>NC_041389.1:366955519-367011056 GCF_002162155.2 Triticum dicoccoides | reverse complement strand
AATACAATCAACTATTTCACCAATCTCTCTCTCTCTCTCTCTCTCTCTTAACTGTCATGAGCTAGAAACTAACTCTAACCTCTAGCTAAGTTAGAGTACCCAAACAGTGCCATTGTTAAATCAAATGGAAAGGCATGTTCAATACTCCCCCGGTCCTTTTTACTCTGCATATAAGAATTGTCTGAAGTCAAACTTCATAAAGTTTTACCTTATTTATATGGAAAAATATCAACACCTAGCATGCTAAAGTTATAAAATATGAAAACTTAAGTCATGACACATGTACTGATATTTATTTCATATTGTGAATGTTGGTATTTTGTTCTATAAGGTTGGTCAAACTTTAAGAGGCCTGACTTTGGACAAATCTTATATGTGAACTAAAAATATTCGGAGGGAGTACAACATGCTTAACAGCAACCAAATATAGTCATTCATAGAGCTATTGTTAAATTTGGTATCGATGAAATTGAACCACACAATTCATACTAGCACATATAGAACATCACACCATTAATAGCTGAAATAAACAAGGCATACTATGAACAACCAAAGATGGCAATTGAAAATAGAAATATGCTAACTACAAACAACCGAACAACCATAAACCGTAGAAATAAACAAGGCATAATGCAAACAAGCTAATATAGCAATAAATATTGGATAGGTTCTCACTACAAAAGGGGTTCGAGAAAACAAATAATGGGTTTCCTCACTTGTTACAAATTGGCTCCTCCTCGTGGTCACCGTCGATGAGGTCTGACTTGCCAGCTGAGGATCCCAGGCCAGCGTCGCAGAACGTGTCCTTCAAAAATGACAAAAAGGGATCCATGGCAATGAAGGATGGAAAATTGTTCATAACGAGCCACAGGAGATCAACTGCGGGGCCATCGATGAGATCGACGGCTGTCGAACCCGAACGGTTGGGGGTGGGCAACTTAACCTATGACATAACTAGCGTCAAGCTGTCGGTGTCGACAACCTCGATGTCGTAGCCGGCGTCCGTGACATGCCGGAATACTCTAGCCCGCTGATTGAAAGGCTTAATCCAGGTCCAGTCATCATCGTCAGCTTCCTCGACCGCCACCTCACCGAGGTCAGGCAAAGAGGCCGCGGCAATGCTCTTTTGGGCCATTCGCTCCTCGAGCTCCCCGGGAAGCATAGTCGGGCTTACGGTTGCGATGCTCTAGAGTGGGGGAGGGGGTGGGGATGGGGATCTCTAGGAAATGGGGCATTTCGCATGTGTCATCTAAGAAACTCAGGGCGGCGAGGGTATGTATATCGGCGGGTAAACTGCATGGGCATACCGGCAGAGGTTGACGATGGAGGCGGCAGCGGCGACAATGACTTAGCTAGGTTTGGAGCGAGGGAGGGGTGGTGTGTATGTGTGTGAGCGGGGGATTTGGGGTGTGTGTGGGTGGAGGGGGTCCAATGTGGTGTTTGAGGAAATGTCGCGGGTACTGAAAATTTTACTAGGCGGGAGTAAAATGGCGGGGCTACCGAAAATTTGGATCAGGGGATTGAAGCAGAGCGGGGCGTGATACGTCTCCGTCGTATCTATAATGTTTGATTGTTCCATGCCAAAATTATTCAACTTTCATATACTTTTGGCAACTTTTTATACTATTTTTCGGACTAACATATGTATCTAGTGCCCAGTGCCAGTTCCTGTTTGTTGCATGTTTTATTTTTCGCAGAAACCCAATATCAAACGAAGTCCAAACGGGATAAAAACGGATGGAGAATTATTTTGGAATATTTGTGATTTTTGGGAGGAAGAATCAACGCGAGACGGTGCCTGAGGTGGCCACGAGGGTGGCCCACGCCACCTCTCTAGGTGGGCGCACCCCCCACCCTTGGGGGCCCCTCGTAAGGCGGTTGATGCTCTACTTTGGCCGCAAGAAAGCGAATTTTTGGAAAAAGATCTAGGTGAAAGTTTCAACCCAATCGGAGTTACGAATCTCTAGATATAAAAGAAACGGTGTCAGGGCAGAATCCGGGAACGCAGAAACAGAGAGAGACAGAGAGACAGATCCAATCTCGGAGGGGCTCTCGCCCCTCCCACGCCATGGGAGCCAAGGACCAGAGGGGAAACCCTTCTCCCATCTAGGGAGAAGGTCAAGGAAGAAGAAGAAGAAGGGGGGCTCTCTCCCCCTTGCTTCCGGTGGCGCCAGAACGCCGCCGGGGGCCATCATCATCACCGCGATCTTCATCAACACCTCCTCCATATTCACAAACATCTCCATCACCTTCCCCCATCTATATTCAGCGTTCCACTCTCCCGCAACCCGTTGTACCCTCTACTTGAACATGGTGCTTTATGCTTCATATTATTATCTAGTGATGTGTTGCCATCCTATGATGTCTGAGTAGATTTTCGTTGTCCTATCAGTGATTGATGAATTGCTATGATTGGTTTAATTCGTTTGTGGTTAAGTTGCTATCCTATTGTGCCCTCCGTGTCGCGCAAGTGTGAGGGATTCCCGTAGTAGGGTGTTGCAATACGTTCATGATTCGCTTATAGTGGGTTGCTAGAGTGTCAGAAGCTTAAACCCGAGTAAGGGGATTGTGGCGTATGGGATAAAGGGGACTTGATGCTTTAATGCTATGGTTGGGTTTTACCTTAATGATCTTTAGTAGTTGTGGATGCTTGCTAGAGTTCCAATCATAAGTGCATATGATCCAAGAAGAGAAAGTATGTTAGCTTATGCCTCTCCCACATAAAACTTGCTATCGGTCTAGTAAAGTAGTCAATTGCTTAGGGACAATTTCACAACTCCTAGCACCACTTTTCCACACTCGCTATATTTACTTTATTGCTTCTTTATCTAAACAGCCCTACTTTTTATTTACGTGCTCTTTATTATCTTGCAAACCTATCCAACAACACCTACAAAGTACTTCTAGTTTCATACTTGTTCTAGGTAAAGCGAACGCTAAGCGTGCGTAGAGTCGTATCAGTGGCAGATAGGGCTTGAGAGAATGTTCTACCTTTAGCTCCTCATTGGGTTCGACACTCTTACTTATCAAAAGAGGCTACAATTATCCCCTATATTTGTGGGTTATCAAGACCTTTTTCTGGCGCCGTTGCCGGGGAGTCATAGCATGGGGTGAATATTCTCGTGTGTGCTTGTTTGCTTTATCACTAAGTAATTTTTATTTTCTGTTCTAAGTTGTTCTCTATCTTTAGTTATGGATATGGAACACGAAATACCAAAAAAATTAGGTGTACTTGCTGCTCATGGAGATGGGGAACCTCCTAAAACCCTCGATGCTCGTTATGTGAAAGAAATTATGTACTACTTTGATAATCCTGAGAAAGCCCCATTCAATTATGTTATGGGAGACACGTTGGATCAACGTGACTACTTTAGGGATTATCGCTTGATACAAAAAGGGAAACTATTATGGGATCAAATTTATATGTTGTGTTGGTATGCTCGGGATCTATGCTTGAGATATGATTATACTTGGTTCTCTAGGATGAAGGCTCCACACCTTCCCTTTTCATGCAAATTTAATGATAATAAAACCTTAGCTTCTTATGCTAATGGTATATACGATTACTATGATGTGGAACAAATAGAAGAATTTGTTGCTTTTATGGGTGCTTATGATGTTGAATCTATGTTTAAAGAGTTTGATGATTTTGATGATTCAGTTTATAGACCTGAAAATTTTGCTATACTTAGATATTGCTATGAAAGTTATGAATACAATTCCAATATTGATGCATTTATTGAGAAAGTCTCCGCTGTCCAAGAAGAGACTAATATTTTGCAGGAAGCTATGGAAGAAGAAATTGATGAAACTGTGAGCTCATTGGATGAAAAAGATGATGAGGAGAGCGAAGAACAAAAGGAGGAAGAGCGGATTAGCTACCCATGCCACCTTCTAATGAGAGTAACTCTTCAACTCATACATTGTTTAATTCCCCTTCGTGCTTACCGAAGGATGATTGTTATGATCTCATTGATTCTCTTGATATCCCTTTTTGATGATGCTTGTGGCCAAGATGCCAATAAAAATTATGCTTATGGAGATGAACTTGCTATAGTTCCTTATGTTAAACATGAATTGTTGCTATTGCACCCACGCATGATAGTCCTATTATCTTTTTGAATTCTCCAAACTACACTATATCGGAGAAGTTTGTGCTTATTAAGGATTATGTTGATGGGTTGCCTTTTACCATTGCACATGATAATCTTGATGAATATAATATGCATGTGCTTGCTGCTCCTACTTGTAATTATTATGAGAAAGGAACTATATCTCCACCTCTCTATGTTTCCAATATGATAGAATTGCAAGAAACTGCTTATACTATGCATTGGCCTTTACTATGTGTGCATGAATTGTTCTTTTATGACATGCCAATGCATAGGAAGAGAGTTAGACTTTGTTGTTGCATGATATATATGTTACTTTGTGCTCACTACTAAATTACAAATCATTGTTAATTAAAATTGGCTTTGATATACCTTGGGATCCGGGTGGATCCATTACTTGAGCACTATATGCCTAGCTTAATGGCTTTAAAGAAAGTGCTGCCAGGGAGACAACTTGAAAGTTTTAGAGAGTCATTTACTTCTGTTGAGTGCTTTTATATAGTTTTAAAACAAAAAATAAATAAAGAGGGGAACCCAAAACTTTTCAAAAGGGAAAGTGAAAGTGAGAGAGACAAGCATTGTTGAAGTGAGAGAGCTCCTTGAACTTTGTTCATGCTCACGGAAACTTTGCGAATATTGATTACAGAAACTTTTCATCAAAAATAATTATACCCTTGTACAATTCCATTTTATTATAAAAATAATGTGCTAAGGTTTGCCTTTAGGATGTTTACAATGCTTGTTGGTTTGTACGGTGCAGGACAGAAACTTTGGCTGTAGTGTGCGATTTTATATTTTTAACTGGAAAGTCAAACGGTTCTGATTCGTTATGCAATGTATTTATGTACAAATTTTTTATTTTTTCTAATTTTGGTAGAATTTGTGGGGTACCAGAAGTATGGTGAATGTTCAGATTGCTACAGACTGTTCTGTTTTTGACAGATTCTGTTTTTGATGCATAGTTTGCTTGTTTTGATGAAACTATCAATTTCTATCAGTGGATTAAGCCATGAAAAAGTTATGTTACAGTAGACACAATGCAAAAACAAAATATGAATTGGTTTGCAATAGTACCTATAGTAGTGATTTGCTTTATTATACTAACGGATCTTACCGAGTTTTCTGTTAAAAGTTTTGTGTGGATGAAGTGTATTGATCGAGTAGGTCTCGATATGAGGAAAAGGAAGAGAGGTAAGAGCTCAAGCTTTGGGATGCCCCTGGCACCCCAAATAAATATTCAAGGAGACTCAAGCGTCTAAGCTTGGGGATGCCCCGGAAGGCATCCCCTCTTTCTTCAACAAGTATCGGTATGTTTTTGGATTCGTTTCGTTCATGCGATATGTGCAAGTCTTGGAGCATCTTTTGCATTTAGTTTTCACTTTTATTTTATGCACCATGCTGGTATGAGATAGTCCTTGGTTGATTTATAGAATGCTCATTGCACTTCACTTAAATCTTTTGAGTATGGTGTCAGTGTCAAAACCGGCGGATCTCGGGTAGGGGGTCCCGAACTGTGCGTCTAAGGCTAATGGTAACAGGAGGCAGGGGACATGATGTTTTACCCAGGTTCGGGCCCTCTCGATGGAGGTAATACCCTACTTCCTTCTTGATTGATCTTGATGATATGAGTATAGGGGTTACAAGAGTTGATCTACCCCGAGATCATATGTTGTGGTCTAAACCCTAGAGGTATGATGAGTAATGTCATAATCATCTATCGACTAGCCTGGCCTCGGTTTATATGATGTACCAGAGGTCTAGGATAACAAGACTCCTAGCCGAATACGCCAGTGGGGAAGGAGTCCTTGTCTTGATCACCAAGTCTTGTGGAATCTTCCTTGTATGCGGCAACTGTCCGAACTGGCCCGTGAGTATACGGCCATGGGGGTCCTCGGCCCAATCTAACTGATCGGGAGACGACGTGGTGAGTACCCCCCTGGTCCAGGACCTTGGTTCAAAAAAGTTGAAGGAGTTTAGCCGAGCTTAATGTCGGAAATGCCCGCTACGGAGCCAGCCACTGGCACCCGAGCTCTATGCCGGACTGCTTTCGAGGTGGTGCACCACCTTGGCCATGGGCTGATTTTTATGAATTTAATTCCGAATTGTGCAATGTAATCTCGGCCAAGATGTATAGCTAGTAGCCCTCAAGGTGCGTGTTGGCCTAATATCCGGGATGCACCTGAAGGAAAAAATCAAACCGCTGACCCTAGTAGCCCTGAGACTCAGGTTGATTCGTAAAATCAGCCTGAGGATCAATTCCCAGCTCGGCATCATACTTAGGAAAAAACACGGTGTGCGAAGTCCTCGAGACTCAGGTTGGGTGCGGCCGACCAACCTGAGGATAATAATCTCCTCGAAAACTATATTGCACTTTTTCTGCATTGGATAGGCAATGCAGTAGCCCCCGAGACACTGGTCGGGTGGCAACACCAGATTAGGGGATCGATGTGCCCCTTTAATATTTGTAAATAATGAGCGCAAAGCCCAGTGGCCCCCGAGCCTTAATGTGGGCACGGGTGGCCGAATTAAGGATCGATATCTGTTTGACAGAAATTTTTGTTGTGTTTAACACAAACTTCTCGAAAAGAGAATAAAGATCTCTTAAAAGAGTTTAGAGCTGGTTGAAATCCGAGCTCACCAAGGTAGGCCCTGAGGGGTTTAAAAGATGGATTGCGGTAAATGGATTTTACTCGCAATTTTTATATGTAATGATTCTATGTATCCAAGTACTCTACATCATAAATGCTCGGATCCGCATTGTACAAAACTTTGTTGACCGACCATCGGCTTCAACCTGCTTGGCTAGCAGCCAAGGAGTGTTTGTCCTACTTTATAAAGCCATTATGAGAGCAAAGATTTACGGCAAACAAGGCAATCCGGCCATACGGTTTTATAAACAAAGGTACGCAGAGAGACATGTTATATTATTGTTTAACATAAGAAACATTGTCCAAAGAAAATAGTCCCACCATCGGTTCCTTTCTTTGGGTTTCCATGCTAAGCATGATCATGAAACCTCACCTCCGATCAATGTGGGAGGAAAATACTGAGGATTTAGTTCGGGGAAAGCTTCTAAACTCTGTGGTCTAAATGAACCCAAATTTTCACTTCCGTTGCGACCGTTTATAATCTGAAAGTGGCCCATCGTCGGCTTCTACCCCCTTGTAGATGCTACGCAGGGTGTTTCCGAAATAACAAAACAACCCTTAGCTGATGTCTCGGTGCCCGAAGGCGGTTGTGTTGGCGGAAACGAGGCAATCAGATATGCGGGCTTTATAACTTTCACTTAGTCATAGGAGATTAAAGTTGGGAGGCCAGCAAGTATCCCCCGGTTAGTGTTCGGCAACAGCCGAGGTCAAGCCGTAAACACTTTGGCCAATGTTATGAACGGCCCGTCATTTAATACAGTCATCGGACTGCTAACCAGTTTACGCTTATTGTGACAGTCAGTTTTCGGATTTCTCCACTGCGGTGCTTAACCATGCGAGCTGGAAGCACAATCGCAGTGGTTCTCCCTTTGCACACCTAGCCGAACAAAGCGGAACATAGGAGGCAAGCACAGGAGCCGGGCAACCCAACTATTGACCGAAGACACAATTCGAAACTGATGCATATATAGCAATATCCGAGAATTTTTTGCCGAATCTCTAAAGGTGTCCGGCGTTGCACGGCGAGACTTATGCAGAAAACACACAAATAGTTGAAAAGTGTCGCAGGATTGGAAAACCAAAAAATGTCAGGAAAAACTCGATGTCCGAACTAGATCAATTGTTCGGTGCCAATCAGAAAATTGGTCTTAGAAAAAAAATTGTGCTTCTGTCGTGCTTTAACATGACACATCCTATCTCAAGACTTCAAGTAGGTCAGCCTATGGCTTCAACCTCCTATCCCGAAGGCGGAGTACTTCTCGTTAGGCCAGTTTAGCAAACTTTAGCGGCTTTGAGAGAGAAATTAGGCTCCCCGGCTATTGACCGCACACTCGCGTCGAACAAAAGGAGTGATAGAAAAAGGACTTTGCAACGACTAAGAAGAAGAACACTTATTATAAAACAGCTCACATAAATTTAAGAGCCCCCAAGTGACTTGGGTAAAAGAATTTACGTATAATGAATCTGTGTACCGAAGTACTTA
The DNA here is from genome assembly GCF_002162155.2 of Triticum dicoccoides. NCBI lineage: Eukaryota > Viridiplantae > Streptophyta > Magnoliopsida > Poales > Poaceae > Triticum > Triticum dicoccoides. The sequence goes on along the minus strand of NC_041389.1, from coordinate 367,002,813 downwards.
TATCATATTTGTGTTTACCCAAACTTTATACGCGTCTTAACCGACCGTTGGCTTCTCCCTCTTCGGTCATGGACCAAAAAGTGTTATGTACTCCACCTGTCGAGAATATCGACGGTTTTTCCGATAACCAAGCAATCAGGCCATAAGGCTGTAACAGACAAAGCGCGCTCAGGGAACTTATGCTATGTTACCAACGGAGTGTAAGAAGCATCTTCGAAGAAAATAGTACCCCCACTGATACCTTTCTTCGGTTGCTCACTATGAGACTTGTGCAATAGATTTTTGTACTCATGAGTTCCGTTGTGTGCCGACCATTATTGAAAACAGTAAGAGCGCTAGCTTTCGGCTTCACCTAGCCTGAGGTCCGGCTCGGACGACCCGATCGTGACAATCGCAGAGGTGCTCCCTTTACTCCCTAGTCGAACAATCGGGAACATAGGGGTAAACATAGGAGAAAGGCAACCTAGCTTGCAAATCACTTAGGTCAATATGGTGCATATTGTGGCGTAATACACGAACAAGGAACGAAGTCGTACAAGTATAATCATATGCAAGAGGAAAAACTCCAGCAAGGGAGCCCCCAAGTAAACGGGGTATTTGAATTTGTGTGTCACAAACAAAGTTTGGACAAGGAAGTTTTTCACAAACAACTTTTTGCTAAAAAAAGTATAATGCTTGGTCGGACCGAACAAAATTTAAAACTGAAAGTTTTTGAGCATGAAAGCAACTTAGCTGGTTAATGTGTTCGGCATTGATGATGCGGTCCGAGCTTGATGCAGGACAAGGTTCCATCCTCGAGGCTGGTCCCAAGGTGGCCGAGCAGAGAGTTCGGCACTCCGAGAAGATGAAGCCCCCAGTCCAGCCGTAGTAATGAAGCAGGTTGGCACGCCAAGGTGACAACATAATTCGGTCGATGGAGGCGACAGCACGGCTCAGTCTGAGTCGATTGGCCGCATAGATAAAATAGTGCAAACCAAAAGTAATGACAAATAAAGATAATAATGTATAAAAAAATTCTTCTACTTATTTAATATAAGTGAAGTAAATAATGAAAGAGATATGGCCTGAACGTCGAGGTCAATGTCGATGCAGGGCGTCGGCGTGATGCAGTGAAGGCGTGACAAAGCCCGAATTCACAGGTCGGTCCGAGTTCCGGATATGGCGTTCGCCGAGCTATGCGCGGAAACTTACCAAACCACCACGCAACCGTTGTTTAATGCGGCCACCATTTGATAGACCTGTGTATAGATGATGGAACAAAGCAAAGTAATAATTCCTTGGGAAAAATAAACCCAAACAAGCGAAAATTGCTAGGATTAATAGCACTTGGTTTATTTGTTGTAGCAGTTCGAAGAAAGGTTAGTCCCAAAATTGGGACTCGATCCGCACACTTCGACGATCCGCACCCCCATTGCCTGATGGGTGATGAAGCGAAGGCATGACGATGCTGGCAAAGGTTGGCTCGCTGAGGCAAAGCCCGTGGTCCAGCTAATGTGATGAAGCTGGTCGGCTGGTGACGCCAAAGTCTCCAAGGTAAGTTCATGAAGGGATGACGAAGCCCCCAGTCCAGGCGAGGAGACAGAGCAGGTCGATGAGGAGATGTTGCAGCTGCCATGTCAGCCGAGGTGTTGAAGTAATTCGGTGTGATGGACATCGGCTCGATGAAGCAACAGTTCGGCCATGCCGATGCAGGTCGTAACTTGTGACGTGGTGAATGCTAGCTTGATGAAGTGACCGTGCGGCGATGCCGGTGTGCCCGCTCCGTGTAATTCGTGGGGCGGCGATATTGGTGATGATTTATCCTTCGTGATGCCGAACTATTGTTCGGCTGGCCGAGATGATGATCCGAAGAAGTTGAGCTCGGCTCAGCAAAGCGACGATGTGTCTAGCACACGTCGGCCGCCGTGGAGTGATGTTGTCGAGCCGGTTTGACACCGGCGCGATGGTGAAGATCGTATTGTAAAAATATTTCTAATATTAATGGGATGTGTTTGAGAATAAAACACAATACCCCATACAAAAACTTTCTTCAAAAAGGATGTCCGAAATCCCGTTCATAAAGAAGATTAACTCTGGTCGGATTCGTTCTCGCGTAGAAAATAGATCCGAAAAGTGATGCACTAATCGGAAGGTTCCTGGAGTTTGGACGGTTGGATCGAGCTGAATTTTTGAGAGGTGGTAGATATAGGAATTCCGCAGCCGATCAACGGTTGGATCTTTCATAGGACGTCCGAGCTAGATGCTGGACACCACGCTCCAAACTTGTCTGGATTCTCGTCCAGACTCAACAGGGCTCCGGTATATCGGAGATTGCCGGAGATTTCTCCATCGGAACTCGACGAAATTTTGTAGGGTTGTTGTAGACTTAATTCCACATAATTACACCGAAGCAATCATTTAAGAGACACTTGAGGAGGCGGTGGCGGCGGATATGAGTTTGTTGTCCAGAAAAACAGCACGGTCACCCGAGGGCAATGTTGACGTTGAGCCCCCCAGCTCCATGGATGATTCCTCCATGATCTTGATAGAGATCGGAGTTGGTGTTGATGAAGGCCCTCATCCGAACATGACGATCGGAGGCAGGGCATAGTCCTCGGTCAAGACAAGGTGACCAGTCGAGCCGGTGACAAAGATGTCGACGTCACAGTTAATCTGCGGACAAGCCATTGATCCTTTTGCCGATCACACAGCGGAACTCTCAATGAAAGCACCAATATCAGTGTCAAAACCGGCGGATCTCGGGTAGGGGGGCCCGAACTGTGCGTCTAAGGCTAATGGTAACAGGAGGCAAGGGACACGATGTTTTACCCAGGTTCGGGCCCTCTCGATGGAGGTAATACCCTACTTCCTGCTTGATTGATCTTGATGATATGAGTATAGGGGTTACAAGAGTTGATCTTCCCCGAGATCATATGTTGTGGTCTAAACCCTAGAGGTATGATGAGTAATGTCATAATCATATATCGAATAGCCTGGCCTCGATTTATATAATGTACCAGAGGCCTAGGATAACAAGAGTCCTAGCCGAATACGCCGGTGGGGAAGGAGTCCTTGTCTTGATCACCAAGTCTTGTGGAATCTTCCTTGTATGCGGCAACTGTCCGAACTGGCCCATGAGTATACGACCATGGGGTTCCTCGGCCCAATCTAACTGATCGGGAGACGACGTGGTGAGTACCCCCTGGTCCAGGACACCGTCATATGGCTTTATAGAATGCTTCACGTGCTTCACTTATATCATTTGAAGTTTGGATTGCCTGTTTCTCTTCACATAGAAAACCGCCATTTGTAGAATGCTCTTTGGCTTCACTTATATTTGTTAGAGCGTGGGCATATCTTTTGTAGAAAGAATTAAACTCTCTTGCTTCACTTATATCTATTTAGAGAGATGACAGGAATTGGCCATTCACATGGTTAGTCATAAAATCCTACATAAAACTTGTAGATCACTGAATATGATATGTTTGATTCCTTGCAATAGTTTTGCGACATAGAGATGATAATATGTGGGAGGTTCTAGTAGATGGTTGTGTTTAGTAAGGATATTTGTGTTAAGGTTTGTGATTCCCGTAGCATGCACGTATGGTAAAAGTTGTGCGACAAATTTGTTGCATGGGGTGCTCTTTTAATTGTCTTCCTTATGTGTGGAGGTCGGGATCGCACGATGGTTAACTCCTACCAACCCTTCCCCTAGGAGCATGCGTAGTAGTACTTTGCTTCGACGGCAAGTAGACTTTTGCAATAAGTATATGAGTTCTTTATGACTAATGTGAGTCCATGGACTATACGCACTCTTACCTTTCCGCAATTTGCTAGCCTCTACGGTACCGTGCATTGCCCTTTCTCACCTCGAGAGTTGGTGCAAACTTCGCCGGTGCATCCAAACCCCGTGATACGATACGCTCTATCACACATAAGCCTCCTTATTTCTTCCTCAAAACAGCCATCATACCTACCTATTATGGCATTTCCATAGCCATTCCGAGATATATTGCCATGCAACTTCCATCATCATCATATACATGACTTGAGCATTCATTTTCATATTGCTTTGCATGATCGTAAGATAGCTAGCATGATGTTTTCATGGCTTGTCCGTTTTTTGATGTCATTGCTATGCTAGATCATTGCACATCCCGGTACACCATCGGAGGCATTCATATAGAGTCATATCTTTGTTCTAGATATCGAGTTGTAATATTGAGTTGTAAGTAAATAAAAGTATGATGATCATCATTATTAGAGCATTGCCCTAGTGAGGAAAGGATGAGGGATACTATGATTCCCGCACAAGTCAGGATGAGACTCCAGACTTTATGAAAAAATAAAAGAGGCCAAAGAAGCCCAAAAAAAGAGGCCAAAGAAGCCCACCAAAAAAAGAGAAAATAAAAAAAATGAGAGAAAAAGAGAGAAGGGGCAATGTTACTATCCTTTTACCACACTTGTGCTTCAGAGTAGCACCATGTTCTTCATATAAAGAGTCTCTTGAGTTATCACTTTCATATACTAGTGGGAATTTTCATTCTAGAACTTGGCTTGTATATTCCGATGATGGGCTTCCTCAAATGCTCGAGGTCTTCATGAGAAAGCAAGTTGGATGCACACCCACTTAGTTTTCAGTTTGAGCTTTCATACACTTATAGCTCTAGTGCATCCGTTGCATGGTAATCCTACTCCTTGCATTGACATCAATTGATGGGCATCTCCATAACCCGTTGATTAGCCACGTCGATGTGAGACTTTCTCCCTTTTTGTCTTCTCCATGTAAACTTCCACCATCATACTCTATTCCACCCATAGTGCTATATCCATGGCTTGCGCTCATGTATTGCGTGAAGGTTGCAAAAGCTGAAGCGCGTTAATAAGTATGAACCAATTGCTTGGCTGAAACCGGGGTTGTGCATGATGGGAGTATTTTGTGTGATGAAAATGAAGCATGGCTTAAGTATATGATTTTATAGGGATAGTGTTCTTTAGCATTGATATTTTGAAAGACATGATTGTTTGTTGGGATGCCCTAAGTATTATTGTTTTTATGTCAAATGATAGACTATTGCCTTGAATCACTCATGTCTTAATATTCATGCCATGATTAGATACATGATCAAGATTATGTTAGGTAGCATTCCACATCAAAAATTATCTTTTTTATCATTTACCTACTCAAGGACGAGCAGGAATTAAGCTTGGGGATGCTGATACGTCTCCGTTGTATCTATAATTTTTGATTGTTCCATGCCAATATTATTCAACTTTCATATACTTTTGGCAACTTTTTATACTATTTTTTGGACTAACATATTGATCCAGTGCCCAGTGCCAGTTCCAATTTGTTGCATGTTTTATTATTCGCAGAAATCCAATATCAAACGGAGTCCAAACGGGATAAAAATGGACGGAGAATTATTTTGGAATATTTGTGATTTTTGGGAGGAAGAATCAACGCGAGACGGTGCCCGAGGTGGCCACGAGGGTGCCCCATGCCACCACTCCAGGTCGGCGCACCCCCCACCCTCGTGGGCCCCTAGTAAGGTGGTTGATGCTCTACTTTGGCCGCAAGAAAGCTATTTTTTGGAAAAAGATCTGGGTGAAAGTTTCAACCCAATCGGAGTTACGGATCTCCAGATATAAAAGAAACGGTGCGAGGGCAGAATCCGGGAACGCAGAAACATAGAGAGACAGAGAGACAGATCCAATCTTGGAGGGGCTCTCGCTGAGGGAGTCCTAGATTAGGGGGTATCCGGACAGCCGGACTATATACTTTGGCCGGACTGTTGGACCATGAAGATACAAGACTCAAGACTTCGGCTCATGTCCGGATGGGACTCTCCTTTGCGTGGAAGACAAGCTTGGCGATCCGGATATTATATTTCCTTCCTTGTAACCGACTCCATGTAAACCCTAGCCCTCTCCAGTGTCTATATAAACCGGAGAGGTTGGTCCTTAGAAGGCCGATCACAATTACAATCATACCATCATAGGCTAGCTCTTAGGGTTTAGCCTCTATGATCTCGTGGTAGATCTACTCTTGTACTACCCATATCTTCAATATTAATCAAGTAGGAAGTAGGGTTTTACCTCCATCGAGAGGACCTGAACCTGGGTAAACATTTGTGTCCCTTGCTTCCTGTTACCATCAGCCTAGACGCACAGATCGGGACCCCCTACTTGAGATCTACTGATTTTGACACCGACATTGGTGCTTTCATTGAGAGTTCCTCTGTGTTGTCGCTGCAAGGCTCGATGGCTCGTCTCATTGTCAAGGACAACATTACCTCAGGGGGAGCACTGACTGTAGGCCAAACTCTTCAACTTGGCGGCTTTAGCATGGCCACCCCATCGGCGGTAGCGCCGACGATGGCCTCTCGGGTCATCAATCGTAACCTTCGCATTAGTTCAGAACTCATCGAACAGATAGATCTGATGGAGCTCTCCTCCCTTAATGAGATCTTGGATTGCATCGCCGCTCTGGGGGTCGCTACAGACTATGACCGGATCGGGCTTAAACCCAACCAAAGGGACATCAGATCCCCGCCGGCCACCCATGAGATAGCGGTAGTGGAGGAACCACACATGAATCGCCCCTCGACTTTGAGGACGAACTATGTCCGGATCACCGAACTCCTCGAGCCGAATACCTGCTCAAAGGAAGACATGACCCAAGTCCCGGACTTAGAACCGGGCATTGGGCCGAAGAAATTGGGCGGCACTCTGGATCTTGAGCTGTCAGGCTCGGAACCTCCCACGCCCCTGGGTGTTAGATCGGATCAGAATCCGGATTCAGCTAACAACACCCATTAGGACTTAAGCCGTCTCTCCCGCATCTGGCAAGAGCCCCAGGAGACTGTACATCACTGCTGGGCCAGATTCCTCCTTGCGCTTAACAAGGTCAAGGACTGCCGCGAGGAGGACATAGTCTTACTCTTCTGCAAAAACTGCACGGACAAAGGACTCCTTAATGCTATAAGCCGCCGTGACATACTACACTTCGCGGATTTGGCAATCATAGTACAGAAGTACTGTGCGATGGAAAGCGCCTGGAAAACCCAAACAGAATTTTGGGACAGTACGGCTCTCACCAAGACCTTTGTCCGAACTAAACAGGCAAACTCTTGTAAGTTGGCCGATCCTGTCCCCAAGAAACCGAAACACACCCCGGGGCGGGGAAACATATTGGAATACTGGCTCAATGGGCCGTGTAAACTCCACAACACTCCGGGCACGACACCAACTCATAGACTTAGAGCATGTTGGATACTCCGGCAGGTTGCAAAAAGTGGCGAGGATCTTCTTGCAAGCCATAAAGCAGAACAACATCCCGCCAACGAACACAATGCGGTATTAACAGTCTTCAAGACTTTCGCCTCAAACAATAGGCGCAAGCGAGCTCATTGAAGCTCCGCTGAAATTTGCACGTGGCAAAGATAAACCCCTTGAACGACACTGCTATAACTTTCAATGCCAGTGATGAACCTCGATTCCAGACTGCTCGGGCACCAGCCGCTCTGGTCCTTAGCCCGATCGTGGACGGCTTCCGGATCACTAAAGTACTCATGGACGGCGGAAGCGGATTAAACTTGATCTATGAAGAAACGCTCAACAAGATGGAAATTGATAAAGGCCTCATTGAGCAAAGCGGCACCACCTTCAGGGGAATCATCCCTAGTCGAGAAGCGCGGTGTGCGGGAAAAATCACACTCGATGTGGTATTCGGCACCCCGAAAAATTACAGGTCCAAAGAAATCACATTCCAAGTGGCTCCTTTCAGCAGCGGATAGCACGCCCTTCTAGGGTGAGACGCGTTTGCAAGCTTTCAAGCTATACCCCATTATGGGTACACGAAGCTTAAAATTCCCGGACCCAATGGAATCATCACTCTAGTTAGTGATCCGGACGTCGCACTCCGCGCCAAAAACAAAACCGTAGCACTAGCCCGGGAAGCATTATCCGAAGCCCTAGCAGTAGAAGAATTAACAACACTGCGCGCCATCGCAGACAGGGATGACGTGATACTCGACAAGCGACCCAAGTCCACCTCATTTAAACCCGCAGATGAGATAGTCAAATTCCAAGTCCATCCAACGGACCCCACGAAGACAGCTTCTGTCGGGACACAGTTGAGCCCCACTATGGACGCCGCACCGCGAGACTTCTTACACGAGAATTGGGACATTTTTGCCTGGCACCCATCGGACATGTTGGGCATCCCGCGCAGATTGGACGAACATAGCCTCAACATACTAAAGGGATACAAACCTGTTAAACAGACCCTAAGGCGATTTTCAGAGCCCAAATGGCAAGCCATGGGGGAGGAGCTAGCCAAGCTACTTGAGGCCGGATTCATCAGAGATATCAAGCATCCGGATTGGCTGGCGAACTTGGTAATGGTACCAAAGAAGGACAAATCCTGGCACCTGTGTGTCGACTTTAAAGACCTCAACAAGGCTTGCCCCAAGGATCCCTTTCCCCTCCCTCACATCGATCAAATCATCGACACCACAGCAGGACACGACTCGCTGTGTTTCCTCGACGCATACTCTGGATACCATCAAATAAAGATGGCAGAGTCCGACCAAGCTGCAACAACTTTCATAACGCCATATGGCCCTTTCTGCTTCAACACTGCCTTTCGGGCTTAAGAATGCCGGTGCAACCTATCAACGCATGATCCAAACATGCCTGGAAAAGCAAATCGGCAAAACAGTGGAGGCATACATGGACGACGCAGTCATAAAAACAAGACACGTCGAAACCCTAATAGATGACTTGAGGCTTATGTTCGACAACCTCCGAACATACGACATCAAGCTGAATCCAGAAAAATGCATTTTCGGCGTCCCCTCTGGAAAACTGTTGGGCTTCATCGTCTCCAATAGAGGAATTGAAGCTAATCCAGCAAAAATCCGAGGTTTGTCGCAGTTGGCTATACCAATAGACCTCAAACACATCCAGAAATTGGCTAGATGTGTGGCTGCTTTGAGCTGCTTTATCTCCAGGTTAGGAGAAAAGGCATTACCTCTTTACCGCCTTCTTCGGTGCACCGAACACTTCAGGTGGACGGATGCAGCCGCTGCCGGACTCGATGAAATAAAGACCTTATTAGCCAATAATCTAGTCCTAACAGCGCCAAATATTGGCGAACCTATGCTGCTATACATAGCCGCAACACATCAAGTTGTAAGCGCAGTACTCGTCGTCGAATGAGAGGTTGATGGATGCAAATTCCCGCTACAGAAGCCGGTTTATTACGTATTCATGGTACTTAGCCCATGCAAATCCCGGTACCCACACTATCAAAAAATAACATACGCGGTCTTCATGGCATCCCGAAAGCTATGACACTACTTTCGACAGTGTTCGATTACGGTGGCCTCCGAAGTACCACTAAACGATATAATAAATAACCACGATGCCACGGGCCGGATCGCTAAATGGGCCATCGAGCTCCTTTCGTTCGACATAACATATAAGCCTCAGCGGGCCATCAAGTCGCAAGTATTAGCTGACTTTGTCACCGAATGGACGGAAGCCGAACTCCCTAAAGAGTACGGCGCGTACTCTAACTGGATCATGCAGTTTGACGGCTCTAAAATGCTGGCCGGATTGGGAGCAGGTGTAGTCCTAACGTCTCCCACTGGAGACACGGTCTAGTATGTCCTCCAAATATTATACACAGACTCCAACAATGCAGCCGGATATGAGGCTCTGTTGCATGGTCTTCGGATGGCAGTCTCTATGGGCATCCAACGCCTGGAAGTGCGTGGGGATTCAAACCTCGCAATATCACAAATAAACGGAGACTTTGATGCCAAGGATCCGAAAATGGCGGCCTACCATAATGCCGTCCTCAAAATGTCAACTCGGTTTGAGGGGCTCGAATTCCACCATGTGGCTCGAGAAAACACTCAAGCGGCGGACGTCCTCGCCCGCATCAGCGCTAAACGCGACCCTGTCCCACCCAACATATTCCTGGAAAGGCTGTTCAAGCCTTCCGTAGTATGGGAAGGGGAGTCCGGCAATACTAGCACGGATCCAAACACACCCCCAGATTCCGAACTATCAGACATAATCGGAGGCTCTACCACCCAAATAACATCTTTAGCCCACGAAATCATGGCTGTCATCGCCCCATGGACGGAGCCTTTCTTGGCCTACCTAAATAGCAGGAGCTCCCCGAAGACCAAAATGAAGCACGCTGCATCGTCCGGCGTTCTAAAGCTTACAAAGTCCATGAAGGGGAACTCTATAAGAAAAGTGCGACCGGAGTGCTCCAAAGGTGCATCTCCGAAGAGGAAGGGCGGCAGCTCTTGGCTGAAATCCATGCCGGACTGGGCGGGCACCACGCCGCGGCTCAAGCACTAGTCAGCAAGGCCTTCTGTATAGGTTTCTATTGGCCGACGGCCCGAGCAGACGCACATGACCTTGTCCAACACTGCGTCAGTTGCCAGCTCTTTGCCAATCAGAGTCATATGCCCCCTACCGCCCTCCAAACAATCCCCATAACTTGACCCTTCATGGTCTGGGGGCTGGATATGGTCAGACCCCTTAAAGGGGGAAGCCACAAGAAAAAAATACTTATTGGTCATGGTAGACAAGTTTACCAAATGGATAGAAGCCAAACCAGTCAAAACGGCCGAATCCGGACCAGTAATAGACTTTATATCCGGGGTCGTACACCGATACGGTGTCCCTGATACGTCTCCAACGTATCTATAATTTTTGATTGCTCCATGCTACTTTATCTACTGTTTTGGACAATATTGGGCTTTATTTTCCATTTTTATATTATTTTTGGGACTAACCTATTAACCGGAGGCCCAACCCAGAATTGCTGTTTTTTGCCTATTTCAGTGTTTCGAAGAAACGGAATATCAAACGGAGTCCAAACGGAATGAAACCCGCGGGAACGTGATTTTCTCACTGAACGTGATCTAGGAGGCTTGGACCCTACTCCAAGAAGCAGAAGAGTCAGTCACGAGGGTGGGCCCCCCCTAGGGCGCGCCCCCTGCCTCGTGGCCCCCCTGTTGCTCCACCGACGTACTCCTTCCTCCTATATATACCTACGTACCCTCGGCAGATCAAATATGGAGCCAAAAACCTAATTCCACCGCCGCACCTTTCTGTATCCATGAGATCCCATCTTGGGGCCTGTTCGGGAGCTCCCCCGGAGGGAGCATCTACCACAGAGGGCTTCTACATCAACACCATAACCCCTCCGATGAAGTGTGATTAGTTTACTTCAGACCTTCGGGTCCATAGCTAGTAGCTAGATGGCTTCTTCTCTCTTTTTGGATCTCAATACAATGTTCTCCCCCTCTCTTGTGGAGATCTATTCAATGTAATCTTCTTTTTGCGGTGTGTTTGTGGAGATCGATGAATTGTGGGTTTATGATCCAGCTTATCTATGAATAATATTTGAATCTTCTCTGAATTCTTTTATGTATGATTGAGTTATCTTTGCAAGTCTCTTCGAATTATCCTTTTGGTTTGGCCAACTAGATTGGTAGTTCTTGCCATGGGAGAAGTATTTATCTTCGGGTTTAATCTTGCGGTGTCCTTTCTCAGTGACAGAAGGGGCAGCAAGGCACGTATTGTATTGTTGCCATCGAGGATAACAAGATGTTTTTATCATATTGCATGAATTTATCCCTCTACATCATGTCATCTTGCTTAAGGCGTTACTCTGTTTTTAACTTAATACTCTAGATGCATGCTGGATAGCGGTCGATGAGTGGAGTAATAGTAGTAGATGCAGAATCGTTTCGATCTACTTGTCTCGGACGTGATGCCTATATACATGATCATACCTAGATATACTCATAACTATGCTCAATTCTATCAATTGCTCAACAGTAATTTGTTCACCCACCGTAGAATACTTATGCTCTTGAGAGAAGCCACTAGTGAAACCTATGCCCCCCGGGTCTATTCTCATCATATCAATCTCCATTACTTTATTACTTGCTTTGTTTTTACTTTGCCTTTTACTTTTCACTTTGCATCTCTATATCAAAAATACCAAAAATATTATTTATCATCTCTATCAGATCTCACCCTCGTAAGTGACCGTGAAGGGATTGACAACCCCTAATCGCGTTGGTTGCGAGTAGCTATTGTTTTGTGTAGGTACGAGGGACTTGTGTGTGGCATCCTACTGGATTGATACCTTGGTTCTCAAAAACTGAGGGAAATACTTACGCTACTTTGCTGCATCATCCTCTCCTCTTCGTGGAAATCCAACGCAGTTCTCAAGAGGTAGCAGTCCCCCACAGCATCATCACCGATAATGGCTCAAATTTCACAACCGATGAAGTGAAAGCTTGGTGCAGCAAAATGGGCATTAAGCTCGACTACGCTTCCGTCTACCATCCTCAAACAAACGGCCAGGTTGAACGGGCAAACGGTCTTATCATGAGCAGCATCAAACCCAGACTAGTGCGATCCTTGACAGAGTCGGACACTCATTGGGTCGAGGAGCTCGACTCCGTACTCTGGGGGCTGCGGACCACGTCGAATCGCGCCACCAGATATACACCATTTTTCATGGTGTACGGCGCGGAAGCAGTACTACCCTGCGACATAATACATGATTCGCCACGCGTACGCATGTACGAAGAGAAGGAAGCCAAGTTAGATCGGCAGGATAACTTGGACGCCCCGGAGGAGGAGCGCGACGTCGCGAAGGCCCGTTCCTCATTCTATCAGCAACAGGCTCGACGGTATCAGAGCAGAGAAGTACGGGCCAAAACTTATAATATTGGCGAGCTTGTTCTACGCTTACCGGAGAATAAGAAGGACAAGCTCAAACCCAAGTAGGAAGGTCCCTTCGTCATCGACAAAGTTCTCACTGGAGGAGCGTACTGCCTACATAATGCGTCCGACAACAGACTCGAGCCGAATCCATGGAACGCGGCCAGACTCTGGAGATTCTACGCCTAGCGCCGAACTCAGTGTTCGTCTCCTTACTCCCTCCCTTTCATTTATGCTCCATCCCTTTTCCTTTCTCGAATTTTTCTTCTTCTTCACACAACGTATTTAATACAGTGTGTGCTTCCGGATCACTCCGGCCGCACTATGTGTGTAAGCAATACCCGAGGGCTTCCTATACGGAAGCTAAAAATAACTACTCTAATGGCTCTTCGCCATCACATATGCACTTCTTTTTCCATATGTGCCTTTTTTTCACCATTATATGCATCGATATGACTTAAGATGTGGCCAAGATGGGTTGCCTGGCTCTTGTGTTTATGCCCTACGTTCTCGTTAATTCGGCTAGGGCATAAGGGGAGCACCTCTGTGATTGTTACTGCCGGTTCAGCCGGATGTGTACCTCAGACTGGGTGAAGCCGAAAGCTAGTTTCCTTAAGAGAATATTCGATCGGTGACCAAAAAGATGTATTCGTTTATTACAACGTCAATCCCTAGAAGTCTTGTATCCTGCGCCATCATTCGCAGTCCGGACATCCGCATGCATTCCCAGGGAAAGGAACCCCTAACGAAACTATTCTCCCTGGAAGGTGTTTCTTACTATCCATGTAATATAACATAACCAGTTGGGTACTTGTCTGTTCAAGCACTTATGACCCCTACGCCTGGTCTCCACGCATGCCCCAGTTTGAAACAAAAGGGGTAGGGGTCATAAGTGCTTGAACAGACCATTATGTGCTTATGTAATATAATATTACATATTATAATATAACTAGTTGGCTAGGGGCTACTTATGCCCATTAAATTACACAGTCACTTGGAGTGACTATATTCCTCCTCTATGCCATCCCACAGGCTATCTAGCTTACAATCCTGTTGAGAATACTTAGCGGCTAACGCTACCTGGTCATATACCAGACTTATGGGAATTTCTTGCCCATTGGGCCCCGCCGGTCCTACTTCGGCCATATGGTTCGCGTCCAGCTTGGTGTAGCGCGTCTTCACCATTGCCCAAGCTTCTCTTGGACCTTGCCGGCACGCTAATATCTTCCACAGTCGGAAGCGCCGCCGGGCTCCTTGAAGCAGGTCCACAAGCTCCCCCATGCCGTTCGGCAAGGGGCTTGATGGCCACAAGGCCTGAGCAACGCCGTGCATCACCCGCCGAGCTCGCTCGTGCAACTATGAACGTTCTTGTAGTACATCACCTGTAGATGAGGGCATCTCCTCCTCGGGGCGACCCGTTAACATTCCTACAAGAAAAATTCTTTCAATACACTTCCTCACCGAACTATCATATAGTTTGTCTAGGCACTCACCATAAATGCCGCGTCGAAGCCTTTTATTCTCCTTTACGGAGTCCGCCAGCTGGGCGCGGACGTCTTTTAACTCTAGGTCCAGCCAGACATTGGCATCTTGAAGATTGTTCTTCTCCTGCCGAACTTGCGTGAGAATGCGTTCTCCAGCCTTTAGCTGCCCTTTGAGATGCGAGTCGTCATCTCTTACGCCCTCCGGATTCACCCCGGGGTTATCTGCAGAATTTTCTGTTAGATTTGTCATATCAGCCATTTATTAACTGGTGCATCTTAGTACAATTGAGACAAATGTTACCAGAGGGGGCCTTCTGGGATCCCTCTAACTTGGCAACCGCGTCCCTCAGCTAGGCCTTACATTCGTCCAGCTTCCAAGCCAATTGTTCATTCTTATCTACAAGACCCTGTGCATAAATTGATCCTTCAGACAGTTGTTCCAACTATTTCAAGTCTCACGGCCTACTGCTATACATACTTATCAAAATTTCTTACCCGTATATCTTTAGTATATTGGTTCATCGCTTGGGCAAGCCCGCCTTGAGCAGCTCGGACGTATGCGTCTGCCGAATTGAAGGCATTAAAGGCCTCTTCAGAAAAGATGTTGTTCCGAAGCACGACCCTCCGGCGCCGGTGATTCATGGCGCTCTCCACTTCGGAATTCGTGGCCAAAAACATATCTGCATCCTCTGTAGGAGAACTATGCGGTACTGGCCCCGTGTCCGCCTCCGCCCTCGAAGCCGGTTCTGGAACCCGGCTGGAGGAGGCGTGATTGGCGGGATCCCCGGATATAGTACGGCTGCTCCTCTTCCTGCCAGACACAAAGGGCGCTGTCATATTTCAAATACTATAATTGCAGGACATGTTATTACTTTAGCTCTGCAGCGGTGTGTCGACCCTCACCGCCGTCCTCTTGAGCCTGCCCGATTCGGACGCCCGTGGTCAACGAGTCCCTAGGGGCTCGGCCCCGCGCTCCGACCGTCGTCTCTGTAAACAGCACGACGCCTCAAGGGTAAATCATAAGACCTGAGGGGAGTTCTCTTCGGAGGATAGGGTTTTTAGCCTGGCTTACACGCGACACAGGGAGCAGTCCGGGATAGTTGGCCCTAATGGCCATTGAGGCACCATCCCAGCTCGCTTGATAAAATACCCCGTTGACAAGCTCCACGGTGATATCCAGATCTTCTTTGAGTCCTCGATCTAGGGCCCTTCCGGGGTCCTCTGGCTGCGGGGAGGGGCTGAAGATTCCTTCTACGGCCCTCCTTAGTTCCTACTCGGAAACATCGATGCAGGTAATCTTAGCAGAAGAACGCTAAAGTAAGTAAAACAGGGAGAGAAATGATGACTTACCCACTCTGGGGGGTTGTATATGGAGAATCCGTCTCGCAGTTTAATGGGAAGGAATTCCTCCTTGATACGTCTCCAACGTATCTATAATTTTTTATTGCTCCATGCTACTTTATCTATTGTTCAATATTGGGCTTTATTATACACTTTCATATTACTTTTGGGACTAACCTATTAACCGGAGGCCCAGCCCAGATTTGCCGTTTTATGCCTATTTCAATGTTTCGAGGAAAAGGAATATCAGACGGAGTCAAAACGGAACGAAATCAACTGGAGAAGTTATTTTTGGAAGGAAAGCAACCCAGGGAACTTGGAGTGCATGTCAGGGGAGATACGGGCTGCCCACGAGGGTGGGGCGCGCCCACCCCCTGTGCGCGCCCCCTGCCTCGTGGGGCCCCCGTAGCTCCTCCGACATACCCCCTGCACCCATATATACCTACATACCCTAAAACTTCCAGAACAGAAGATAGATCGGGAGTTCCGCCGCCGCAAGCCTCTGTAGCCACCAAAAACCAATCGGGACCCTGTTCTGGCACCCTGCCGGAGGGGGATCCCATCACTGGTGGCCATCTTCATCATCCCGGCGCTATCCATGAGGAGGAGGGAGTAGTTCACCCTCGGGGCTAAGGGTATGTACCAGTAGCTATGTGTTTGATCTCTCTCTCTCGTGTTCTCTCTCGTGTTCCCTCTATGGCACGATCTTGATGTATCCCGAGCTTTGCTATTGTAGTTGGATCTTATGATGTTTCTCCCCCTCTATTCTCTTGTGATGAATTGAGTTTCCCCTTTGAAGTTATCTTATCGGATTGAGTCTTTATGAGAACACTTGATGTATGTCTTGCCGTGATTATATGTGGTGACAATGGGATATCATGTGCCACTTGATGTATGTTTTGGTGACCAACTTGCGGGTTCCACCCATGAACTTATGCATAGGGGTTGGCACACGTTCTTGACTCTCCGGTAGTAGCTTTGGGGCACTCTTTGAAGTACTTTTATGTTGATTGGATGAATCTGAGATTGTGTGATGCATATCGTATAATCATGCCCACGGATACTTGAGGTGACAATGGAGTATCTAGGTGACATTAGGGTTTTGGTTGATTTGTGTCTTAAGGTGTTATCCTAGTACGAACTCTTTTATAGATCGATCCGAACGAATAACTTTGAGGTGGTTTCGTACCCTACCATAATCTCTACGTTTGTTCTCCGCTATTAGTGGCTTTGGAGTGACTCTTTGTTGCATGTTGAGTGCTTGTCATATGTTCTATCTATGTTACTATTGTTGAGAGAACTTGCACTAGTGAAAGTATGAACCCTAGGCCTTGTTTCCTACCATTGCAATACCGTTTATGCTCACTTTTATCGCTCGCTACCTTGCTGTTTTTATTATTTCAGATTACAAAAACCTATATCTACTATCTATTTTGCACTTGTATCTTCATCTCTTCGCCGAACTAGTGCACCTATACAATTTACCATTGTATTGGGTGTGTTGGGGACACAAGAGACTCTTTGTTATTTGGTTGAAGGGTTGCTTGAGAGAGACCATCTTCATCCTACGCCTCCTACGGATTGATAAACCTTAGGTCATCCACTTGAGGGAAATTTGCTACTGTCCTACAAACCTGTGCACTTGCAGGCCCAACAACGTCTACAAGAAGAAGGTTGTGTAGTAGACATCAAGCTCTTTTCTGGCGCCGTTGCCGGGGAGGCTAGGTAAAAGGCACTCACTCACACCCCATCAACTAAGCTCTTTTCTGGCGCCGTTGCCAGGGAGGTGCATGCTTGAAGGTATATCTTTAGATCTTGCAATCGAATCTTTTTGTTTCTTGTTTTAGCACTAGTCTAGTTTATAAAAGAAAACTACAAAAAAATGGAGTTAAGTTTGTCTCATACGCTTCATATTTTTAATATCTTTCGTGAGTATGATGGAAAGGATAATTGTGCTCAAGTGCTAGAAGAAGAAATCTCTAAAATGTTTGGCACTAAATCTTTGAATGATGAGCATGATTGCAATACTGTTAGTATGAATTCCTTGAATATCCATAGTACTAATGATGATTGCTCTAGTCATGATGAAAATATATCTTATGAGCATGTCAACTTTTGTGGAGTGCATGTTTGCATGAACACACCAAATAGAGAAGATATATATTCCAAGAAGCATAAGTACTTAGAAACCAAATTGTTGCAAGAAGAGCTAGATGAATGTGCTGAAAGATTCAATATTTTTCGCGCTCCTTGTGAACTTTGCAATAACCATGGTCATTTAAAGCTCCAATGCTATTTGTTTCATGATCAAGTCGTGTCCAAATATTGTGATAATTTTATTACCCTTGAGCATCATAAAGAGTTTAGCCTTCTTTTGGGTTATGTAGAAATGAAACGTATAACTGAGGGTATTCCAAAATTTGCCCTTGATAAAGTTCTTCATTTTGATCTAGAGAAAATTTATATGTATTGTGCGGTGAATTGTATTAAAAATCCGTATATTGCCAATTACATAAGGAAAAGAAAGCAAATGGAAGATGATGAGAATACTAATGAAAGGGAAGAGGCTTCCCAATCTCCTCCTATTATTTCTTATGATGAATCAGGTAACGAGGATGAGCTTTCTATTCAACCAATCTCATCAATAAGGAGCTCAAAGAGGAAGGTTTAACCCACACATAATGTGAAGAAGAAAAAGAAAAGAAGGAGTAACAAAGGTAGAAAGGTATCCCTCCCAAATGATGTTGCTCCTACTACTCATTGTGATGATGATAATTGCTATACTATTGGTGCTATCAATATTTTTAATGATGAGAGTGATTATGCTTATGATATGAAAGGGCCCAAGCTTGGGGAAGCTATGTTTGCTGAGGATGAAATATTTGAGAATATATTTGCTGGAATTAATGTTTGTCCCAAGCTTGGGGATGCTATGTCTAATGAATATAATATTTTTAGCATCCCAAGTTTTGATATGCAAAGTTGTTATGATGATAGCATGCCTCCTACCTATGATGATTATATTGATGAAAGTGGGTTCGGAAGAGTGTCAACTTTAGAAAGTAGTGATCCCACTATTTTGGAGGATATTGAATCTTATTGTGATGAACATGAAAGTGGATTTGGAAGAGTGTCAACTTTATTTAGTGATTCCACTATCTTGGGAGAGGTTTCAATCGATTATGATGAGAACGAAGTTGCTACTTATGATGATTATTGTGATGAAACTTATGCTATAAAAAGTAGTGATGATTATATTTACAAATCTTGTCATGATTATGATTACCCTTTTTTTGAACATTACTCTTTTAATGTGGAAACAATTTTTAGTGTTCAAGTCTCTTATGATACTCCTACTATTCCGAATGAGAAGAATTTTGCTTATGTGGAGAGTAGTAAATTTTCTATGCTTGTAGATCATGAAAAGAATGATTTAGGTGTTGGTTATATTGTTGAATTCATTCATTATGCTACTGAAAATTATTATGAGGGAGGAACATATGCTTGTAGGAATTGCAATAATGTCAAGTTTCCTCTCTATGTGCTTAAAATTTTAAAGTTATGCTTGTTTTACCTTCCTACGCTTGTTGATTATTGTTCCCTTAAGTTGTTTGTTCACAAAATCCCTATGCATAGGAAGTGGGTTAGGCTTAAATGTGCTAGTCATATGCTTCATGATGCTCCCTTTATGTTTCAATTCTTATCTTTTATGTGAGCATCATTGTCATCATCATGCCTAGCTAAAAAGGCATTAAAGAAAAGCGCTTGTTGGGAGACAACCCAATATTTATCCTTACTGTTTTTGTGTGTCCACATTATTATTCTACTGTAGTAACCATGTTTTATAGCTTTTGTTTCAATAAAGTGCCAAGTAGAACCTTTGGGAAGACTTGGGTAAAGTTTATGTGATCTTGCTGTGAAAAACAGAAACTTTAGTGCTCACGAGATTAGCTGCCATTTTTTACTGGAGAGTGCTTTGAGGTTGATTCTTTTTGCAGATGATTAATAGACAAATTTATCAGGTCCATCAGTTTACTTCATAATTTTTTGGGTTCCAGAAGTATACGTTTGATGCAGATTACTACAGACTGTTCTGTTTTTGACAGATTCTGTTTTCTATGTGTTGTTTGCTTATTTTGATGCATCTATGGCTAGTATTAAGTGGTATGAACCATAGAGAAGTTGGAATACAGTATATATTACACCAATATGAATTTAGAATGAGTTCATTACAGTACCTAAGTGGTGGTTTTATTTTCTTATACTAACGGAGCTTACGAGTTTTGTTTTGAGTTTTGTGTGGTTGAAGTTTTCAAGTTTTGGGTAAAGATCCGATGGACTATGGAATAAGGAGTGGAAAGAGCCTAAGCTTGGGTATGCCCAAGGCACCCCAAGGTAATATTCAAGGACAACCAAGCAACTAAGCTTGGGGATGCCCCGGAAGGCATCCCCTCTTTCATCTTCGTTCATCGGTAACTTTACTTGGAGCTATATTTTTATTCACCACATGATATGTGTTTTGCTTGGAGCGTCATTTTATTTTGTTAGTTTTTGCTTGATGTTAGTTAGATTAGTGTTTTGCATCTTTAGTTTCAATAAAAAAGTCAAGGATAGCCTTTGCCATGCTTATTTTGCTAGTTTGCATGTTGCTGTTTGAAAGCAGAAAGTTTACCGCTGTTGCACAAATTCCCTAGAAAAGTCAGAGCATGTTCTAACGTTGAATCTTTTTGCATATTGAGATCTGATAAATTTATTACAGTGGGAATTTTAGTTCATAATTTTTGGAGTCAGGGAAGTATTGATACTCTTGCATTCTTTACAGAGTATACTGTTTTGGCAGATTGCTGTTATGGTTGCATTGTTTGCATATGTTTGCTTGTTTAATGATTCTATTTGATGATAGGAGTATTAAATATACAGAGGCATTTAGTATGCAATGTTGAATAATAATTTAAGTGATTTGTTACAGTAGAAAATGATAAGGTTTTGCATTGGTTTATACTAACCTATCTCATGAGTTCTTGTTGAGTTTGTTGTATTGAAGCTTTTGATAAAAGAAGAGAAACCATGATATGAGAGGAATTAAGGAGACACAAAAGTTCAAGCTTGGGGATGCCCAAGGCACCCCAAGACAATATTTCAAGAAGTCTCAAGCATCTAAGCTTGGGGATGCCCCAGTAGGCAACCCACCTTTCTTCTTCAACAACTATTGGTTAGTATCGGTTGAGCCTAAGTTTTTGCTTCTTCACATGAGTTGTGCTATCCTTGCATTGTAGTTTTCTTTAGCTTTGCTTGCTGTTTGAATAAAGTATCAAGATCTGAAATTCTTTAATGAGAGAGAGCAATACACAAATTGGAATTTGCTAGAATACTCTATGTGCTTCACTTATATCTTTTGAGCTTGATAGTTTTGCTCATAGTGCTTCACTTATATCTTTTGAGTGTGATAATTTTTGCTCTAGTACTTCACTTAGATCTTTTAGAGCACGGTGGTGGATTTGTTTTAAAGAAACTATTGATCTATCATGCTCCACTTAGATTATTTTGAGAGTCGTTAATAGCATGGTAATTTGCTTAATGTTAATATACTTGGTATTCAAGATGTGTGAAACTTTCTTTTGAGTGCATTGAATACTAAGATAAGTTCGATGCTTGATAATTGTTTTGAGATATGGAGGTGATAATATCAAAGTCGTGCTAGTTGGGTGATTATGAATTTAAAGAATGCTTGTGTTGAAGTTAGCAAGTCCCGTAGCATGGACGTATGGTTAAAGTTGTGTAACAAATTTGAAACATGTAGTGTACCTGGCTTGTGCATCCTTATGAGTGGCGGTCGGGGACGAGAGATGGTCTTTTCCTACCAATCTATCCCCCTAGGAGCATGTGTGTAGTACTTGATTTTTGATGACTTATAATTTTTTGCAATAAGTATATGAGTTCTTTTGACTAATGTTGAGTCCATGGATTATACACACTTTTACCTTTCTGCCATTGCTAGCCTCTTCGGTACCGTGCATTGCCCTTTCTCACCTCGAGAGTTGGTGCAAACTTCGCCGGTGCATCCAAACCCTGTGATACGATACGCTCTATCACATATAAACCTCCTTATATCTTCCTCAAAACAGCCACCATACCTACCTATTATGGCATTTCCATAGCCATTCCGAGATATATTGCCATGCAACTTCCACCATCATCATGACATACATTACTTTTGTCATATTGCCATTGCATGCTCATGTAGTTGACATCGTATTTGTGGCAAGGCCACCATACATTACTTTTCATACATGTCACTCTTGTTTCAGTGCACCATCCCGGTACACCGCCGGAGGCATTCATATAGAGTCATATCTTGTTCTAAGTTTCCAGTTGTAATCCTTATGTTGTAATCAATAGAAGTGTGATGATCATCATTATTAGAGCATTGCCCAATCAAAAAAAAAGAGAAAAAAAGAAGAAAGGCCAAAAGAAAAAAGGAAATGCCCAAAAAAAAGAAAAAAGAAAGAAAACAAAAAAGGGCATTGCTACTATCTCTTTTTCCACACTTGTGCTTTAAAATAGCACCTTGTTCTTCATGTAGCGAGTCTCATATATTGTGCTTCAAAGTAGCACCATGCTTTTCATGTAGAGAGTCTCATGTGTTATCACTTTCATATACTAGTGGGAATTTTTCATTATAGAACTTGGCTTGTATATTCCTACAATGGGCTTCCTCAAATGCCCTAGGTCTTCGTGAGCAAGCAAGTTGGATGCACACCCACTAGTTTTCTTTTGTTGAGCATTCATGGCTCTAGTGCATCCGTTGCATGTATCCCTACTCCTCACGTTGACATCAATTGATGGGGATCTCCATAGCCCGTTGATTATCCTCGTCAATGTGAGACTTTCTCCTTTTTTGTATTCTCCACACAATCCCCTTCATCATATTCTATTCCACCCATAATGTTATATCCATGGCTCACGCTCATGTATTGCGTGAAGGTTGAAAAAGTTTGAGATTATTTAAGTATGAAACAATTGCTTGGCTTGTCATCGGGGGTATAGAAGTTGGGAACATCTTTGTGTGACGAAAATGAAGCATAGCCTAACTATATGATTTTGTAGGGATGAACTTTCTTTTGCCATGCTATTTTGAGAAGACATGATTGCTTTGATTAGTATGCTTGAAGTATTATTATTTTTGTGTCAATATGAACTTTTGTCTTGAATCTTTCGGATCTGAATATTCATGCCACAATTAAGAAGATTTACATTGAAATTATGCCAAAGTATCACTCCGCATCAAAAATTCTTTTTTATCATTTACCTACTCGAGGACGAGCAGGAATTAAGCTTGGGGATGCTTGATACGTCTCCAACGTATCTATAATTTTTGATTGCTCCATGCTACTTTATCTACTGTTTTAGGCAATATTGGGCTTTATTATCCACTTTTATATTATTTTTGGGACTAACCTATTAACCGGAGGCCCAACCCAGATTTGCTGTTTTATGCCTATTTCAGTGTTTCGAGGAAAAGGAATATCAGACGGAGTCAAAACGGAACGAAATCAACTGGAGAAGTTATTTTTGGAAGGAAAGCAACCCAGGGAACTTGGAGTGCAGGTCAGGGGAGATACGGGCTGCCCACGAGGGTGGGGGGCGCGCCCAGCCCCCTGGGCGCGCCCCCTGCCTCGTAGGGCCCCCGTAGCTCCTCCGACATACCCCCTGCACCCATATATACCTACGTACCCTAAAACTTCCAGAACAGAAGATAGATCGGGAGTTCCGCCGCCGCAAGCCTCTGTAGCCACCAAAAACCAATCGGGACCCTGTTCTGGCACCCTGCCGGAGGGGGATCCCATCACTGGTGGCCATCTGCATCATCCCGGCGCTATCCATGATGAGGAGAGAGTAGTTCACCCTCAGGGCTGAGGGTATGTACCAGTAGCTATGTGTTTGATCTCTCTCTCTCTCATGTTCTCTCTCGTGTTCCCTCTATGGCACGATCTTGATGTATCCCAAGATTTGCTATTGTAGTTGGATCTTATGATGTTTCTCCCCCTCTACTCTCTTGTGATGAATTGAGTTTCCCCTTTGAAGTTATCTTATCGGACTGAGTCTTTATGAGAACACTTGATGTATGTCTTGCCGTGATTATCTGTGCTGACAATAGGATATCATGTGCCACTTGATGTATGTTTTCGTGACCAACTTGCGGGTTCCACCCATGAACCTATGCATAGGGGTTGGCACACGTTCTTGACTCTCCGGTAGTTGCTTTGGGGCACTCTTTGAAGTACTTTTATGTCGGTTGGATGAATCTGAGATTGTGTAATGCATATCGTATAATCATGCCCACGGATACATGAGGTGACAATGGATTATCTAGGTGACATTAGGGTTTTGGTTGATTTGTGTCTTAAGGTGTTATTCTAGTATGAACTCTTTTATAGATCAATCCGAACGAATAACTTTGAGGTGGTTTCGTACCCTACCATAATCTCTACGTTTGTTCTCCGCTATTAGTGGCTTTAGAGTGACTCTTTATTGCATGTTGAGGGCTTGTCATATGTTCTATCTATGTTATTATTGTTGAGAGAACTTGCACTAGTGAAAGTATGAACCCTAGGACTTGTTTCCTACCATTGCAATACCGTTTACGCTCACTTTTATCGCTCGCTACCTTGCTGTTTTTATTATTTCAGATTACAAAACCTATATCTACTATCTATTTTGCACTTGTATCTTCATCTCTTCGCCGAACTAGTGCACCTACACAATTTACCATTGTATTGGGTGTGTTGGGGACACAAGAGACTCTTTGTTATTTGGTTGCAGGGTTGCTTGAGAGAGACCATCTTCATCCTACGCCTCCTACGGATTGATAAACCTTAGGTCATCCACTTGAGGGAAATTTGCTACTGTCCTACAAACCCGTGCACTTGCAGGCCCAACAACGTCTACAAGAAGAAGGTTGTGTAGTAGACATCACTCCTCTTCCCCTTTGTATAAATCGGACAATATCCTTGCCAAAGCAGTGGCGGAGTCCGGACCCTTACGGCCGCAGCGGGTGGTGTCGTCTTCCCCGTTGAAGTGCCACATGGACTTCCCCCGATATTGAAGCGGTTGCACTCCCCGCATTATGCATATTGCCATGACCTCGACTATCGTCAGTCCGGATTTGGCCAGTAACTTTATCCTGCTCATCAGGAAGTGTATTTCCCTCGTATCCTCTTCTTGAGGGCCCCGAGGGCGCCATCTTAGGCGTGCCCTCGGCGGGGCGTTACTGAACTTGGGGAGACCTGTCCGGACTGGATCCAGAAGGGGAACATCATCAATGTAAAACCACTCTGAAGGCCAGTTTTCTGGTGCCTTCTTAGGAGTGCCGGACAGGTATCCGGTCTCGGCAATGCGCCATACTTCAGCCCCGCCCACCTGACATAGGGATTCTCCCTGGGTGCGGGGGACAAGGCAGAACAGCTTCCTCCATAATCCGAAGTGAGGTTCGCAGCCTAAAAACAGCTCGCAAAGGGCGACGTACCCCGCTATATGTAGAATGGAGGCAGGGGTAAGGTTGTGCAACTGGAGGCCGTAGAACTCCAGGAGCCCGCGAAGAAACAGGTGGATGGGAAACCCGACGCCCCTTAGCAGATGCGAGATGAGGCATATACGCTCCTCTTGAGATAGATTTGGAGATCCCTCCGCTTGTTCCCCTCCATCATAAGTGGCTATTCCGGCTCGGACGGGGACCATGAATGCTGGTGGGAGAAACCCTCGGGTTTGTAACTCTATCAGACGGCTATGAGGAACTGAACACTCTCCCCAATCCCCCGACTTGGAACGGGGAGAGCGAGCAGAAGAGCTGCGACGACCGGCCATGTTGGAATGGTTTTTTGCGGAGCGCTCTGTTGGATGCTAGCTCAGGGAGGGACAGTGAGGTTTGGATCTGAGAATCCCCGTTCGTTCAAATAGACGGTCAGCCCGGAGGATTAAGGGTGGCAAATGCAAAAATGCCTCGACTCTTCGCATTCGCTCGACGCATGGAGATGGTCATTATTGAGACACTGAAGCCGAGGAGTACAACATTGAGGGGATACCGGACACTATTCGTCGTCACAGGTACTTTGGAGTATTCGGAGATGGAACCCGCCTTGCAATGCTGAAGACAAGACTACGCGCCGAACTCATCATCATAGAAGCCTGGTTCAGGCGTTACTGAGGGAGTCCTAGATTAGGGGGTGTCCGGACAGCCGAACTATATACTTTGGTCGGACTGTTGGACCGTGAAGATACAAGACTCAAGACTTCGGCTTGTGTCCCGATGGGACTCTCCTTTGCGTGGAAGACAAGCTTGGCGATCCGGAAATTATATTTCCTTCCTTGTAACCGACTCCATGTAAACCCTAGCCCTCTCCGGTGTCTATATAAACCGGAGAGGTTGGTCCTTAGAAGGCCGATCACAATTACAATCATACCATCATAGGCTAGCTCTTAGGGTTTAGCCTCTACGATCTCGTGGTAGATCTACTCTTGTACTATCCATATCTTCAATATTAATCAAGCAAGAAGTAGGGTTTTACCTCCATCGAGAGGGCCCGAACCTGGGTAAACATCTGTGTCCCTTGCTTCCTGTTACCACCAGCCTAGATGCACAGATCGAGACCCCCTACCCGAGATCCACCGGTTTTGACACCGACATTCGCCCCTCCCACGCCATGGGAGCCAAGGACCAGAGGGGGAACCCTTCTCCCATCTGGGGAGAAGGTCAAGGAAGAAGAAGAAGAAGGGGGGCTCTCTCCCCCTTGCTTCCGGTGGCGCCGGAACACCGCCGGGGGCCATCATCATCACCGCGATGTTCACCAACACCTCCGCCATCTTCACCAACATCTCCATCACCTTCCCGCATCTATATTCAGTGGTCCACTCTTCCGCAACCCGCTATACCCTCTACTTGAACATGGTGCTTTATGCTTCATGTTATTATCCAATGATGTGTTACCATCCTATGATGTCTGAGTAGATTTTCGTTGTCCTATCGGTGATTGATGAATTGCTATGATTGGTTTAATTTGCTTGTGGTTATGTTGCTGTCCTATTGTGCCCTCCGTGTCGCGCAAGCGTGAGGGATTCCGGCTGTAGGGTGTTGCAATACATTCATGATTCGCTTATAGTGGTTTGCTAGAGTGACAGAAGCTTAAACCCGAGTAAGGGGATTGCGGCGTATGGGATAAAGGGGACTTGATGCTTTAATGCTATGGTTGGGTTTTACCTTAACGATCTTTAGTAGTTGCGGAGCTTGCTAGAGTTCCAATCATAAGTGCATATGATCCAAGAAGAGAAAGTATGTTAGCTTATGCCTCTCCCACATAAAACTTGCTATTGGTCTATTAAAGTAGTCAATTGCTTAGGGACAATTTCACAACTCCTACCACCACTTTTCCACACTCGCTATATTTACTTTATTGCTTATTTACCTAAACAGCCCCTACTTTTTATTTACGTGCTCTTTATTATCTTGCAAACCTATCCGACAACACCTACAAAGTACTTCTAGTTCATACTTGTTCTAGGTAAAGCGAACGCTAAGCATGCGTAGAGTCGTATTAGTGGCAGATAGGGCTTGAGAGAATATTTGTTCTGCCTTTAGCTCCTTGTTGGGTTCGACACTCTTATTGAAAGAGGCTACAATTATCCCCTATACTTGTGGGTTATCAGGGCGGGAGTAAGGAACATCACACATGGTTAAAACATAATGATCGTGTGCTATCAAACAGAAAAACACTCTAGCCGAGCAGATATTTTTGAGATTGCGAGGGATGGAGGCGGGAGTAAAATGTTGGGGCTACTAAAAATTTGAATCTACTGATTGAAGCAGAGCAGGAGTAACAGATATCGCACATGGTCAAGACATACTAATCGTGTGCTATCAAACACAAAAACCATCTACGCGGACGCGGGTAGATATTTTCGAGATTGCAAGGGAGTAGATATTTTCGAGAGGGGGAGGGAAGTCTAGTGGAGCCCAATCTACTATGATCATGTGGGTGACAGGGGCAGGGTACGACACACGGGTAGTCCTAGGGAACCATGTCTGTTTCGTACCCGATTGCAGACGGTTGTTGCGCCGACTCGTATGCTGTTTATAAATTTGGCCAAAAACACAGAAAAGGGTCAGAACATGAACACACTTGCATGTGGACCAAATATATGTATGAAAAGGGTGGTTTGATGTTTAAATACCCAATGCACAACTTTGATGTGGCACACACACACACACGCGCGCGCACACACACACACTTCGTGTTGCCGGGAGGGGAATCCTAGCTGTGAACGCATGCCCCCAAATAGCTAGGTCTGACATCTGACCGTACCATAACATCAAAACCGAAAGGAATACATCAACCCCCTCCCCCTTTGCTTCCGATCAAATGTGGACCATGTGCGGGCCAACAGATGTGTTCTTCTAGCATTACCAAATCACAAATTTGATGTGCCACATGTGCATTGCAAATTAACCGGGCATCCCCGACCCCACGGAGGTTCATCTAGTACGAAGTAGTACTGCCCCCCCCCCCCCGCGCACACACACACTTTCAGTCAATAGGAGGGGTCGGGCATCTCACCAAGGCGTATCGTAAGACTAACCAAGAAGAATCATCACCTTTGGTCGTATAACCTCTCTTGTTTGTTGGTCAAAGTCATGCATTGACGTTCCACACGCGGCCTCACAAAATAGGCTAGCTTGTCACCGATAACTACGCGAGGGAGTGCCTGAAGACAACCATTGAGTGCATGTGGCCAAACATATGTATGAAGTGTTGGGGAACGTGGTAATTTCAAAAATTTCCTACGCAGACGCAAGATCATGGTGATGCATAGCAACGAGAGGGGAGAGTGTTGTCCACGTACCCTCGTAGACCAAAAGCGGAAGCGTTATGACAAAGCGGTTGATGTAGTCGTACGTCTTCACGATTGACCGATCCTAGTACCAAACGTACGGCACCTCCGCGATCTGCACACGTTCAACTCGGTGATGTACCATGAACTCCGATCCAGCAGAGTGTCGAAGGAGAGTTTTGTCAGCATGACGTCGTGATGACAGTGATGATGAAGCTACCGGCACAGGGCTTCGCCTAAGCACTGCAACAATATGACCGAGGTGGATTATGGTGGAGGGGGGTACTGCACACGGCTAAGAGATCAATGATCAACTTGTGTATCTATTGTTGTCCGTGTCAAAACCGGCGAATCTCGGGTAGGGGGTCCCGAACTGTGCGTCTAAGGTTAATGGTAACAGGAGGTGGGGGACACAATGTTTACCCAGGTTCGGGCCCTCTCGATGGAGGTAATACCCTACTTCCTGCTTGATTGATCTTGATGATATGAGTATTACAAGAGTTGATCTACCACGAGATCGTAGAGGCTAAACCCTAGAGGCTAGCCTATGATTATGATTGTTGTTGTCCTACGGACTAAACCCTCCAGTTTATATAGACACTGGAGGGGGCTAGGGTTACATAGAGTCAGTTACAGAGAAGGAGATCTACATATCCGAATTGCCAAGATTGCCTTCAACGCAAAGGAGAGTCCCACCTGGACACGGGACGAAGTCTTCAACCTTGTATCTTCATAGTCCAACAATCCGGCCAAAGTATATAGTCAAGCTGTCCAAGGACCCCCTAATCTAGGACTCCCTCAGTAGCCCCTGAACCAGGCTTCAATGACGATGAGTCCGGTGCGCAGATTGTCTTCGGCATTGCAAGGCGGGTTCCTTCTCCGAATACTCCATAGAAGATCTTGAACACAAGGATTGTGTCCGGTTCTACAAAACAATTTCCACATACCACCGTAGAGAGCATAATATTCCAAAAAACTAATCTGCTGACAACTTTTCATAGCGTGACATTACGCTGCAGCCCGGTCATTATGCGAACCGTTTTTCTGAACCCGCTACCGCACATATCGCGAGGTGGTTTTATTGGCATGTCCTGTCGAAGTAGAGATCGTGTCCCATTATCACGGGATTCTCATCAATACAGGTGTGGGTAACCCAACCGCGCCATCAATCGGGATGCTTGGGGAATAAGCGAGTTTACCGGGCAAGAGGGGAGGCGCAAAATCCCTGATGCCTTTATAAGGAGATAAGGACTCCCCTCTTTCACCCATGCCTTCTTCTTCCTCTACTCATCCATTCCCCCTCGCTCGTGCCCTAGCGCCCAAGCGTTCGTCCTCTCCGCCCACAAAGGTCTTCCGAAAATATCCGGATCCGGAGCAGGAGGGAAGTGGATGGCCTCTACCGTCCGGGAGAAGGATATCAAAAAGCTTCGGGAGGCCGGGTATCTGGCCAAGAAAATTAGCCACCGTCTTCCGACGGCGAGACAGATTGTCCCTACTATGGAACCCCATGAGAGGGTTGTATTCCTCCCTCATTTTGTCCGTGAGCTAGGGTTCCCCCTCCACCCATTCATTCGCGACATCATGTATTATTACAGGATCGATTTTCATGATCTATCCCCCAATTCCTTCTTCAACATCTCGACATTCATCGTCTTGTGCGAGGCCTTTCTCCACATCTCGCCACCCTTCGGCTTATGGCTGAAGATCTTTAATGTGAAGCCCAAGGTAGTGAGCGGCGAGCACGCCGAGTGCGGAGGTGCCACAGTGAGCAAGATGCCCAACGTCACATGGCCAACAGGTACTTTCAATGATTCCGTCAAAGAGTGGCAGCACCAGTGGTTTTACATCACTGAGCCGTGCGGCATGGAATGGGCCGCTGCTCCCGAATTCCGATCCGGAGCCCCCCTGCGGCTTACGTCCTAGCCCAAGAAGGGCCTGAACTGGTCTTCGTCTAACTAACTGTCGATGCTCCAGACACGTGTCAAGGATATGGAAGACAAGAATATCAAACTTGTCAATGTAGTCCAGGTGATGTTAGTTCCCCGGATTCTTCCTTGTCAACACTGGGCTTGCAATTTATGGGAATTCGACCCGGCCAAGCACCAGACCCTACTAGAGCTCTTCAGCTCCTCGCATAAGGACATTTGGAAGGTGCTCTTTAAGCCTGACAAATCGTGGCCGGACTCCGCCGAAGACCGTGGGTACCAACTGTCCGGCCCTGCAAGTTCGGTAAGTCATTGTATGTTGGCAATTCATACGTTTTATTCGCATAACCCGAGGGAAATGCTTGATGTGTTTTCCACAACTCTCCTAGGGCTGGACGAAGAAGGCGGGCAGATCTACTGTCCAGCCTCACTGCCAGAAGAACCGGCCGGCCCACTTCTGATGAAGATGCTGGTCCCAACGCCTTACAAGGCGCCGAAGAAAAAGGCCAAGAAGGAGGCCAAAAAGACCAGGGCGGCCTCCGTCACCGCGACACTTCGGACACAATATCCGAAGACTCTGATGCCCGCTCTTCCTCCGGAGAGGTCGAGGAAGAAGGAAGAC
Source organism: Triticum dicoccoides (assembly GCF_002162155.2). Classification (NCBI taxonomy): domain Eukaryota; kingdom Viridiplantae; phylum Streptophyta; class Magnoliopsida; order Poales; family Poaceae; genus Triticum; species Triticum dicoccoides. The sequence continues at coordinate 366,971,809 of NC_041389.1, read as the reverse complement.
CAATCCCCAGTGAGGGGAAGAAAGAAAAGGACGGCCTCCACATCTTTGGAGGCCGAGTCGCCTAAGAAGGAAAAAACTCCCCTTCCGGAGGAGTCCACTGCCGCCACCGACAGCAGCCCGGAGTGGGACCCCAGGGCACAACCCCTGGTAAACTCGTGAGTATATAGAATCCGAACACATTTACGCATCCAGACTCACTACGGCATGCCGTTTTAATCATTGAGCCATACTGTTTTGCAGTCCGGCGAGGTCCCGCACCGAACAATCCTCATTGAAGGATTTACTGGGCTCGGATGCTATGGACAGTGGGACACCCCTGAGGGCCCCCTCCCCAAAACATGTGAACGACACTAAGGTATCGTCCCAGAGGGACCCAGGCCAAGGAGGGGGGGGGGAGATAGTCAAGGCGGCGCTGGAAGGTCAAACTTCAGGGGCCGGACACATGGGAGAAAAGGCTCCCATGGATGTCGACGGCGGCGACTATCTTGAATTCGGCCCCCAGCCGGACGCAATTCCGGAGACCGATACAGCTCCAGAATTAGGAAGGCAACCCCCCTCGACTCGAGGGGTGCGCCTATTCCACCGGCAACTTCTGTCCAACCAGAGGTGTTGGATACTTTATCAGCGGCGCTGAAGAGCGCCTCCATCATCGACGAACACCGTTCCCTTATGGGTGCGGTGATTGAGAAGATTCAGTCCACTAAGAGTGGACTGAATGAAGCCTGCATCAACCTTATAACGGGCTTTGAGGTATGTTTTGTGAGGTTTCGAGGAGTGTCAGAGTATAGGTAGTAGCCCCTGATACACTGTTCGGTGAAATAAGGAGCCGGACAGAGGATCAAACATGTATGTTCGCAGGAGACTTACTTTATGGCATCTCTCCCTTTGTTTATTTTGTAAGCAGGAGTCTGTGGTGATTGCTGCCTCTCATACTGTGGAAGTCTCCGAACTGAAGCAGAGTCTGGAGCGGGCCGAGGAAGAACTCGGCCGAGTGAAGAAATAGTTGGAGGATAACCAAGGTATGCAAAAAACCTTGTTCGCATTCAGCGTGAACGAATGAGTTAGTATGATGAAAATATTTTTATGATGTGCTCTAGGGGCGACGGCCGAAATTGAGGCTCTTAAGAAGGCTGTGGCCGAAGCCGAGAAGAAGGCAGCCGCAAAGCAGGCTCTTCGCGAAAAGCATGAGGCCAGGGTTATTGAAGCTGGGCAAGAGCTTCAAGACGCCGTGAAGAAATGCGAGACCTTGGAGCAGAGTTTATCAGGGAAAGAATCCGAACTCTCCCAAGCTCGCCAAGCCGCAAGTGATGCCCGGGGGGAAGCCCAAGGCGCCCTGAAGGAAATCCAGGAGGCGAGGAAGATTGCGGCTGGTAAGGCTTTTTCTATACAAAGCGGGCATTTGAAAGGTGAAAATCAAGTTGATAATTTGAATTCTGATTTCTCCAGGGGTATTTGTGGAGCTGCCACGCAGCATATCTGACGCTGCACAATTCTATCAAGCCGAAGAAAGGAGCACTGCGGAGAAGCTCTTCTGGTCGCAGTATCTGGCGCCGGTGTATCCGGTGCCATTTGCCAATCAACTGAAGCAGTTAATCGAACTGCATAAGGCGGCCGAACTAGCCATGAAGGATTTAATTATCCGACTATGGCCCGCCGAGCTGATTCCAAGCAGCTACTACGGTCTCGTGAAGCGGCTTGTGAATGCCTGCCCTCGACTTGATGTCATCAAGTGGTCGGTCTGTATTGAAGGTGCGCGAATGGCCTTCGCCCGCGCAAAGGTGCACTAGGGGAAGATGGATGCTGAAAAGCTGATGACAGAAGGTCCGCCAGAGGGGAAGGAGCACCGCAAGCCCAAGTTATATTATGATAGTGTCCTGAAAGGATCCCGCCTTGCGGTAGAGCAATGCACCAAGTACATTATCTTTCCGTGAATACAGTCATGTTGTCCTTTGTAATGTTGAACAAGGTCATTTCTATTATATATTGCCTGTTATTTGAAAGTTTTTCCTCCTGCACGGCCGTTTTATATATTAATCCTGAGAGTTGGCCAGTCATCGGCTTCTGCCCCCACGTAGAAAGTACGGGGGTGTTCGGGATAGACCTGAGCACTCTTTATCCCAGTTTTGGCTCCTTGAAGGAGGTGTTCAACACAACAAACCAGGCAATCGGACTATAGGGCTTTATCACTCTCACTTAGCCATAGGAGCTTGACAAAAGGACGGTAGGCGCAACCCCTGGTGTTCGGAAGACCGCACGAGGGGCTCTATAAGCACCTGATCGGAAGAAAAGCCAATCCATCGCACACTGCATTAGTTGTGGCATTATGCGGAAGAAATCCTTAAAGATTTTACAACATCTCGAACAGCTGACCAGCTCTCGCCGTATCATGACAGTCAGTTTTCGGCTTTCTCTACTGAGGCGCTCGTCCGAAGAACCGGGACACAATCGCAGTAGTTCTCCCTGTGCCGCCTTAGCCGATATAGTGGAACATAAGGCAGCAAAACATGGGAGCCGGGCAAAGCCAACTATTGACCCAAGACATGATTCAGAGCTAATGCATATAATGCTATGAGTTCGGGGTGCCGAACGTCTGCGAAGGTGTTCGGACTTTATTGTTGTTATTATGGGTACAATGAAGCCCCTGGCATATTAAGGCATATCACGATGTACGGATGCCATTTGACGAAGAGTGTCGGTAAGAAACAACACTAGGTAAGCGTCATATAAAGCCACATGTTGTGATAGAATAACACGTCAATGCGCATGGATACAAGTAATGTGATAGAAAAAGAAATACGACTTCAGAACCTGCTGAGATCAAGCGGGAGGAGGCTGTGTGCGGATCTGGAGTGTAACCAGGTGGTCATCAAGGGGCATCTCTAAGGAGTCCCTTACGCATTCGAGTTGTTTCCATATCGCCAATCCCGGCCTACGCAAAAGTGGACCTGCAAAGAAAGTGCAAAAAGATATTTATGTGTCACAGAGCGGTTAAGCCGCATTGTGTGGCCTATCCTAGCTGTGTCTCCATTTACTGTCGGAGTGTTTTAATTGAGCTCCGGACAAGCCGGGCTATCCTGCCGCGGAGTAGTTCGGAGTCCCTTGACGGTGTCCGGGAGCTTGGCCGTCGACTCGAGGTTCGATTGAAATATGCCTTTCGTTGATTCTACTGTCAAGGCGGCGGTACACTCTTTGGTGCAGAGGTGGAGTTCGGCCTTGCCATTAACTGTTATGACGCCATGCCGGCCGGGCATCTTCAGCTTACGGTAGGCATAGTGTAGCACCGCGTTGAATCGAGCAAACGCAGTTCGTCCGAGCAGTGCATGATAATTACTGCGAAAAGGGACAATGTCGAAGGTTAACTCTTCGGTACGGTAATTGGCCGGTGATCCAAAGACTACCTTCAGAGTGATGGAGCCTGTACAATGGGCCTCCGCACCTCGTATAACACCTTTAAAGGTGGTTTTAGTGGCTTGATCATCGAATGATCAATACCCATCTTACGCACTGTGTCCTGATACAGCAGGTTTAGACTGCTGCCTCCGTCCATAAGGACTCGCTTGAGGTGAAATCCATCAATTATTGGGTCAAGGACTAGTGCGGCTAAATTGCCCTGATTGGTATTTGCTGGACAAACCGTACGATCGAAAGTGATCGTACATAGTTTATATTGTGGAGCGACTGGCTCCGTTAAGTCGACGTCCCTAAGAGTGCACATCCGTTCCAGTGCCGGAATGTGGGCGGCGTTTATCATATTCACCATTATGATTTGCGGGGGAAATTTCTTTTGCCCTCCTGTGTTTGGTGATTGGGCTCCTCGTCGTCGTCGTCGCTTTGAGACCCCTTCTCCTTGTTTTCGGCAACTAACCTGCCGGCTTGTTTGAAGACCCAGCATTCTCTGTTGGTATGATTGGTTTGTGTTCCTGGGGTGCCATGAATTTGGCATGGATGATCGAGTATGTGGTCTAGACTGGACGGGCCCGAATTGTTATTTTTGAATGGATTTTTCCACTGACCGGACTTAGAGCCACTGAATCTGGCATTGACTGTCGTGTCTTTGGTGTTGTCACCATTTTTGCGACGCTTGTATTTGTTAGGTCGGGGCTTGTCGTTGCTATCTCTGGCCTCTGATGTGCCAGGATTGCTTGTTGTGTTGAGCCAACCAGCTATCTCACCCGCACAAAAGCGGGTCATGAGTGTCGTGAGGGCTGCCATGGACTTCGGCTTTTCTTGGCCGAGATGTCGGGCAAGCCACTCGTCACGGATATTATGCTTAAAGGCCGCTAGGGCTTCGACATCCGGACAGTCGACAATTTGGTTCTTTTTAGTTAGGAACTGAGTCCAGAATTTCCTGGCTGACTCTTCGGGCTGTTGGGTTATGTGACTTAAGTCATCAGCATCCGGTGGTCGCACATAAGTGCCCTGGAAGTTATCCAGGAATGTGTCTGCCAGGTTCTCCCAACTTCCAATGGAATTTGCCGGCAAACTATTCAGCCAATGCCGAGACGGTCCCTTGAGTTTTAGTGGAGGTACTTGATGGCGTGTAGATCATCCCCGTGGGCCATGTGAATGTGGAGAAAGAAATCTTCTATCCATACCGCGGGGTCTGTAGTCCCATCGTAGGGCTTGATATTTACGGGCTTAAACCCTTATGGGAATTCATGATCCATTACTTCATCAGTGAAGCATAGGGGGTGTGCGGTGCCTCTATGCCGGGCTACATCACGACGTAGTTCAAATGAGTCTGGTCTATTGTATTCGGCCTAGCCGGATTTGCTTTTAGTGTATCCGGCATGACGGTCATCGTCACGCATTGGGGTGCGCCCCCGTGATCCGTAGATTGATCTTGACTGTCCTGCTTTGTTTTCCAATTTGTCTCGCAGGTCCTGCAGCCCCGGGCCTTCGTGTTTTTGCTTGTTTGGCGGCGGGGTGCGGGCTGGACTTCGGGCTGATACTCCGCTTTGTCTCGGCCACGAGGTGGCCGGTCAGCCGCATCATGCACTGGTAGTGTAGGTTTTAATGCCTCCTCCTCGAGTTGAGGTAGCAACCTGCGCTTTGGGTAACTTATTGTTGGGCGTTCGAGTCCGTATTCCTCAGCCTCCAGGACCTCAGTCCATCTATCAGTTAACAGATCTTGATCAGCTTGAAGCTGTTGCTGCTTTTTCTTTAGGCTTTTTGCAGTGGTTATAAGCCGGCTCTTGAAGCGCTCTTGCTCGACGGGGTCCTCAGGCACGATGAATTCTTCGTCGCCGAGGCTCACCTCGTCTTCGGAGAGGGGCATGTAATTGTCATCCTCCAAGTCTCCATCCATTGCCTGTTTCTCAGGGCTGGCTTGCCCATCCTCCCTCCGGCTTGCTCGAAGCTTGGCTGGGCGGGGTTGTTTTCGTCTTTGGCACCATCCGGAGTGTTGTTGTCTCTTGTGCCAGTATCGCTATTTTTGCTATGGCGGGGCTTAGAGCGGCTCCTATAACGCCGGTGCTTAGATTGCTACTCAAGGGGATTATCCTCCATTGCCTCATCGCCATCGCCTTCTTTGGGCGTGTCCACCATATATATATATATATATATATCATATGATGAGGTGGCTGTCCAGCGCCCTGTGGGCGGTGGTTCCTGTTCTTCTCCTGCATCGTCGTCCATACCATCAATGTCTTCAGAGTTGAAGTCAAGAATGTCGGTTAAGTAATCGATAGTGCCTATTAAGTGGGTGGTGGATGGGGAACGAATTTCTTCATCGTCCGCTTCCCACTCAAGCCGGACATAGTTTAGCCAGGAGTCTCCTGACAGGGAGAGAGACTTTAATGAATTTAGCACGTCGCCCAAGGGCGAGTGCTGAAAGGTATCCACGGAGGTAAACTCCATGATCGGTGCCCGATCAGATTCGATAGGCACGGATGCACGTGATTCAGAGCCTATGGTCGGAGACGAGTCCGAGGGTCCGAGGACACATGCCTCATCGGAGACGAAGTCTGTGTTCGGCTCTATCGCCGATGAGTGTGCGACTTCCATGGCGGGGTCCATCCACCCGTCCTCGGATGGCATGATCTGCTCCGGATTAAGGGTCGGGGCAGCCGCAGGTGTGATCTCCCAAACACCGTCCGATGGCAGATCTAAGTCATGCTCGTCGTGACTGTTTGGCGCACCTGACATTGGCTCGACTCCATCAAAGATTAAGTCTCCGCGGATGTCAGCGGTGTAATTCAAGCTTCCAAACCTGACCTGATGGCCAGGGGCGTAGCTGTCGATCTGCTCCAGATGACCAAGCGAGTTGGCCCGCAGTACGAAGCCACCGAATACGAAGATCTGTCTGGGGAGGAAAACCTCACCCTGGATCGCATCGTTGCAGATGATTGAAGGAGCCATCAAGCCTTATTTGTGACGACACAATGGAACTTTGAATGGAAGCACCAATGTCGGTGTCAAAATTGGCGGATCTCGAGTAGGGGGTCCCGAACTGTGCGTCTAAGGCTAATGGTAGCAGGAGGTGGGGGACACAATGTTTACCCAGGTTCGGGCCCTCTCGATGGAGGTAATACCCTACTTCCTGCTTGATTCATCTTGATGATATGAGTATTGCAAGAGTTGATCTATCACGAGATCGTAGAGGCTAAACCCTAGAAGCTAGCCTATGATTATGATTGTTGTTGTCCTACGGACTAAACCCTCCGATTTATATAGACACCGAAGGGGCTAGGGTTACACAAAGTCGGTTACAGAGAAGGAGATCTACATATACGAATTGCCAAGCTTGCCTTCCACGCAAAGAAGAGTCCCATACGAACACGGGACGAAGTCTTCAATCTTGTATCTTTATAGTCCAACAATCCGGCCAAAGTATATAGTCCGGGTGTCTAAGGACCCCCTAATCCAGGACTCCCTCAGTTGTCCCTTTGGGGTGTCCCTGTCCCCTGCCCACGTATATAAAGGAGGTAGGAGGAGGAGGCTGGCCCTAGAGGGGGCGCGCCAAGTGTTGGGAGTCCTACTAGGACTCCCAAGTCCTAGTAGGATTCCCCTTTTCCTTTCCGGAGTAGGAGAGAAGAAAGAGGGAAAGAGAGAGGGAGTAGGAATGGGCAAGGGGGGGCGCCGCCCCCTTTCCTCTAGTCCAATTCGGACCCATGGGGGGGCGCGCGCCTCCTTCCCTTTGGCCTGCCTCCTCTATTCCCGTATGGCCCAATAAGTCCCAATACTTCTCCCGGCGAATTCCCGTAACTCTCCGGTACTCCGAAAAATACCCGAATCACTCAGAACCTTTCTGATGTCCGAATATAGCCTTCCAATATATCGATCTTTACGGCTTGACCATTTCAAGACTCCTCGTTATGTCCCCGATCTCATCCGGGACTCCGAACTACCTTCGGTACATCAAAACACATAAACTCATAATATCGATCGTCACCGAACGTTAAGCGTGCGGACCCTACGGGTTCGAGAACTATGTAGACATGACAGAGACATGTCTCCGACCAATAACCAATAGCGGAACCTGGATGCTCATATTGGCTCCCACATATTATACGAAGTTCTTTATCGGTCAAACCGCATAACAGCATACATTGTTCCCTTTGTCATCGATATGTTACTTGCCCGAGATTCGATCGTCGGTATCTCAATACCTAGTTCAATCTCATTACCGGCAAGTCTCTTTACTCGTTCCGTAATGCATCATCCCGTAACTAACTCATTAGTCACATTGCTTGCAAGGCTTATACTGATGTGCATTACCGAGAGGGCTCAAAGATACCTCTTTGACAATTGGAGTGACAAATCCTAATCTCGATCTATGCCAACTCAACAAACACCATCGGAGAAACCTGTAGATCACCTTTATAATCACCCAGTTACGTTTTGACGTTTGGTAGCACACAAAGTGTTCTTCCGGTATTCGGGAGTTGCATAATCTCATAGTCATAGGAACTTGTATAAGTCATGAAGAAAGCAATAGCAACAAACTAAACGATCAAATGCTAAGCGAACGGAATGGGTCAAGTCAATCACATCATTCCCTAATGATGTGATCCCGTTTATCAAATGACAACTCATGTCTATGGCTAGGAAACTTAACCATCTTTGATTAACGAGCTAGTCAAGTAGAGGCATACTAGTGACACTCTATTTGTCTATGTATTCACACATGTACTAAGTTTCCGTTTAATACAATTCTAGCATGAATAATAAACATTTATCATGTAATAATGAAATAAATAATAACTTTATTATTGCCTCTAGGGCATATTTCCTTCAGTCTCCCACTTGCACTAGAGTCAATAATCTAGTTCACATCACTATGTGATTTAACATCAATAGTTCACAATTGTATGTGATTAATACCCATAGTTCACATCGCCATGTGACCAACAACCAAAGGGTTTACTAGAGTCAATAATCTAGTTCACATTGTTATGTGATTAAAACCCAAAGATTACTAAGGTGTGATCATGTTTTGCTTATGAGAGAAGTTTAGTCAACGGGTCTGTCATATTCAGAGCCATATGTATTTTGCAAATGTTCTATGTCTACAATGCTCTGCACGGAGCTACTCTAGCTAATTGCTCCCACTTTCAATATGTATCCAGATTGAGAATTGGAGTCATCTGGATCGGTGTAAAAGCTTGCATCGACGTAACTCTTTACGACGAACTCTTTATCACCCCCATCACCGAGAAACATTTCCTTAGTCCTCACTAAGGATAATGTTGACCACTGTCCAGTGATCTACTCTTGGATCACTATTGTACCCCCTTGCGAAACTCATGGCAAGGTACACAATTGGACTGGTACACAACACAACATACTTTATAGATCCTATGACTGTGGCATAGGGAATGACTTTCATCCTCTTTCTATCTTCTGCCATGGTCGGGCTTTGAGTCTTACTCAACTTTACACCTTGTAATACAGTCAAGAATTCCTTCTTTGACTGATCCATTTTGAACTCTTTCAAAAAATTGTCAAGGTATTTTACTCATTGAAAAATCTTATGAAGCATCTTGATCTATCTCTATAGATCTTGATGCCCAATATGTAAGCAGCTTCATCGAGGTCTTTTACTGAAAAACTCTTATTCAAGTATCCCTTTATGCTATCCAGAAATTCCATATCATTTCCAATCAACAATATGTCATCCACATATAATATTACAAATGCTACAGAGCTCCCACTCACTTTCTTGTAAATACAGGCTTCTCCAAAAATCTATATAAAACCATCTGCTTTGATCAACTCATCAAAGCATATATTCCAACTCCGAGAGGCTTGCTCCAGTCCATAAATGGATCACTGGATCTTGCACACTTTGTTAGCACCCTTTGGATCGACAAAACCTTCTGGTTGCATCATATACAACTCTTCTTCCAGAAATCTATTTAGGAATGCAGTTTTGACATCCATCTGCCAAATTGCATAATCATAAAATGCAGCAATTGCTAACATGATTCAGACAGACTCAAGCATCGCTATGGGTGAGAAAGTCTCATCGTAGTCAACTCCTTGAACTTTGTCAAAAACTTTTTGCGATAAGTCAAGTTTTGTAGATAGTAACACTACTATCAGCGTATGTCTTCCTCTTGAATATCCATTTATTTTCTATGGCTTGCCAATCATCGGGCAAGTTCACCAAAGTCCACACTTTGTTCTCATACATGGATCCTATCTCAGATTTCATGGCCTTCAAGCCATTTCGTAGAATCTGGGCTCATCATAGTTTACCGTTTCCTCATAGTTCATAGGTTCATTATGGTCTAGCAACATGACTTCCAGAACAGGATTACCGTACCACTCTGGTGCAGATCTTATTCTGGTTGACCTACGAGGTTTGGTAGTAACTTGATTTGAAGTTTCATGATCATTGTCATCAGCCTCCTCACTAATTGGTGTAGGGATCACAGAAACTGATTTCTGTGATGAACTACTTTCCAATAAGGGAGCAGGTACAGTTACCTCATCAAGTTCTACTTTCCTCCCACTCACTTCTTTCAAGAGAAACTCCTTCTATAGAAAGAATCCATTCTTAGCAACAAATATCTTGCCTTCGGATCTGTGATAGAAGTTGTACTCAGCACTTTCCTTTGGGTATCCTATGAAGACGCACTTCTCCTATTTGGGTTCGAGCTTATCAGGTTGAAGCTTTTTCACATAAGCATCGCAGCCCCAAATTTTAAGAAATGGCAACTTTGGTTTCTTGCCAAACCACAGTTCATAAGGCGTCGTCTCAACGGATTTTGATGGTGCCCTATTTAAAGTGAATGCAGCCGTCTCTAATGCATAACCCCAAAATGATAGTGGTAACCCGGTAAGAGACATCACAGGTCGCACCATATCCAATAAAGTGCGGTTACAATGTTCGGACACACCATTACGCTGTGGTGTTCCATGTGGCATGAGCTGTGAAACTATTTCCACATTGTTTTAAATGAAGGCAAAACTCGTAACTCAAATATAATCCTCCATGATCAGATCGTAGAAACTTTATTTTTCTTGTTATGATGATTCTCCACTTCACTCTGAAATTCTTTGAACTTTTCAAATGTTCCAGACTTGTGTTTCATTAAGTAGATATACCCATATCTGCTCAAATCATCTGTAAAGGTCAGAAAATAACGATGCTCGCCACGAGCATCAACACTCATTGGATCACATACATCGGTATGTATTATTTCCAATAAGTCACTAGCTCGTTCCATTTTTCCGAAGAACGGAGTTAGTCATCTTGCCCATAAGGCATGGTTCGCAAGCATCAAATGATTCCCAATCAAGTGATTCCAAAAATCCATCTTTATGGAGTTTCTTCATGCGCTTTACACCGATATGACCCAAACGGCAGTGCCACAAATATGTTGCACTATCATCATCAACTTTGCATCTTTTTGGCATCAATATTATGAATATGTGTATCACTACGATCAAGATTCAATAAACCATCAACATTCAATAAACCATCAACATTGGGTGTATGACCATAGAAGGTCTTATTCATGTAAACAGAATAACAATTTATTCTCTGTCTTAGATGAATAATTGTATCACAATAAACATGATCTAATCACATTTATGCTCAACGCAAACACCAAATAACATTTATTTAGGTTCAACACTAATCTCGAAAGTATAGGGAGTGTGCGATGATGATCATATCAATCTTGGAACCACTTCCAACACACGTCGTCACTTCACTCTCAGCTAGTCTTTGTTTATTCTGTAACTCCTGTTTCGAGTTACTAATCTTTAGCAACCGAACAAGTATCAAATACCCAGGCGCTACTATAAACACTAGTAAGGTACACATCAATAACTTGTATATCAAATATACCCTTGTTCACTTTGCCATCCTTCTTATCCACCAAATATTTAGGGCATTTCCGCTTCCAGTGACCATTTCCTTTGCAATAGAAGTACTTAGTTTCAGGCTTTGGTTCAGCTTTGGGCATCTTTATGGGAGTGACAACTTGCTTGCCATTATACTTGAAGTTCCCTTTCTTTCCCTTTGCCCTTTTCTTGAAACTAGTGATCTTGTCAATCATCAACACTTGATGCTCTTTCTTGATTTCTACCTTCGTCGATTTCAGCATCACGAAGAGCTCGGGAATCGTTTTCGTCATCCCTTGCATACTATAGTTCATCATGGAGTTCTAGTAACTTGGTGATGGTGGCTAGAGAACTCTGTCAATCACTATTTTATCTGGAAGATTAACTCCCACTTGAATCAAGCGATTGTAGTACCCAGACAATCTGAGCACATGCTCACTGCTTTAGCTATTCTCCTCCATCTTTTAACTATAGAACTTGTTGGAGACTTCATATCTCTCAACTCGAGTATTAGCTTGAAATATTAACTTCAACTCCTGGAACATCTCATATGGTCCATGACGTTCAAAACATCTTTGAAGTCCCAACTCTAAGCCGTTTAAGCATGGTGCACTAAACTATCAAGTAGTCATCATATTGAGCTAGCCAAACATTCATAACGTCTCCATCTGCTCTTGCAATAGGTATGTCACCTAGCGGTGCATCAAGGACATAATTCTTCTGTCCAGCAATGAGGATAAACCTCAGATCATGGACCTAGTCCGCATCATTGCTACTAACATCTTTCAACTTAGTTTTCTCTAGGAACATAAAAAAACATAGGGAAGCTATAACGCGAGCTATTGATCTACAACATAATTTGCAAAATACTATCAGGACTAAGTTCATGATAAATTAGAGTTGAATTAATCATATCACTTAGATAGACATCCCTCTAATTATCTAAGTGATCACGTGATCCAAATCAACTAAACCATGTCCGATCATCACGTGAGATGGAGTAGTTTTCAATGGTGAACATCACTATGTTGATCATATCTATTATATGATTCACGCCCGACCTTTCGGTCTCCAGTGTTCCGAGGCCATATCTGCATATGCTAGGCTCGTCAAGTTTAACCCGAGTATTCTTCGTGTGCAAAACTGGCTTGTACCCGTAGTATGTGAACGTAGAGCCTATCACACCCGATCATCACGTGGTGTCTTAGCACGAAGAACTGTAGCAACGGTGCATACTCAGGGAGAACACTTATACCTTGAAATTTAGTAAGGGATCATCTTACTCCCTCTGTTTCTTTTTAGTCTGCATATAAGATTTGGTCAATGTCAAACTTTGTTAACTTTGACTAAGTTTATAGAAAAGAATATCAAGGTTCATAATATGAAATCAATAATGTTAGATGCATCATGAAATTAATTTTCATACCATATAGCTTTAGTATCGTAGATGTTGATATTTTTTCTATAAAGTTGGTCAAATTTTACTAAGTTTGACTTTGACAAAATCTTATATGCAGATTAAAAAGAAACAGAGGGAGTATAATGCTACCGTCGAACTAAGCAAAATAAGATGCATAAAGGATAAACATCACATGCAATCAATATAAGTGATATGATATGGCCATCATCATCTTGTGCCTTTGATCTCCATCTCCAAAGCACCGTCATGATCACCATCGTCACTGGCACGACACCTTGATCTCCATCGTAGCATCATTGTCGTCTCGCCAACTATTGTTTCTACGACTATTGCTACCGCTTAGTGATAAAGTAAAAACAATTACAGGGCCATTGCATTGCATACAATAAAGCGACAACCATATGGCTCCTGCCAGTTGCCGATAACTCTGTTACAAAACATGATCATCTCATACAATAAAATTTAGCATCATGTCTTGACCATATCACATCACAACATGCCCTGCAAAAACAAGTTAGACGTCCTCTACTTTGTTATTGCAAGTTTTACGTGGCTGCTACGGGCTGAGCAAGAACCGTTCTTACCTACGCATCAAAACCACAACGATTTTTCGTCAAGTATGTGTTGTTTTACTCTTCAACAAGGACCGGGCGTAGCCACACTCGATTCAACTAAAGTTGGAGAAACTGACACCCGCCAGCCACCTGTGTGCGAAGCACGTCGGTAGAACCAGTCTTGCGTAAGCGTGCGCATAATGTTGGTCTGGGCCGCTTCATCCAACAATACTGTTGAATCAAAGTATGACATGCTGGTAAGCAGTATGACTATTATCGCCCACAACTCACTTGTGTTCTACTCATGCATATAACATCTATGCATAAACCTGGCTCTGATACCACTATTGGGGAACATGGTAATTTCAAAAATTTCCTACGCATACGCAAGATCTTGGTGATGCATAGCAATGAGAGGGGAGAGTATTATCCACGTACCCTCGTAGACTGAAAGCGCAAGCATGATGACAACGCGGTTGATGTAGTCGTACGTCTTCATGATCGACTGGTCCTAGTACCGAACGTACGGCACCTCCGCGATCTGCACACGTTCAGCTCGGTGACGTCCCATGAACTCCGATCCAGCAGAGTGTTGAAGGAGAGTTTCGTCAGCATGATGTCATGATGACGGTGATGATGAAGCTACCGGCACAGGGCTTCGCCTAAGCACTACAACGATATGACCGAGGTGGATTATGGTGGAGGGGGCACCGCACACGGCTAAGAGATCAATGATCAACTTCTGTATCTGTTGTCCCTTTGGGGTGTCCCCTGCCCACGTATATAAAGGAGGGAGGAGGAGGAGGCCGGCCCCTAGAGGGGGCGCACCAAGTGTGGGGAGTCCTACTAGGACTCCCAATTCGTAGTAGGATTCCCCTTTTCCTTTCCGGAGTAGGAGAGATGAAAGAGAGAAAGAGAGAGGGAGTAGGAAAGGGCAAGGGGGGGGGGGCCGCCCCCTGTCCCCTAGTCCAATTCGGACCCATGGGGGGGCGCCTCCTTCACTTTGGCCTGCCTCCTCTATTCCCGTATGGCAATAAGGCCCAATACTTCTCCCGGCGAATTCCAGTAACTCTTCGGTACTCCGAAAAATACCCGAATCACTCGGAACCTTTCCGATGTCCGAATATAGCCTTCCAATATATCAATCTTTATGGCTCGACCATTTAGAGACTCCTCGTCATGTCCCCGATCTCATCTGGGACTCTGAACTACCTTCGGTACATCAAAACACATAAACTCATAATACCGACCGTCACCGAACGTTAAGCGTGCGGACCCTACGGGTTCGAGAACTATGTAGACATGACCGAGACATGTCTCCAGCCAATAACCAATAGAGAAACCTGGATGCTCATATTGGCTCCCACATATTCTACGAAGATCTTTATCGGTCAAACCACATAACAGCATATGTTGTTCTCTTTGTCCTCGGTATGTTACTTGCCCGAGATTCGATCATCGGTTTCTCAATACCTAGTTCAATCTCGTTACCTGCAAGTATCTTTACTCGTTCCGTAATGCATCATCCCATAACTAACTCATTAGTCACATTGCTTGCATGGCTTATAGTGATGTGCATTACCGAGAGGGCCCAGAGATACCTCTCCGACAATCAGAGTGAGAAAATCCTAATCTCGATATATGCCAACTCAACAAACACCATCGGAGACACCTGTAGAGCACCTTTATAATCACCCAGTTAAGTTGTGACATTTGGTAGGACACAAAGTGTGTCATAGGAACATGTATAAGTCATGAAGAAAGCAATAGAAACAAACTAAACGATCAAATGCTAAGCTAATGGAATGGGTCAAGTCAATCACATCATTCCCTAATGATGTGATCCCGTTTATCAAATGACAACTCATGTATATGGCTAGGAAACTTAACCATCTTTGATTAACAAGCTAGTCAAGTAGAGGCATACTAGTGACACTCTATTTGTCTATGTATTCACACATGTACTAAGTTTCCGTTTAATACAATTCTAGCATGAATAATAAACATTTATCATGAAAAAAGGAAATAAATAATAACTTTATTATTGCCTCTAGGGCATATTTCCTTCATGAAGTGTCATGTGGTGTTTGAATATACCCAATGCACAACTTTGATGTGGCCTCGTGCTTTTGGAACCGGAAAGTCCCCACACGGAGCGAGGGTTCACGGCGCATAGTATACTATATATAGGGTCATGTGTATGCGAGCCCTCGAACTTAGGTCTCGAATCTCACCTTGATCGATGTACGACTATACGGTAACGCGAACCAAGAGAAGAAGATTCCACCCTGGTAACCTAGCTCTCTCGCGTTGTTGGTCGAAGTGATGGACGTCCAGGCAGGCCCACAAATATATAGGCCATTGATGATTGCCAAGCGAGGGAGAGTGTCCAAAGACAACCACTGCATGTATATATGTGCCCCAAACATATGTATGGACATGTGTGATGCATGCATATATGTTTGAATACCAAAAGTACAACATTTTGATATGGCGCATGCATGCGTAGAAAAACGCATAGTCCCCACATAGATCTGGTTCATGATGCGTCGCGTGCTCGCCCCCCTCCCCCACTTTGACCCGGTGGGAGGGACTCGTGCGCACACATCAATGTTTTAAATAGCGGGCTATGGCATATAGCGGCAACCCTTAAAAACAGCTATAGCTGGGCTATAGCGAGACTATAGTGGAAAATTGTACATGAAATCATTTAGCGACAACATGCTCAAATAGCTATAGCGGGGCTATAGCTGGCTATTTAGAACTATGATACACATGCACGCGAAGTATATAGTTCCATGTACCGAACCGTATAAGACGAACCAAAATTTAATCCCCTCCTAATTATAAGTCAAATTAACCTCTATCGCTGTCAGTCGATGTGATTGACCAAGTGGGCACACAGAGATGGACGAAGCATCTCGCTGATAACCCCATGAGTGAGTGCTAGAGGACAACCGCCATCGCTTGCTTGTGGGCCAAACACATGTATGGAGATGTGTGGTTTTGATGTTTGAA
>NC_041389.1:366945446-366954934 GCF_002162155.2 Triticum dicoccoides | reverse complement strand
TGTGTGTATCTGTGTGTGTGCGTGTGTGTGGCACCTGCCTTGGAAACCTTTAAGTCCCCAACACAAACCGAGGTTCATGACACGTAGTATATATATGTTGCCCCCTCCCCTCTTCGACGCGTAATATATACTCCTACGTACCATAACACAACCCGAAAATAATCCTCCTTGTTCATCAAATTACGTCTCTCATTGTGTCATATATTAGATGGACGACGACCTCGCGGGCCCATGGAGAGAAGAGTCGCAGGCGAATGAGTGACAACCATCGTCTGCACATGGCCCAATGTGTTGGTGATTGTCGGTGTCAAAACCGGCGGATCTCGGGTAGGGGTTCCCGAACTGTGCGTCTAGGCGGATGGTAACAGGAGATAAGGGACACGATGTTTTTACCCAGGTTCGGGCCCTCTCGATGGAGGTAAAACCCTACTCCTGCTTGATTAATATTGATGATATGGGTAGTACAAGAGTAGATCTACCACGAGATCAAGGAGGCTAAACCCTAGAAGCTAGCCTATGGTATGATTGTTGTTCCTCCTACGGACTAAAACCCTCCGGTTTATATAGACACCAGAGAGGGTTAGGGTTACACAGAGTCGGTTACAATGGTAGGAGATCTACATATCCGTATCGCCAAGCTTGTCTTCCATGCCACGGAAAGTCCCATCCGGACACGGGACGAAGTCTTCAATCTTGTATCTTCATAGTCTAGGAGTCCGGCCAACGGTGATAGGTCGGCTATCCGGACACCCCCTAATCCAGGACTCCCTCAGTAGCCCCTGAACCAGGCTTCAATGACGACGAGTCCGGCGTGCATATTGTCTTCGGCATTGCAAGGCGGGTTCCTCCTCCGAATACTTCATAGAAGATTTTGAACACAAGGATAGTGTCCGGCTCTGCAAAATAAGTTCCACATACCACCGTAGAGAGAATAATCTCTACACAAATTCAATCTGTTGACGCATTCTGTAGCGTGACGTCACACCATGGCCAAGCCTTTATTGGAATCGTTTTTACTGCCCCACCTCAGTGTGTTTAGCGAGGCGGTTTCCTTGGCATGTCTTGTCAAAGCAGAGATCGTGTCCCCTTATTCCGGGATTCTCATCAATACGGGCGTGGGTAACCCAACCGCGCCATTGATTATGGCGCTTGGGAGATAAGCGAGTTTTATCAGGCCGGTGGGGACGCATAGTTTCGTCCGTCCATATAAGGGGATAAGGATCCACCTTTTTACCTACGCCTTCTTCCTCCTTTTCTTATCCATTGCCGCACACTCGAGCTCTAGCGCCCAAGTCCGCACATCTCGCCTCAACCTTCCCCAGCTATGTCCGGAGCTGGAGGCAAGTGGATGGCCTCCTCCGTCATGGAGGGGCACATCAAAAAGTTGAGGAAAGCCGGATACCTGCATAACGACATTGCGCACCGGCTTCCAGACGAGGGGCAGCTCATCCCCACCCCCAGGCCCCATGAGAGGGTAGTGTTCCTTCCCCAATTTCTCCGCGGACTGGGCTTCCCACTCCGCCCATTTGTCTGGGGGCTCATGTTCTACTACGGCCTGGATTTCCACAATCTGGCCCCGAATTTCATCCTCAACATCTCAACGTTTATCGTTGTGTGCGAGGCCTTCCTCCGCATCAAGCCCCACTTCAGCTTATGGCTGAAGACCTTCAATGTCAAGCCGAAGGTAGTGGGCGGCCAGCAGGCGGAGTGCAGAGGTGCCATGGTAGGCAAGATGCCCAATGTCATATGGCTCGAGGGTGCCTTCGTGGAAACCATCAAAGGGTGGCAATCGGGGTGGTTCTACATCACCGAGCTGCGTGACCCTGAATGGGCAGCGGCCCTCGAATTCCGATCTGGCATCCCCACACGGCTCACTTCCTGGAAAGAGAAGGGCCTGGCGTGGGGTGATTTGGAAGAGCTGACCGGACTCCAAACCTGCGTCCAAAACCTTGTGAACAAGAAGATCAAGCTCGTCAACGTAGTCCAGGTCATGCTCATCCACCGGATCCTCCCGTGCCAACAACAGGCCTTCAACTTGTGGGAGTTTGATCCGGCACAGCACCAAACCTTGAGCAGGCTCTTCGACACTACATACAAAGACACCTGGAAGGTGCTATTCAAGGGCGTCGAGGCTCCCGCATCTTCTATCGAAGATCGCGGATTCAACTCGCAGCGTCAAGCCGGCGAGGTAAGCTATTTTACCCTTTACAGGACACTATTTCATAGTTTGACTCTATGCGGGATCTAAAATCCCCTACCTTTGACAGGCCTGGCAGAAGAAGTCCGAGCAGGTTAACTGTCCGGCTCCCTTACCAGAAGACCCAGCGGACGCCCGATTGACGGGGCTGCTGGTTCCGGCACCTTACGTGGTGCCGGAGAAGAAGGCCACGGGGACTCGAAAGAGTTCCCGGCGTCAGGTGTTATCGGACTCATCGTCCGATGACTCTGAGGCGGACTCCTCCCGTGAAGACGAGGAGGAGAAGAAAGAGGCTTCTCCCCCGACGGGGGGAGAGAAGAAAAGGAAGGTCTCCCCAACTGGGGAGGCCGGAGGGTCCAAGAAGGGAAGGACCCTTCCTCCGGACTACTCCGCCAACTCCGGATTCCAGAATAACTCATGATTTTTCATTTGTCGCATAGTATCTTCTAACGCCGAATACAACCATGTAGCCCGCCCAAGGACGAGCTTCCCCCTTCGTCGAGCGGCTCCCTGGGTTCGTCGGTTGTGAATAGCACTTCACTTCCGACGGCCTCCTCCCCTCGCGATGCAGAAGACACCGCGGTGGAGTCCCGAAAGGGGCCCAACCAGGAGGAGGTGGTCCTGGAGGCGCCGCAAGGCGACCTCTTGGACTCCGGGCGCAAAGGGGGCCAAGCCCAGAGGGCTCTAAGTCCGGCCCTGTGCCGGACTCCGTACCGGAACCTTCAATGGTTCCGGAGTCCTGCAGGCAGCCCCTTCGTACGAAGGGCAAGACTGCGATGCCGGCGGCCTCCGTCCAACCGGAGGCACCGGATAGCTTGCTGGAGGTGCTTAACGGCGCCTCCATCGACGAGGCGCACCGCACTATCATGAGTGCGGTGATCCAGAAAGTTCAGTCCGCCAAGAGCGGGCTGACTGAAGCCTGTACCAGCCTTCTAACAGGCTTTGAGGTAAGTTTTTAAGATATGTAAGAATATTACCGCATAGACAGTAGCCCCTGATGCTCAGTTTGGTGTTCGGAAAGAAAAGCCAGCTGAGGATCTAAAAAGATATACGCATGATTCTAACATAAATATGTCAATATGGGAATGCAGGCTGCGCTGCTGACCTCTGCCGCACTGACTGCGGAGGTCAATGCATTGAAGCAGAGCCTCGAGCGGTCCGAGAACGAGCTCGGCCTTGCCAAGAAGCAGCTCGAGGACAAGGAAGGTAAGTAATACCTTATTAAAGTAATGCCTTATAGAAAGGATTTGGTTGCAAAAAATGACAGGAATAATGTGGGTATTGCAGGGGCCACGAACGAGGTGGCGACCCTGAAGGAAGCGGTGTCCAAGGCTGAAAATAGTGTGGCCTTGGAGCGCACCGAGCGAGAGAAGAAGGAGGCGCGGGTGGCGGAGGTGCGGCAAGAGCTCCAGGCTCTCGTGGAAAAACACGAGAGTTTGGAGCGTGACTCGAAGACTCGAGAGTCCGAGCATGCCGTGGCTCTTGAGAGTGCCAAAGCCGCTAAGGCCGAAGCCCAGAAGGCCCTCCAGGAGATCGAGGCGATAAAGAAGATAGCGGCGGGTAAGGCATTCTTTATGCAAAGCAAGCATATAAAAGTGAATTATTTGTTACTTACCCGAATCCGGAGCTCTCCAAAAGCGTTCGCCGATCTGCCCCATAGTGTGTCTGATGCTGCCGCGTTCTACCGAGCCGAGGAGGGGAGCTCGACGGAAAAGGTGTTCTGGTCTCAATATGTTGAGGCCGGACATCCGGTGCCCCTGAGCGACTAGCTGAAGCAGCTGGTCGAGCTCCACAAGGTGGCCGAACAGGCCATGAAGGGCCTCATAGTTCGGTTGTGGCCTAAAGAAGCCATGCCTGGGAGCTACTTCGGTCTGGTGCGGCGGCTGGTGGATGCCTGTCCATGGATTGAGGTCATCAAGCACTCCTCCTGCATTGAAGGTACCCGTCGGGCCCTTGCCCGTGCTAAAGTGCACTGGGGCAAGATGGACGCTGAGAAGCTTGTGACGGACGCGCCACCGCCGGGCAAGGAGTATCGCAAGCCCGAGATGTACTATAAGGGAATCCTGAAGGGTGCCCGCATTATAGCGGGTGAATGCCCCAAAGATGTAATTTTTGAGTAGACTCGCATTTGTTATCTTGTACGCTGAAAACTTTGTTCATATGCACTAAGCAACGTTTGTTAATTTAAAACATTACCTTCTGTGCGGCCGTTTATCAAATTTGAGAGATGGCGAGTCATTGGCTTCAGCCCCCATGCCACGAGTGCTGGGGTGTTCGGGATAAACTTGAGCGCTCTTGTTCCCATTCTTGGGTCCTTTCGAGGGAGGCGTTCAACACAGCGAATGAGGCAACCGGACTATAATGCTTGAACACTCTCACTTAGCCATAGAATTCTATAATTTTAAATTTCGGCGAAGCCCCTGGTATTCGGAAGACCGAGTTCGGGGTGCTATCCACTCCTTGGCCGGACGATGCCGACTCCTCGCTCTAAGCGGCATGAGTCTTTAGGGACCCAAAAAACCTCTCGAACAGCGACCGGCTCTCGCCCTATCATGACGGTCAGTTTTAGCTTTCTCCACTAAGGTGCTCAACCCAGCTCAACCGGGGCACAATCGCAGTGGTTCTCCCAGCGCTACCTTAGCCGATATAACGGAACGTAAGGTACCAAAACATGGGAGCCGGGCAAACCCAACTACTGACCCAAGACATGATTCGGAGCCGATGCATATAATGCTATAAGTTCGGGGTGCCGCACTTGTGAAAGTGTTTGGACTTATCACACCATGATTTGGGGTACTTAAGCCCCTGGTGTATTGACCGTACCAAATTGTACGGGTGCAACATGTCATAGATGAACATTTATAAAGAAAAAAGGAAATGCAATAATAAGTAGAAGCTATGTATTGTTTATTCAAAAGATACTGCAATGAAAGCAGAATGATACTAATAGTGCGATAAGCAAGGGATGGGACTATTTAACATGTCCCCCTCCAGGGGTAGGCTACGGGATAGTATGTAAAACAGGTATACTGCTCGTAATAGAGACCACCTGGACACTCGACGTAGCTTTTCTTCCCTGGCTGTTGCGTCGTGAGTTCGGCGTTTCTGCTGCCGGACAGGGCTTCTGGAAAACGGAGTCCTAAAAATAAGAAAAAAGAGAGAAAAAAAAGGAACAACACAATTGGGAGCCCCTTGTGCGGTTGAGCCGCACTCTAGGCATGTCGTGGTCGTGCCCCTCCCCCTATGCCCATGGTATCTCCAGAGCGTAGTTATGTATGCGTGGCACTGGTCTCGCGATTTCGCGAGGGCTGGCATTGGGGCCGCATTGCTACGCGTGCTTGGAACGTGCTAGGTGGTCTTATTGTAGGTTACTCCGGGCGCGCTTGACGGTGTCCGGACGTTTAGTAGTCGGACTCGAAAATTGCCTTAAGAGGCTGCTTTGTACTTCCGCCGTGAGGGCCGCCGTATGCTCCTCCATTCGGAGAGAGCATTCGGTGTTTCCATTGACTGTGATTACTCCTCGAGGGCCTGGCATCTTGATCTTGAGGTATGCGTAATGCAGCACCGCATTGAACTTTGCAAATGCGGTTCGTCCGAGCAGTGCGTGATAGCCGCTGCGGAACGGGACTATGTCGAAGATTAATTCCTTGCTTCGGAAGTTATCCAGGGATCCGAAGACCACTTCAAGTGTAATTGAGCCTGTACAGTTGGCCTCTACACCTGGTATGACGCCTCTAAAGGTCGTTTTTGTGGGTTTAATCCTTGAGGGGTCTATGCCCATTTTGCGTAGTGTATCCTGGTAAAGCAGGTTCAGGCTGCTGCCGCCGTCCATCAGGACTCTAGTGAGGTGAAATCCATCAATGATTGGGTCAAGAACCAATGCGGCGAATCCACCGTGGCAGATGCTAGTGGGGTGGTCCCTTCGATCAAAAGTGATCGGGCAGGAGGACCACGGGTTGAACTTTGGGGCGACTGGCTCCACCGCATATACGTCCCTTAGTGCATGCTTCCGCTCCCTTTTGGGTATGTGGGTTGCATATATCATGTTCACTGTCCGCACTTGTGGGGGAAAGCCCTTCTGTCCTCTATTGCTCTAAGCTGCTGCTGCTTTTTCCTGAGGCTGCTTGCCATGGCCATAAGCCTGTGTTTGAAACGCTCTTGTTCGACGGGATCCTCGCGCACGACAAATTCATCATCGTCGAGGCTTGCTTCATCTTTGGAGGGAGGCATATAATTATCGTCCTCTACCTCTCTGTCTGCCGCTCTATCATGAGGGCTGGCTTCTCCCTCCTCCTGTGCTGAATCCTGCTGGAGGGGGTTGTCTTCGGCACTGTCCGGGGTGTTATTATCTCCCGTGCCGGAATCACCATTTTTGCTGTGGAGGGATTTAGAGCGGCGCCACTGACGCCGGCGCTTGGGCTATTTCTTGGAGGGGTCATCCTCCGCTGTTCCATTGCCATTCTCATCTTTTGGGGTGTCCACCATGTATATGTCGTATGACGAGGTGGCCTTCCAGTGCCCTGTAGGCGCTGGTTCTTGGTTGTCTCCTGCATCGTCGTCCATACCGTCGATGTCTTCGGAGTCGAAGTCGAGCATGTCGGTTAAATCATCGACAGTGGCTACAAAGTGGGTGGTGGGTGGGCGTTGAATTTCTTCGTCGTCCGCATCCCAGCCTTCTTGACCATAGTCCGGCCAGGGCTCTCCTGATAAAGAGAGAGACTTTAGTGAATTCAAGATGCCGCCAAAGGGTGAGTGCTGAAAGATGTCCGCGGCCGTGAACTCCATAACCGGCGCCCAATCGGATTTGATTGGCAGGGGCGCGGGAGGTTCAGAGTCCGGAGAGGAGTCCGGCACCTCGGAATCACGGGCTTTGCAAAGGACAATGATGGTGTTTGGCTCAATCGCTGTAGAGATCGTAGCCCCCGAGGCGGTGTCCAGCCACTCGTCCTCGATCGGCGAAGTCGGCTCCGAGCTAAGGGTCGGAGCGGACGCTGGTGCGGCCTCCAGGGCATTGTTCGGCGGAAGAGCTAGATCATACCCATCGAGATAGTGCGGCGCGCTTGGCTGTGGCTCGAATCCGTCGAAGATCAAGTCTCCGCGGATGTCAGCCGTGTAGTTTAAACTCCCAAATCTGACCTGATGGCCAGGGGCGTAGCTTTCGATCTGCTCCAGATGGCCGAGTGAATTGGCCCGCAGTGCAAAGCCACCGAATATGAAGATCTGTCCGGGGAGAAAATTCTTGCCCTGGACTACGTCATTGTTGATGATCGAAGGAGCCATCGGGCCTAAAGGTGACGGCACAGAGGAACTCTCAATGAAAGCACCAATGTCGGTGTCAAAACCGGCGGATCTCGGGTAGGGGTTCCCGAACTGTGCGTCTAGGCGGATGGTAATAGGAGACAAGGGACACGATGTTTTTACCCAGGTTCAGGCCCTCTCGATGGAGGTAAAACCCTACTCCTGCTTGATTAATATTGATGATATGGGTAGTACAAGAGTAGATCTACCATGAGATCAAGGAGGCTAAACCCTAGAAGCTAGCCTATGGTATGATTGTTGTTCGTCCTACGGACTAAAACCCTCCGGTTTATATAGACACCAGAGAGGGTTAGGGTTACACAGAGTCGGTTACAATGGTAGGAGATCTACATATCCGTATCGCCAAGCTTGTCTTCCACGCCAAGGGAAGTCCCATCCAGACACGGGACGAAGTCTTCAATCTTGCATCTTCATAGTCTAGGAGTCCGGCCAACGGTGATAGTTTGGCTATCCGGACACCCCCTAATCCAGGACTCCCTTAGTGATGTTTTTAATACCAAATATGCACAACTTCTTTGCGACACCTACCTCAAAAACCGAAAAGTCCCCACACGGAGCAAGATCGATTCATGACGTGTCTGTAGTATATATGTGCTGCCCCGGCCCCCTCCTCCCCTCTTTGACGCGTACTATATACTCCTACCGCAACACAACCCAAAAAGAAACATCCTTGCTGGGTCAAAGTGATGGAGGACAACCTCGTGGGCCCATGGATTGAAGCATCGCACGCGAGTGAGTTTCCTATATGATGCGTAGTATTGCCCCTAGCCACCCTCTTCAACGCGTACTATATATATACTCCTACCGTAGTATAAAAAACCAAAAAATGACCATCCTTGTTGATCAAATTAACCTCTCTAATCGCATGTCATAGTGCTGGACGGCGCCCTCGCAGGCCCACGCGAGTGAGTGTCCTAGGACCACCGCATGCATGGCCCAAAGATGCATGTTAAACTTTCTATGCATCGAACATGCGAAAAAAGGAGTTTAGTGTTGAAAATGAAAAAAAATAGATAACATCTATCTGTTTTTATACATTGATTGATTTCCCAGGGATTTAAATGTGCAAAAATCAAATTTGATCTACATGAGACCCGTGATAGTGCACGAAAATGGATTGTAAAATCGTATGTGTACGTGTCCCTGGTTGCATGTTTAGTCCCCATGAAAGAAACTTCTAACATCTAGAATCTTGATTTTAAAATCCAATAAATCCAAAACTAAGTTGAAATTCATGAAACTTATCATGGTGTCATATGGACATTAATAGACTGTGATATTATCTTTTTGAAAATTTGAGACAAGTTTTGATATAATCTTCTTACATACAGGAAAATATAAATAATTATCAACCAATATCGCAAACGAAGTCTTTATTCAAACTGTGTGCTTTAGACCAACAATGTAAGTGCAGTGCTTCGATTAAGCAATAAAGCGGCAAAATTAATCATCAAAAAGGAAAAAAAATCAATATAATATGTGCCGCACACGCGTCCCGTGTGTTGTACGAGCATCCATGAGTTGACGATACACATGCTAGCAGGCAGACCGGGAGGCCGAGGCATGCGCGTGTTCGCTATGCACTCACCGTGGGGCATGCTAGTAGCTGTGTGAAATGACGGTAGGCATGCCAGCAGTCCGCTGCGTAGGCTCACTAGGAGGCGAGCCAACCTATGACCACCGCACACCTCGCTCCCACTGCTCCATATTAATGGCGCGCCCAATCCGCAGCCTCACAACCCGTCCACAGTTGTCACCGCCGCTTGGAGTGTATTAGGATTTTGCCGAAGCGCACCATCGGTGGGAGTGGCGACGCCAGGGCTGGTGAAGCACCCGCGCAATACATGAAGATGGGTGCAGAGGTTGTTTTCGCTGCCAACGAGGTCTCGCGCGAGCATCAGCGCGACCTTGACTTCATCGCCATCGTCTTGCCTCCCCATCCAGAGCCGGAGGTCCACAGCTACTGCGGCAT
>NC_041389.1:366910869-366945100 GCF_002162155.2 Triticum dicoccoides | reverse complement strand
TGTATTGATTGTTTAAATGGTATCTATGGTTAGTGATTAATCGTTTGTCCTATACAAACAATTTTTTTGCTAATAATCCGATTAGGGTTAAGGTGCGTGCTAATAATTTGTAGCCTAATCTTGAGAATTGATTTTGAATGTCCTATATATATGTTTGTGCCCTTTTTTCCAGATCTTGAGAATTGATTTTGAATGTCCTACATGTATGTTTCTGCCTTTTTTTTCCTTCCAGATTGCTATGTACACAGATGAGGCTCCGGCCAGCGGCGCCGCCGGCTCAAGATCCTGCACCCGGCAGCGCAGGCAGAAGTGGCCTCGCCCCCCTAGATCTAAGGAACCCGTAGAATTTTGGGCGGACCACATCAGCGATCTCCCGGATACCATCATTGGGGAGAACATGTTCCTTCTCCCCACCAAGGATGGCTGCCGCACACATGTCCTCGCATCTCGGTGGCGCACTCTGTGGCATGTCGCACCTCTTAATCTCGAATATCGCCGGCTATCTATCATTCATGATTTTGAACTCCATGGAGACATCATCTGCTCCCATCAGGGCTCCATTCAACACCTATGCGTCCTGGCATGCTGCCTGCTACACATACCCCTCACGGTGAACGCCTGGCTGACATCCCGTCAATTCAAAAAACTCCAACATCTTGAGTTCTACCATTACTATGCAAATAGTTGTCCACTAAGTGTTGTAGCTATGCCCTCACCACCAGTGTCCATCTCATGCTTTTCCTCCTCTCTCCACACCACCACCCTGGCCCGGTGTCATCTACCAGACAATCTGGTACAAATGCTTCGACTCCCACTACTAAAATTAACTCGCGCTTGTGGTGGTTGATCTGTCGGAGGCCTCGTTGTGCAACATCATCCACTCCTGCTGCCCTGCCCTGGAGCACTTGCTGCTTGTTTTTGGAAAAGAAATCTGTATCCGTTATCTCCAAATAAAGTTGCCTCGCCTTGTAAGCATTGGAATTTGCTTTAAAGGAGAGGAGCTCATCATAAAAGATGCCCCTTCACTCTAAAGGCTGCTCCTTGATTATCGTTGTGCGCCTTCGCAAATAACCGTGGTCTCTGCGCCTAAACTGGAGACCTTGGGTGTAATTCCTCATCTGTTTGAAGGTTACAAGATGGTGGGTGGCTCCACACTTATTCAAGTACTGTATATTATCATCAACACTTTTGTAATCATAATCTGTATTTTTCATTTGTGTGCATAAGTTTTATATCATCAACACTTTTGTAATCATAAGCTGCATTTTTCATTTGTGTGCATAATCTTTATATAATCTTGGAGTACGCTTTTGGTACTAATAGTATGTTCTATGCTCAATGAAGAGTTTGTCCATGGGTACCCTATCAATGATGTTGGATTCTGTCAAGACCTTACATATTAGTACATGGTGTTTTGATTTAAACATGGTTATCGGCTTGCTATGATGCTTTCCATGTCTGGAGAATTTGTATATACAGGTGATGATATCAAGCACATTGATATAGTTTACTAGAACTAACCGTTCAACTATACTATTTTTAGACAATATCTGTTTTAAGTCTTCATGTCTATTTAGGCCAAAGGACATGGAAAAAAGGTATAACCAATCAGTGGCATAAGAAGCACCGGATTTTCTCAGTTCTCATTACATTCGTTTGAGGACAATAACGCTGCAAGGATATGCATCCAACCATGCAAACACTAGCTTTGTCACATTCTTCCTGCTGAATGCGAGACTACTATTGTCCATGAGGATTAAGTTTTTTGACAAACACTTTCTCACGGATGGACACATTGAACAACATAAAAAGAAGTTTCAGATGGACAAAAGGGCTTCTGAACGTGCTCGGCTTCTATTTACAACAACTTGTTTTCATGTACTAGTAGATTTTCTGGTCGAGGATCTTGATTTTATGGATCAGACTGATCCATTTCACTGTGATAGCTCAAAACTTTGTTTGAGTTAGTTGTTATTGTGTTGGTCAATCTGGTTTTGTGTAAACCTGATGAACAATTAATCATTGTGCTTTTGTACCTTCTGTAAGCTGGGGTTAGATATTGCTACCCTTTTCAACTCGGCTTTGACCCATATTTTATTTCATACAAACCAGAGCTTCTATCAAGAAGCCTCATGGTTCCAAGAGAAAACTTGGTCACATGATCTGGTCGCGAAATGACATACGCTGTATCTTCCCGCCTTCATTTATTTTATGGAGGCAACATGCAACTGTGCTAAACATACAAAATTATTTAGGGTTTGTTTCGCCTTTTTGTACATTGATTTTCCTAGTCATTTTTAACAAATAGCCACCACGTTATTATCACAAATGGTCGTATTAGTCAAACCGTGGGTGTTCAACTAACCATTTGCTACTGTGGGCAGTTGTTTGATTAGACAGGACGACTGTGAGCAGTCCACCGCGCACGCCGCAAGCGCTGCAATTTATTGATGGTTTTGGACTTTTATTTCGGCCGCCTTGGGAAGGTACTTAGAACAGTCCTCCATTCTCATCTACAACCACCACCACCGAGGATTGCTGCCTGCTGTGAGATGGAGGATGAGTCATCCAACAAGCGGGGGCGGGTCGAGCCAGAACCGCAAGAGCCTCCGGCAAACATGGACTTCATTAGCAGCCTCCCCGACGAGATGTTGGGAACCATCATATCCCACCTCCCCGTCAAATATGGCGTGTGGACCATTGTCCTCTCGCGGTGGTGGCACCCTCTCTGGCACTGCACCCCCTGGACCTCATTGTCGACCATGAGTTCTACAGCAAGGAGCAGCAACGCTTGGATGCATTGTCCCACGTCCTCGACATGCACCCTGGGCCGGTCAAACGCCTTGCTATCGGCAGGCTCAGTGTCCACAACAAGACCGAACCCAGGTTGCACTACTAGTTCCTATCCCTAGCCTTGGATCAGCTCGAGGAGTTCAGCCTTCATGTTAGACGTCCTTGCTCGTTGCCGCCGTCCGTGTTTCGCCTCACGCCCACGCTACACCACCCTACATTCAAGCGGTGCATTTCCCCCAGATCAATGTCGCGCGCGCTCTTCATCTCCCTAAACTTAAGCACCTCGAGCTCATTGTCGCCCGCATCTCGAAGGAGGATTTGGAGCGCCTGCTCTTCGGCTGTACAACACTCGAGTACCTTCGTCTTCATGCGATGGATGGGTTCAGTAGCCTCCACATCACCTCAATGAATGTTCGTGCGATTTATGTGCATTGCTGGCGCCACCCAAGGCTGTCAGTTGAGGTGTTTCATGATATTGTCATTGAGAAGTAGCCTTTCCTCGAGAGATTGTATGTACGTGATAAATTAGGTCTAGCAAGAATCAGGGTCATTCACGCACCGAAATTGATAGTGTTGGGCTATTCATGTGCTAAATTCAACAAACTTGTTACTGGGTCATTATCCATTCATGTACAATAGTCTTCTTCTTCTCCTTCTTATATATTATCGGACAACACATTTTATATAGTTGTTGTTGATCTATATGTTTGCCTGTCATCCAAAAAATGATCCCCACAAGCTTGACCCGACCTCTGCGCACAGTGAAGATCTTGGCACTACAATCTGTCGGCCCCGATCTGGATGAAGTTGTTAGATTTCTTAGATGCTTTCCATGCACGGAGAAGTTACACATTGAGGTGATGTTCCTTTCTTGTTAATTATTAACCACAAAGGAGCTCAATTTTTTGTTACTTTTACCCATGATTACAATGGCAAATGTAGAATGATTTCTAAAGGAAATTTGGAGGATTTCAATACATATATTTTTTGAGATGCTAGTGTTATACGCATTTTATTCCTTTGCCTGACATGCTTTTGTGATAAAAGTTTATCACGAAAGATTGAAGGTGGCATTTCACTCTGTTCGTGTATTTTAGAAATCCTGCAAATCAAAGAGGCCCAAAGTGTTCAAACATGCAACTATGCACTAATATGTTGTCTTCGTTTGCAAATACTAGCAGGCCCAAAGGTAGAAAATGTTGGGGAATATAACAATCCCGTTGAATGCCTTGATCTTCATCTCACAGAAATTACTTTTAACAAGTACCGAGGCACCACACCAGAAATTAAATTCGACAGGTTCTTTGTTGAGAAAGCAAAGTTGCTCAAGGTAATGAGGTTTTCCCTATATTTACTACGCATAAGTGAATGGATTGCTAAAGAGCGCATGCGTCTACAGCTGAATGGAAAAGGCTCTGCACAAGCTAAATTTCAGTTTGTAACTTCATATGACAGATTATCTGGAAGTCGGTGTATCGAGCCGCTATATGACTTCTTGGTGGCTGATCCTTTCACAAAAATAATGCATGAAAAAGATTCTGAAGAAGATGACTTTTATGTATCTGAATAGTCTGAACCTTGTATCTTTGAATTTGGGTCTTGTAATGCTGGAATTTGAACCTTGCAATATTTATGGTATCTGTTATATAAAGTAATTGGATGTTTAATTTGGTCTTGCAATCATGTCCTGTTACAAGTATATATATGTTGTTCTTCTGTACATAGAGCATAGTTGTTCTGCAGACAGAGCATATCACATTGCACACGGACCACACTAGGTAACCCGTTGGTGATGAATTCATCAATTGCAAATGTTTATATACCAGCAAGCGTTTGCCCACAACACACACGGCTTATTCCATCACAAATAGCTCGGATGGATCAACTGTATGCCACATCGCACACGCAACTTTAATCTGATTCGTGCTTGATGTCTCTGCCATCGCTCGCAAAGTTCTTCTTATTCGACACGTATCACTGTGTCGACCTCTACTTAAAGTTTTATTCTGTTTGGACTCCGTTCGGTGTTGATTTTCTGTAAAAGATAAAAACAAGGAAAAAACAACAACTCGCACTAGGCACTGGGCACTAGGTTAATAGGTTAGTCCCAAAAATGATATAAAATAGGATATTAATGCATATAAAACATCCAAGATTGATAATATAATATCATGGAACAATAAAAATTATAGATACGTTGAAGACGTATCAAGCATCCCCAAGCATAATTCATGCTCGTCCTTGAGTAGGTAAATGATAAAACCAAATTTTTTTATGTGGAATGCTACCTAACATGTTTATCAATGTATTCTTTCTTATTGTGACATGAATATTCAGATCCATAACATTCATTTTTTTTAATATTGACATGAAAACAATAATACTTCAAGCATACTAATAAAGCAATCATGTCTTCTCAAAATATCATGGCCAAATAAAGTTATCCCTACAAAATCATATAGTCTTTTCATGCTCTATCTTCATCACACAGAGTATATATCATGCATAACCCCGGTGTTAGCCAAGAAATTGTTTCATACTTTTGGTGTTCTCAAGATTTTTCAACTTTAACGCAATACATGAGCGTGAGCCATGGATATAGCACTATAGGTGGAATAGAATATGGTGGAGGTTGTGAGGAGAAAAAAAAGAAAGTCTCATATCAACTAGGAAAATTAATGGGCTATGGAGATGCCCATCAATTGATATTGATGCAAGTGAGTAGGGATTGCCATGCAATGGATGCACTAGAGCTATAAGTGGATGAAAACACAAAAGAAAACTAAGTGGGTGTGCATCCAACTTGCTTGCTCATGAAGACCTAGGTGATTTGAGGAAGCCCATCATTGGAATATACAAGCCAAGTTCTATAATGAAAATTACCACTAGTATATGAAAGTGACAAAATAGGAGACTCTCTATCATGAAGAACATGATGCTACTTTGAAGCACAAATGTGGAAAAAGATAGTAACATTGTCCCTTCTCTCTTTTCTCTCATTTTTTCTTTTCTCTTTTTTTTTATTCTGGGCTCTTTGGCCCCTTTTTTTTATTTTGGGCTTTTTTGCCTCTTTTTTAAAAAAAGTTTGGAGTCTCATCTCTACTTGTGGGAGAACCATAGCCTCCATCATCCTTCCTCACATGGGACAATGCTCTAATAAGTATGATCATCACACTTGTATTTACTTACAACTCAAGAAGAACAAGTATGACTCTATATGAATGCCTCATGTATCTGAGAGCAATATGACAATGATGGTGTGTGTCATAATAAAACGGAATAGTGGAAGTTGCATGGCAATATATCTCGGAATGGCTATGGAAATGCCATAATAGGTAGGTATGGTGGCTATTTTGAGGAAGGTATATGGTGGTTTTAATGCACCGGTGAAAGTTGCGCGGTACTAGAGAGGCTAGCAATGGTGGAAAGGTGAGAGTGTGTATAATCCATGGACTCAACATTAGTCATAAAGAACTCACATACTTATTGCAAAATTTTATTAGCCATCAAAACAAAGTACTAATATGCATGCTCCTAGGGGAGAGGTTGGTAGGAGTTAACCATCGCGCACTCCCGACCTCCACACAAACGATGACAATCAATAATAAATCATGCTCTAACTTCATCGCATAACGATAGACCGTATGTGCATGCTTCGGGAATCACAAACTTTAACACAAATATTCTTACTAATCCATAATTACTCACTAGAATGACTCTAATATCACCATATTTATATCACAAAACAAATGCAAGGAATCAAACTTCTCATATATTCAAAAATCTTCATGAAAGTTTTTATTATATCCCTCTTGAATACCCATCATAAGGACTAAATTCATAACCTAAGCAAATTGCCATACTATTTTTAAGACTCTAAAAATAATATGAGTGAATCATGAGAGTTCATCAATTTCTACAAAATAAAATCACCACCGTGCTCTAAAAAGATACTCCCTCCATTCCTAAATATAGGGTGTATAGTTTTTGGCACGGAGATTAAAGAACACATGTGGCGGGAAAATTTCACAAGTTTTGGGCGATATTACACCTGACTAATTGGCATGAGAAAATAGAGGAGATTGCCTAATATAAGGAAATGTAATCAAATCCCTGAAAACATTATCCAAACAAGTGGTGCAACGCAATACACCTCATATTTTGGGTTTTTTTCTCAAAAATCTATACACCTTATATCAAGGAATGGAGGGAGTATAAGTGAAGTACTAGAGCAACGGCCTATCTCAAAAGATATAAGTGAAGCACATAGAGTATTCTAATAACTTCATGATTAATGTGTGTCCCTCTCAAAAGGTTTGTACAGAAAGGATGATTGTGGCAAACTAAAAAGCAAAGACTCATATAATACAAGACGCTCCAAGCAAAACACATATCACGTGGTGAATAGAAATATAGCCTCAAGTAAATTTACCGATGGATTGAAGACAAAAGAGGGGATGCCATCCAGGGCATCCCCAAGCTTAGATGCTTGGTTACTGATGACCCACAAGTATAGGGGATCTATCGTAGTCCTTTCGATAAGTAAGAGTGTCGAAACCAACAAGGAGCAGAAGGAAATGACAAGCGGTTTTCAGTAAGGTATTCTCTGCATGCACTGAAATTATCGGTAACAGATAGTTTTGTGATAAGGTAATTGTAACGGGTAACAAGCAACAAAAGTAAACAAGGTGCAGCAAGGTGGCCCAATCCTTTTTGTAGCAAAGGACAAGCCTAGACAAACTCTTATATAAAGGAAAACGCTCCTAAGGACACATGGGAATTATCGTTAAGCTAGTTTTCATCACGCTCATATGATTCGCGTTCGTTACTTTGATAATTTGATATGTGGGTGGACTGGTGCTTGGGTGCTTCCCTTCCTTGGACAAGCATCCCACTTATGATTAACTACTATTGCAAGCATCCGCAACTACGAAAGAAGAATTAAGGTAAACCTAACCATAGCATAAAACATATGGATCCAAATCAGCCCCTTACGAAGCAACGCATAAACTAGGGTTTAAGCTTCTGTCACTCTAGCAACCTATCATCTACTTATTACTTCCCAATTCCTTCCCCTAGGCCCAAATAAGGGTGAACTGTCATGTAGTCGACGTTCACATAACACCACTAGAGGAAAGACAACATACATCTTATCATAATATTGAACGAATATCAAATTCACATGACTACTTATAGCAAGACTTCTCCCATGTCCTCAGGAACAAACCTAACTACTCACAAATCATATTCATGTTCATAATCAGAGGGGTATTAATATGCATTAAGGATCTGAACATATAATCTTCCATCGAATAAACCAACTAGCATCAACTACAAGGAGTAATCAACACTACTAGCAACCCACAGGTACCAATCTGAGGTTTTGAGACAAAGATCGGATACAAGAGATGAACTAGGGTTTGAGAGGAGATGGTGCTGGTGAAGGTGTTGATGGAGATTGACCCCCTCCCGATGAGAGGATCGATGTTGATGATGATGGTGATGATTTCCCCCTCCCAGAGGGAGTTTCCCTGGCAGAACAGCTCTGCCAGAGCCCTAGATTGGTTCCGCCAAGGTTCCGTCTCGAGACGGCGACGCTTCATCCCGAAAGCTTCCTTATGATTTTTTTCCAGGGCGAAAGACTTCATATAGCAAAAGATGGCACCGGAGGCCTGCCGGGGGCCCACGAGACAGGGGGCGCGCCTAGGGGGTAGGGCGCGCCCCCACCCTCGTGGCCAGGGTGTGGGCCCCCTCTGGTTGATTCTTTCGTCAGTATTTTTTATTAATTCCAAAACATGCCTCCGTGAAGTTTTAGGACTTTTGGAGTTGTGCATAATAGGTCTCTAATATTTGCTCCTTTTTAGCCCAGAATTCCAGCTGCCGGCATTCTGCCTCTTCATGTAAACCTTGTAAAATAAGAGAGAAAAGGCATAAGCATTGTGACATAATGTGTAATAACAGCCCATAATGCAATAAAAATCAATATCAAAGCATGATGCAAAATGAACGTATCAACTCCCCCAAGCTTAGACCTCGCTTGTCCTCAAGTGGAAGCCAAAATCGAAAAATATGTCCACATGTTTTAGAGATGGAGGTGTCGACAAAATAAAATACGAACATGAGGGCATCATGATCATTCTTGAAACAGCAACATATATAAATGTATATTGTCATATGATTTATTATGCTAAAGTAACAATCCATTCACAGTGTCAAGTATGAATCAGAAACTTCATTAAAAACTAACAAACTATAATCTCGGTCATTGAAGCAATTGCAATTTATCGTAACATCGGAAAGATTCAATATAAGAGCTTTTCAGCAAGTCCATATACTCAACTATCATTTAGTCTTTCAAAACTGCTAACGCTCATGCAATACTTATGGGTATGGAGTTTTAATCAGACACAGAGAAAGACAGGGGCTTATAGTGTTGCCTCCAAACCTTTTACCCCAAGGGTAATGGCAACAATAATTGTTTATGATAACTTACATCCAATTGGATATATATATATATATATATATATATATATATCAGGATCTTTCCAACACAATGTGCTTACCAAAGGATAAAATGTAAAAAGGAAAGGTGAAGATCACCATGACTCTTGCATAAGGCATAAGACAAAAATAAAAGATAGGCCCTTCGCACAGGGAAGCAGAGGTTGTCATGTGCTTTTATGGTTGGATGCACAAAATCTTAATGCGAAAGAATGTCACTTTATATTGCCACTTGTGATATGGACCTTTATTATGCAGTCCGTCGCTTTTATTACTTCCATATCACAAGATCGTATAAAGCTTATTTTCTCCACACTAATAAATCATACATATTTAAAGAGCAATTTTTATTGCTTGTAACAATGACAACTTACTTGAAGGATCTTACTCAATCCATAGGTAGATATGGTGGACTCTCATGGCAAATTGGGTTTAAGGATATTTGGAAGCACAAGTAGTATCTCTACTTGGTGCAAAGAATTTGGCTAGCATGAGAGGGAAAGGCAAGCTCAACATGTTGGATGATCCATGACAATATACTTTATTTCGGATATAAGAAAACATAAGCCATTACGTTGTCTTCCTTGTCCAACATCAACTTTTTAGTATGTCATATTTTAATGAGTGCTCACAGTCATAAAAGATGTCCAAGATAGTATATTTATATGTGAAAACCTCTCTTTCTTTATTACTTCCTATTAATTGCAACGATGACCAAAACTAAGTTTGTCAACTCTCAACAACTTTTATTCACCATACTCTTTATATGTGAAGTCATTACTCTCCATAAGATCAATATGATCTCATTATTTCTTTTTATTCTCTCTCTTTTTCTTTAATTCCCTCAAGATCATAACAGGATAATCAAGCCCTTGACTCAACACTAATCTTTATTATATATATGACTCACAGACTCGATTACATAGAAGGATCATAAAGCAAAACACAAAACTAAATCATACTAAAACTTTATTCTAATAGATCAAGATATTACCAAAAGGATCGAACTAAGAGAAACGATAAAGATAGGATTGTGATGGTGATACGATACCGGGCACCTCCCCCAAGCTTGGCAGTTGCCAAGGGGAGTGCCCATACCCATGTATTTATGTCTCTTTCTTCGGAGGTGGTGATGGTAGAGTTGTTGCTGATGTAGGCTTGTCGTCCATCTTCCAAGGCATAGGCTCGCCATCATAAAAGGATGATCGAGTCTCTGGATCCTCAAATCTGCAGCCAAACTCATCCTCTTGGATCTATATTCATACTCACAATTTTGGTTTTGCAGGTCATAGATCTGGGCCTGGAGGTGCTTGATTTTCTCGTGAAGCTTGAAGATGGTCTCCCCAATGTTCTTGACATCTAGCTTGTGGTTGTTGGTG
This sequence comes from Triticum dicoccoides, assembly GCF_002162155.2. Classification (NCBI taxonomy): domain Eukaryota; kingdom Viridiplantae; phylum Streptophyta; class Magnoliopsida; order Poales; family Poaceae; genus Triticum; species Triticum dicoccoides. The sequence continues at coordinate 366,934,427 of NC_041389.1, read as the reverse complement.
AACTCCGTGATCATTATGTGGTTGGTGTCGAGTCCGCGTTCCACCCTCTCTTGGCACTTGAAAATGTATTGCTCCATTGCTTCGAGCCTTGTATCCGTGCTTCGGGTCCTCCTTGGTCCCTCAACATCGCAGATGTGCAGCAACCCCTCACGCATCTCAATGGTTTGAGGATGTTGCAGTACTTCCGTGAGGTAGGGGTTCATGATCTTCTCGAAGAACTTGTCCTTGGGGGCGCTTGGAGACATCATGGTGAAATAGATCTGTCAGCAAAACAGCTCAAAACAAAGATAGAGGATATTTGCGTGATACGATGGTCAAAACCATCGGGAGATTATATAATGAATTTATACCAACCAAAAGAATTATCATGCAAGAAAATGGAGTCCGGAGAGCACACGAGGTGCCCATGAGGCAGGGGGCGCACCCAGGGGGTAGGGCGTGCCCTCCACCCTCGTGGATGCCTCGTGTCCTTCCCTGACTACTTCTTAATGTCCTATTTTTTAAAATATTCCAAAACAGAGAAAAATTGCTATTAGAACTATTTTGGAATCGGTTTACTTATCGTACCACATACCTATTCCTTTTCGGAGTCTGAAACATTCTGGAAAATGTCCCTTATGTACTCCTCCGGGGTTACGGTGTCAATAACATTGGTTTCAATATTGATGGGATTACCTGGGATATAATGTTTGATTCTTTGACCATTCACCACCTTCGGATTTGTGCCTTCGGAGTTGTTGATTTTTATGGCACCGGAACGATAGACCTCCTCGATAACATAAGGGCCTTCCCATTTAGAGAGAAGTTTTCCTGCAAAAAATCTTAAACGAGAGTTATATAGAAAAACATAATCACCTACATTAAACTCACGCTTTTGTATCCTTTTGTCATGCCATCTTTTGACTTTTTCTTTAAACAGTTTGGCATTCTCATAGGCTTGAGTTCTCCATTCATCGAGTGAGATAATGTCAAATAGTCTCTTCTCACCGGAAAGTTTGAAATCATAATTGAGCTCTTTAATGGCCCAATACGCCTTATGTTCTAGTTCGAGAGGTAAGTGACAAGATTTTCCATAAACCATTTTATAAGGAGACATACCCATAGGATTTTTATATGCAGTTCTATAGACCCATAATGCATCATCAAGTTTCTTGGACCAATTCTTTCTAGATCTATTAACAATCTTTTGCAAAATTAATTTGAGCTCTCTATTACTCGGTTCTACTTGGCCACTAGACTGTGGGTGATATGGAGATGCAATTCTATGATTAACATCATATTTAGCAAGCATTTTACGGAAAGCACCATGAATAAAATGTGAACCACCATTAGTCATTAAGTATCTAGGGACTCCAAACCTCGAAAAAATAACTTCTTTGAGCATCTTAATAGAGGTGTTATGATCAGAACTACTAGTTGGAATAGCTTCTACCCACTTAGTAACGTAATCAACATCAACTAAAATATGTGTATACCCATTAGAGGAAGGAAACGGTCCCATATAATCAAAGCCCCAAACATCAAATGGTTCAATAACAAGTGAATAATTCATAGGCATTTCTTGACGTCTACTAATATTAGCAATTCTTTGACATTCATCGCAAGATAAGACAAACTTATGGGCATCTTTGAAGAGAGTAGGCCAATAAAAACCGGATTGCAATACCTTATGTGCAGTTCTATCTCCAGCGTGGTGTCCTCCATAAGCCTGGGAGTGACACTTGCGTAGGATCTGTTCCTGTTCATGCTCAGGCACACAACGTCTAATAACACCATCTACTCCTTCTTTATAAAGGTGTGGGTCATCCCATAAGTAATGTCTTAAGTCATAGAAAAACTTTTTCTTTTGCTGGTATGTGAAACTAGGTCGTATAAATTTGGCAACAATGTAATTAGCATAATCAGCATACCATGGAGCAGTATGAGAAGCATTTATGACAACTAATTGTTCATTAGGAAAGCTATCATCAACAGGTAGTGGGTCATCAAGAACATTTTCTAACCTAGACAAGTTGTCTGCAACAGGGTTCTCAGCTCCCTTTCTATCAATAATATGCAAATCAAATTCTTGTAGTAAAAGAACCCATCTAATAAGTCTAGGTTTAGCATCTTTCTTTTCCATGAGATATTTAATAGCAGCATGATCAATGTGAGCGGTTACTTTAGAGTCAACAATGTAAGGTCTGAACTTATCACAAGCAAATACAACTGCTAAAAATTCTTTTTCAGTAGTAGCATAATTTCTCTGGGCACTGTCTAGAGTTTTACTAGCATATTGGATAACATTTAGTTTCTTATCAACTCTTTGTCCTAGAACATCACCTATAGCATAATCACTAGCATCACACATAATTTCAAAGGGTAAATTCCAATCAGGTGGGTGAACAATAGGTGCAGAAATCGAAGCTTTCTTAAGTATTTCAAATGCTTCTACACAATCATCATCAAAGACAAAAGGAATATCTTTTTGTAAGAGGTTAGTCAGAGGCCTAGAAATTTTAGAGAAGTCTTTAATGAACCTCCTATAAAAACCGGCATGACAAGGAAACTTCTTATACCTTTGATGTCCTTAGGACACGACATCTTTTCAATAGCATGGACTTTAGCTTTATCAACTTCAATACCTCTTTCAGAAATTTTATGCCTCAAGACAATACCTTCATTAACCATAAAGTGGCACTTCTCCCAATTCAAGACAAGATTAGTTTCTTCGCATCTCTGCAAAACTCGATCAAGGTTGCTCAAGAAATCATCAAAAGAAGTTCCATATATGGAAAAATCATCATTGAAAACCTCAACAATCTTTTCACAAAAATCAGAGAATATAGCCATCATGCATCTTTGAAAGGTAGCAGGTGCATTACATAAACCAAAAGGCATACGTCTATAAGCAAAGGTACCGAAAGGGCAAGTAAAAGTGGTCTTATCGTGATCCTCTTTTGACACATGTATTTGAGAGAAACCAGAATAACCATCTAGAAAGCAAAAATGGGTATGTTTAGATAATCTTTCTAGCATTTGATCAATAAAAGGTAAAGGGTAATGATCTTTTCTAGTAGCTTTATTTAATTTGCGGAAATCAATTACCATCTGATAACCCACAAGTATAGGGGATCAGTTGTGGCCTCTTTCGATAAGTAAGAGTGTCAAACCCAATGAGGAGCTAAAGGTAGAACAAATATTCCCTCAAGTTCTATCGACCACCGATACAACTCTACGCATGCTTGATGTTCGCTTTACCGGAAACAAGTATGAAACTAGAAGTACTTTGTAGGTGTGAAAGGATAGGTTTGCAAGATAATAAAGAGCGCGTAAACATAAACTAGGGGCTGCTTAGATAAAAACAGAACTAAAGTAAATATGGCGAGTGTGGAAAAGTGGTGGTAGGAGTTGTGAAATTGTCCCTAGGCAACTGACTACGTTACTAGACCGGTAATCACTATTGCAATTCTATTTGAGGGAGAGGCATAAGCTAACATACTTTATCTACTTGGATCATATGCACTTATGATTGGAACTCTAGCAAGCATCCGCAACTACTAAAGATTCATTAAGGTAAAACCCAACCATAGCATTAAAGTATCAAGTCCCCTTTTATCCCATACGCAAACAACCTACTTACTCGGGTATGTGCTTCTGTCACTCACGCCACCCACCATAAGCAAATCATAAACATATTGCAAACCCTACAGCGGGGATCCCTCACGCTTGCGTGACACGGAGGGCACAATAGGACAGCACCAATAATAAAACATGCAACTCAAACCAATCACGATCATCAATTAACCCATAGGACAAAACGGATCTACTCAAACATCATAAGATAGCCATACATCATTGGGGAATAATATATAGTGTTGAGCACCATGTTTAAGTAGAGATTACAGCGGGTAAGAGAGAGATTACACCGCTGCATAGAGGGAGGAAGATTTGGTGGAGATGTTGGTGAAGAAGGCGGCGGTGTTGGTGAAGATCGCGGTGATGATGATGGCCCCCGGCCGCGCTCCGGCGCCACCGGAAGCAAGGGGTAGAGGGGCCCCCTTCTTCTTATTCTTCCTTGACCTCCTCCCTAGATGGGAGAAGGGTTTCCCCTCTGGTCCTTGGCTCCCATGGCTTGGGAGGGGCGAGAGCCCCTCCGAGATTGGATCTATCTCTCTGTTTCTGCGTTCCCTGATTCTACCCCTTCACCGTTTCCTTTATATCTGGAGATCCGTAACTCCGATTGGGGTGAATCTTTCGCCCAGATCTTTCTCATAAAATTAGCTTTCTTGTGCCAAAAGAAGAGCGTCAACCGCCTTATGGGTGGACCACGAGGGTCAGGGGCACGCCAGGGGGTGGTAGGGCGCGCCCCCCTACCTCGTGACCACCTCGAACACCGTCTCGTGTTGATTTTACTTCCCGAAAATCATAAATATTCCAAAAAATCTCCGTCCATTTTTATCCCGTTTGGACTCCATTTGATATTGGGTTTCTGCGAAACAAAAAACATGCAACAGATAGGAACTGGCACTGGGCACTGGATCAATATGTTAGTCCCAAAAAATAGTATAAAAAGTTGCCAAAAGTATATGAAAGTTGAATAATATTGGCATGGAACAATCAAAAATTATAGATACGACAGAGACGTATCAGCATCCCCAAGCTTAATTCATGCTCGTCCTCGAGTAGGTAAATGATAAAAACGATAATTTTTGATGCGGAATGCTACCTAGCATAATCTTGATCATATGTCTAATCATCTCATGAATATTAAGACACGAGTGATTCAAAGCAATAGTCCATCATTTGACATAAAAATAGTAATACTTCAAGCACACTAATAAAGCAATCATGTCTTTTCAAAACAACATGGCCAAAGAGAGTTATCCCTACAAAATCATATAGTATGGCTGTTGCTCTATCTTCATCACACAAAGTATTTAATCATGCACAACCCCGATGACAAGCCAAGCAATTGTTTCATACTTTAATAATCTCAAACTTTTTCAACTTTCACGCAATACATGATCATGAGCCATGGACATAGCACTATAGGTGGAATAGAATATGATGGTGGGGGTTATGTGGAGAAGACAAAAAAGGAGAAAGTCTCAAATTGACTAGGCATATCAACGGGCTATGGAGATGCCCATCAATAGATATCAATGTGAGTGAGTAGGGATTGCCATGCAACAGATGCACTAGAGCTATAAGTGTATGAAAGCTCAAACTGAAACTAAGTGGGTGTGCATCCAACTTGCTTGCTCATGAAGACCTCGGGCATTTGAGGAAGCCCATCATCGGAATATACAAGCCAAGTTCTATAATGAAAATTCCCACTAGTATATGAAAGTGAAAGCATAGGAGGCTCTCTCTATGAAGAACATGGTGCTACTTTGAAGCACAAGCATGGTAAAAGGATAGTAACATTGCCCCTTCTCTCTCTCTCTCTTCCTCTCATTTTTTTGGTGGGCTTCTTTGGCCTCTTTTTTTTATTTGGGCTTCTTTGGCCTCTTTTATTTTTCATAAAGTCTAGAGTCTCATCTCGACTTGTGGGGGAATCATAGTCTCCATCATCGTTTCCTCGCTGGGGCAATGCTCTAATAATGATGATCATCACACTTTTATTTACTTACAACTCAATATCTAGAACAAAGATATGACTCTATATGAATGCCTCCGGCGGTGTACCGGGATGTGCAATGATCTAGCATAGCACTGACATCAAAAAACGTACAAGCCATGAAAACATCATGCTAGCTATCTTACGATCATGCAAAGCAATATGACAATGAATGCTCAAGTCATGAATATGATGATGATGGAAGTTGCATGGCAATATATCTCGGAATGGCTATGGAAATGCCATGATAGGTAGGTATGGTGGCTGTTTTGAGGAAGATATAATGAGGCTTATGTGTGATAGAGCGTATCATATCACGGGGTTTGGATGCACCGGTGAAGTTTGCACCAACTCTCGAGGTGAGAAAGGGCAATGCACGGTACCGAAGAGGCTAGCAATGATGGAAGGGTGAGAGTGCGTATAATCCATGGACTCAACATTAGTCATAAATAACTCATATACTTATTGCAAAAATCTACAAGACATTGAAAAAAAAGTACTACGCGCATGCTCCTAGGGGGATAGATTGGTAGGAAAAGACCATCGCTCGTCCCCGACCGCCACTCATAAGGAAGACAATCAATAAATAAAATTGTGCTCCAACTTCATCACAAAGCGGTTCACCATACGTGCATGCTACGGGAATCACAAACCTCAACACAAGTATCTCTACAATCCACAACCACCCACTAGCATGATTCTAATATCACCACCTTTATATCGCAAAACTATTTCAAGGAATCAAACATATCATATTCAGTGATCTACAAGTTTATGTAGGATTTTATGACTAACCATGTGATTGACCAATTCCTGTCATCTCTCTAAATAGATATAAGTGAATCAAGAGAGTTTAATTCTTTATACAAAAGATATGCCCACACTCTAACAAATATAAGTGAAGCAAAAGAGCATTCTACAAATGGCGGTTTTCTATGTGAAGAGAAACAGGCAATCCAGACTTCAAATGATATAAGTGAAGCGCATGAAGCATTCTATAAAGCCATACTCAAAAGATTTAAGTGAAGTGCAATGATCATTCTATAAACCAACAAGGACTATCTCATACCAGCATGGTGCATAAAAGAAAAATGAAAACTAAATGCAAAAGACGCTCCAAGACTTGCACATAATGCATAAACGAAACGAATACGAAACATACTGATACTTGTTGAAGAAAGAGGGGATGCCTTCCGGGGCATCCCCAAGCTTAGACGCTTGAGTCTCCTTGAATATTTACTTGGGGTGCCTCGGGCATCCCCAAGCTTGAGCTCTTGCCTATCTTCCTTTTCCTCATATCGATACATCCTCGATTAGACACTACATCCACACAAAACTTCAACAGAAAACTCGGTAAGATCCGTTAGTATAATAAAGCAAATCACCACTCTAAGTACTGTTGCAAACCAATTCATATTTTGTTTTTGCATTGTGTCTACTGTAATATAGCTTTTCCATGGCTTAATCCACTGATATAAATTGATAGATTCATCAAAACAAGCAAACTATGCATCAAAAACAGAATCTGTCAAAAACAGAACAGTCTGTAGCAATCTGAACATCCACCATACTTATGGTACCCCAACAATTCTACCAAAATTATGAAAACTAAAAACGTTGTATAGCAAGACAGTGCAAAAGGAATCAGAACCAATTGACGTTCCAGTTAAAAATGTAAAATCTCGCACTACAGCCAAAGTTTCTGCCCTGCACCGTACAAACCAACAAGCATTGTAAACATCCTAAAGGCAAACCTTAGCACATTATTTTTATAATACAATGGAATTGTACAAGGGGATAATTATTTTTGATGAAAAGTTTCTGTAATCAAGATTCACAAAGTTTCCGTGAGCATGAACAAAGTTCAAGGAGCTCTCCCACTTCAACAATGCTTGTCTTTCTCACTTTCACTTTCCTTTTTGAAAAGTTTTTAGGTTCCCCTCTTTATTTTTGTGTTTTTAAACTATATAAAAGCACTCAACAGAAATAAATGACTCTCTAAAACTTCCGGGTTGTCTCCCTGGCAGCGCTTTCTTTAAAGCCATTAAGCTAGGCATTTAGTGCTCAAGTAATGAATCCACCCGGATCCCAAGGTATATCAAAGCCAATTTGAATTAACAATGATTTGTAATTTAGTAGTGAGCACATAGTAACATATATCAAGCAATGACGAAGTCTAAATCTCTTCCTATGCATCGGCATGTCATAAAAGAACAATTCATGCACACCAAGTAAAGGCCAATGCATAGTATAAACATTTTCTTGCAATTCTATGTATGGGAAACATAGAGAGTTGGAGAAATATTTCCTCTCTCATAGTAATTGCAAGTAGGATCAGCAAGCACATGCATATTATATTCATCAAAATCATCATGTGCAATAGTAAAAGGCAACCCATCAATGTAATCCTTAATAAGTGCAAACTTCTCCGATATAGTGTAATCGGGAGAATTCAAAAAGATAATAGGACTATCATGCGTGGGTGCAATAGCAACAATTTCATGTTTAACATAAGGAACTATAGCAAGTTCATCTCCATAAGCATTATTCATATTGGCATCTTGGCCACAAGCATAGCAAGCATCATCAAAAAGGGATATTTCAAAAGAATCAAAGGGATCATAACAGTCATCATAGCAATCATCCTTCGGTAAGCACGAAGGGGAATTAAACAATGTATGAGTTGAAGAGTTACTCTCATTAGAAGGTGGGCACGGGTGATCAATCCGCTCTTCCTCCTTTTGTTCTTTGCTTTCCTCCTCATATTTTTCATCCAATGAGCTCACAATTTCATCACTTTCCTCTTCCATAGCTTCTTGCAAAATATTAGTCTCTTCTTGGATAGCGTTGACTTTCTTCATAAAAGCAATAATATAGTAATTGTATTCATAATATTCATAGCAATATCCAAGTATAGCAAGATTTTCCGGCCTATAACCATCATCATCAAAAGCTTCATACTTTTCAAACAAAGCTTCAATATCATAGGCAGCCTTAAAAGCAACAAATTCTTCTATTTGTTCCACATCATAGTAATCATATATACCATTAGCATAAGAAGCTAAGGTTTCATTATTGTTAAATTTTCATGAAAAGGGGAGGTGTGGAGCCTCCATCCTAGAGCAACAAGTAATATCATAACTCACACATAGTTGCCAAGCATACCACTTCAATACATGAATTTGATCCCATAACAGTTTCCCTTTTTGTGTTAAGCGATAATCCCTAAAGTATTCATGTTGATCCAATGTTACTCCCATTACATAATTGAATGGGATTTTCTTAGGATTATTAAAGTAGTACATAATATCTTTCACATAACCAGCATCGAGGGTTTTAGGAGGTTCCCCATTTCCATGGGTAGCAAGTACACCTAATTTTTTGGTATTTCGTGTTCCATATCCACAACTAAAGATAAAGAACAACTAAGAACAGCAAATAAAAATTACTTCGTGATAAAGCAAACAAGCACACACAAGAATATTCACCCCACGCTATTGCTCCCCGGTAACGGCGCCAGAAAAAGGTCTTGATAACCCACAAGTATAGGGGATCAATTGTAGCCTCTTTCGATAAGTAAGAGTGTCGAACCCAACGAGGGGCTAAAGGTAGAACAAATATTCCCTCAAGTTCTATCAACCACCAATACAACTCTACGCATGCTTGATGTTCGCTTTACCGAAAACAAGTATGAAACTAGAAGCACTTTGTAGGTGTGAAAAGATAGGTTTGCAAGATAATAAAGAGCACGTAAACATAAACTAGGGGCTGCTTAGATAAAAACACAACTAAAGTAAATATGGCGAGTGTGGAAAAGTGGTGGTAGGAGTTGTGAAATTGTCCCTAGGCAACTGACTACGTTACTAGACTGGTAATCATTATTGCAATTCTATTTGAGGGAGAGGCATAAGCTAACATACTTTCTCTACTTGGATCATATGCACTTATGATTGGAACTCTAGCAAGCATCGGCAACTACTAAAGATTCATTAAGGTAAAACCCAACCATAGCATTAAAGTATCAAGTCCCCTTTTATCCCATACGCAAACAACCTACTTACTCGGGTCTGTGCTTCTATCACTCACGCCACCCACCATAAGCAAATCATAAACATATTGCAAACCCTATAGCCGGAATCCCTCACGCTTGCGCGACATGGAGGGCACAATAGGACAGCACCAATAATAAAACATGCAACTCAAACCAATCACGATCATCAATTAACCCATAGGCCAAAACGGATCTACTCAAACATCATAAGATAGCCATACATCATTGGGGAATAATATATAGCATTGAGCACCATGTTTAAGTAGAGATTACAGCGGGTAAGAGAGAGGTTACACCGCTGCATAGAGGGAGGAAGAGTTGGTGGAGATGTTGGTGAAGAAGGCGGTGGTGTTGGTGAAGATCGCGGTGATGATGATGGCCCCCGGCAGTGCTCCGGCGCCACCAGAAGCAAGGGGGATAGGGCTCCCCTTATTCTTCTTCTTCTTCTTCCTTGACCTCCTCCCTAGATGGGAGAAGGGTTTACCCTCTGGTCCTTGGCTCCCATGGCTTGGGAGGGGTGAGAGCCCCTCCGAGATTGGGTCTATCTCTCTGTTTCTGCGTTCCCTGATTCTACCCCTTCACCATTTCCTTTATATCTGGAGATCCGTAACTCCGATTGGGGTGAATCTTTCGCCCAACTCTTTCTCATAAAATTAGCTTTGTTGCGCCAACGGAAGAGCGTCAACTGCCTTACGGGTGGACCACGAGGGTCAGGGGCGCGCCTGGGGGGTAGGGCGCGCCCCCTACCTCGTGACCACCTCGGACACCGTCTCGCATTGATTTTACTTCCCGAAAATCATAAATATTCCAAAAAAATCTCCGTCCGTTTTTATCCCGTTTGGACTCTGTTTGATATTGGGTTTCTGCGAAACAAAAAACATGCAATAGACAGGAACTGGCACTGGGCACTGGATCAATATGTTAGTCCCAAAAAATAGTATAAAAAGTTGCCAAAAGTATATGAAAGTTGAATAATATTCGCATGGAACAATCAAAAATTATACATACGACGAAGACGTATCAGCATCCTATAACTTGTAACAATTCTTTGTGGGATCAATTCATCTTTATCATTAGGAACAACAGTAATACCTCCCTTCTTAGGGACACAATGGACAAGACTTACCTACTGACTATCAGCAACGGGATAAATTATACCTGCCTCCAGAAGCTTTAGTATTTATTTTCTTACCACTTCTTTCATCTTAGGATTTAACCGTCATTGGTGATCAACAACCAGTTTAGCGTCTTTCTCCAATTTTATCTTGTGTTGGCATAGAGTGGGACTAATGCACTTAAGGTCATCAAGAGTATATCCAATAGCAGCACGGTGCTTCTTCAGAGTTTTCAATAATTTCTCCTCTTCCTGCTCTGAAAGGTTAGCTCTGATAATATGATATATCTTCTTTTCATCAAGATAAGCATATTTAATAGTATCAGGTAATGGTTTAATCTCAAACACGGGTTCACCCTTGGGTGGTGGAGGATCCCCTAGGATTTCAACAGGCAAGTTGTGTTTCAAAATAGGTCCCTGTTTAAAGAATACTTCATCTATTTCCCTTCTTTCATTCATAATCATATCATTTTCATGGTCTAGCAAATATTGTTCTAAAGGATCGTTAGGAGGCACGGCAATAGAAGCAAGACCAATAATTTCATCCTTACTAGGTGATTCTTTATCATGGGGTGTCTACGCAATTTAGCAAAGTTAAAGTCATGAGACATATCCCCTAACCCAATCGTAACAATATCCTTTTCGCAATCTATCCTAGCATTAACAGTATTCAAGAAGGGTCTACCAAATATAATGGGACAAAAGTCATCTTGTGGGGAACCAAGAACAAGAAAATCATCATGATATTTAACTTTCCCACACAAGACTTCAACATCTCTAACAATCCCAACTAGTGAAATACTATCTCTATTGGCAAGCTTAATTGTAGTATCAATACCTTCTAACTCAGCAGGTGCAATGTCCTTTATTCTAACAGGGAAAGGTGGTTTCTCAATATAAGTGGTAGGAACAATAGGATCGACATTATAAGTGATAGTCTTTTCTTCAACTTTAATAGGTTCAACTACTTTTACTTCAATGGGAGGATGATATTTAAACCACTTCTCCTTAGAGAGATCGACATGAGTAGCAAATGATTCACAGAAAGAAGCTACTACTCAGAGTCAAGTCCATATTTAGTGCTAAATTTACGGAAAACATCGGTATCCATAAAAGATTTAACACAATCAAACTTAGGTGTCATACCTGACTCCTTACCTTCGTCTAGATCCCAATCTTCAGAGTTGCGTTTAATTCTTTACAATAAATCCCATCTGAATTCAATAGTCTTCATCATAAAAGAACCAGTACAAGAAGTATCGAGCATGGAGCAATTGTTGAGAGAAAGGAGAGCATAAAAATTTTGAATAATAATTTCTCTTGAGAGCTCATGATTGGGGCATGAATATAACATTGACTTAAGCCTCCCCCAAGCTTGAGCGATGCTTTCTCCTTTGCGAGGCCAAAAATTATATATATAATTACGATCACGATGAACCTGATGCATAGGATAAAACTTCTGATGAAATTCCAATTTCAATCGGTTGTAGTTCCATGATCCCATATCATCACATAGCCTAAACCATGTCAATGCCTCTCCCTTCAAATATAAAGGGAATACCTTCTTCTTGATAACATCCTCGGGCATACATGCAAGCTTAAATAATCCACAAACTTCATCCACATAGATTAGGTGCAAATCGGGATGCAATGTTCCATCTCCTCTAAAGGGATTAGCTAGCAGTTTCTCTATCATACCCGAAGGAATTTCAAAGTAAACATTTTCAGTAGATTCAGTAGGTTGAGGAGCAACTCTTTGCTCTACTGGTCGGGGTGAAGATACCCCGAACAAGCCCCTCAAAGGATTACTTTCCATAGCAACAAGTGACAGTAAATTTCAGCACACTATATAAATTTTTCCTTACCAATTTCCACTTACCAAAGGCGCTTCACTCCTTGGCAACGGTGCCAGAAAAGAATCTTGATGACCCACAAGTATAGGGGATCTATTGTAGTCCTTTCGATAAGTAAGAGTGTCGAACCCAACGAGGAGCAGAAGGAAATGACAAGCGGTTCTCAGTAAGGTATTCTCTGCATGCACTAAAATTATCGGTAACAGATAGTTTTGTGATAAGGTAATTTGTAACGGGTAACAAGCAACAAAGCAAACAAGGTGCATCAAGATGGCCCAATCCTTTTTGTAGCAAAGTACAAGCCTGTACAAACTCTTATATAAAGGAAAATGCTCCCGAGGACACATGGGAATTATCGTCAAGCTAGTTTTCATCACTCTCATATGATTCGCGTTCGTTACTTTGATAATTTAATATGTGGGTGGACCGGTGCTTGGGTGCTTCCCTTCCTTGGACAAGAATCCCACTTATGATTAACTATTCTCGCAAGCATCCGCAACTACGAAAGAAGAATTAAGGTAAACCTAACCATAGCATGAAACATATGGATCAAAATCAGCCCCTTACGAAGCAACGCATAAACTAGGGTTTAAGCTTCTGTCACTCTAGCAACCCATCATCTTGTAGGACCTTGAAGTATGTATAGAGGGGGGGTGATTAGACTACTTGACCAATTAAAAACTTAACCTTTTCCCAATTTTAGACTTTGGCAGATTTTAGCTATCTTTATACAAGTCAAGCAATCTTCACACAATTCAAGCAAGCATGCAAAGAGTATATGAGCAGCGGAAATTAAAGCATGCAACTTGCAAGAATGTAAAGGGAAGGGTTTGGAGGATTCAAATGCAATTGGAGACACAGATGTTTTTGTCGTGGTTCCGATAGGTGGTGCTATCATACATCCACGTTGATGGAGACTTCAACCCACGAAGGGTAACGGTTGCGCGAGTCTACGGAGGGCTCCACCCATGAAGGGTCCACGAAGAAGCAACCTTGTCTATCCCACCATGGCCGTCGCCCACGAAGGACTTGATTCACTAGCGGTAGATCTTCACGAAGTAGGCGATCTCCTTGCCCTTACAAACTCCTTGGTTCAACTCCACAATCTTGTCGGAGGCTCCCAAGTGACACCTAGCCAATCTAGGAGACACCACTCTCCAAGAAGTAACAAATGGTGCGTTGATGATGAACTCCTTGCTCTTGTGCTTCAAATGATAGTCTCCCCAACACTCAACTCTCTCTCACATGATTTGAATCTGGTGGAAAGAAGATTTGAGTGGAAAGCAACTTGGGGAAGGCTAGAGATCAAGATTCATATGGTAGGAATGGAATATCTTGGCCTCAACACATGAGTAGGTAGTTCTCTCTCAGAACTGGTAAGTTGGAAGTGTAGGTTTGTTCTCATGGCTCTCTCCACGAATGAAGAGCAGGTGGAGGGGTATATATAGCCTCCACACAAAATCTGACCGTTACACACAATTTACCAAACTCGGTGGGACCGAATCAACAAACTCGGTCGGACCGATTCAGTAAACCTAGTGACCGTTAGTGGTTTCGGTGGGACCGACATGCAACTCGGTAGGACTGATATGGTTAGGGTTAGGGCATAATGTAATCTCGGTGAGACCGATTTTGGTAATTAGCTAACCAGAGAGTTGGTCAGGTAAACTCAGTGGGACCGATTCGCTCTTTTCGGTGAGACCGAAATGTTACGGAAGGGAAACAGAGAGTTTACATTACAATCTTGGTGGGATCGATCGCTCACTTCGGTTAGACCGAAACGTTACGAAGGGAAACACGGAGATTACAATCCCATCTCAGTGAGAGCGAGATCCCTATCGGTGAGACCGATTTGCCTTGGGTTTGTGGCAGTGGCTATGACATTTGAACTCGGTGGCGCCGGATAGAAAGAATCGGTAGGATCGATTTTGACTTTGGGTTTAGGTCATATGTGGATGTGAGAAAGTATTTGAAGGTTTTTGGAGCATATCACTAAACACTTGAAGCAAGAGGCTCATTAAGCAACACCTCATCCCTCCTTGATAGTATTGGCTTTTCCTATAGACTCAATGTGATATTGGATCACTAAAATGTAAAATGTAGAGTCTTGAGCTTTTGAGCTTGAGCCAATCCTTTGTCCTTAATATTTTGAGGGATCCACTTTCATCATCCATGCCATGCCATTCATTGAGCTTTCCTGAAATATTTGTCTTGGAATAGCATTAGCTCAATGAGCTATATGTTGTTATGAATTACCAAAACCACCTAGGGATAGTTACACTTTCAATCTCCCCCTTTTTGGTAATTGATGACAACATATAGATCAAAGCTTCGACAAATGATAATAAGATTGAAAAACATCGTCGCTTTGAGAAGTATGTGATAAGCAAGAGCTCCCCCTAAATTTGTGCATAGTTTAAGATTTGCTTTGGACTGCAAATGCACAAGGAATTAGGCTCATGGGTTACTCTCCCGTGTCACATACATCTTGGTGGAGCGCTCAAAATAATAAAGATTGAATACATGCACTCATCACCAAGAAAAGTGAATGATCATATAAGGATAAGTAAGATAATATCATCTAACAAGCATAAGTGTAGCTTATGATCAAACACATGATCGTCAATGTCTCACAGATAATAGCATAGTATCTCAAGCGATCAAAAGCAAACAAAGTTCACCCAAGAAGACAAGAGAGAACAAAAGCAAACTCTCTTTCTCGAAGCCTATGATCTATACATTTTTCTCCCCCTTTGGCAACAAGTTACCAAAAAGTTCCTAGAAACTACATAGTACTATATCGTCTCTCAGGCTTGGTCTTCAGTTGGTGGTGTAAAGATGGCTCCTTGGAAGAAGACTTCAGTTGATGTGGATGGAGCTGAAGGTGTAGGTGCTAGAGCTGGTTGCACTGGAGCTGTAACTGGTGCGGATGAAGTGGCTCTAGTGTCTGTCACTGGCACTGCAGCTGATCTCTGAGCTCGAGGCACTCTGGCAAATGCATCAGTAGTTGTCTTGCCCTTCCTCTCCTGCATGTCATCCTGTAGCTGCTCCACAACTGACTGAATCTCAGTTACTTTGACATCTAAATCATAGAATTTGTGTTCCATGATTCTTTCCAGGCTCTCCTGGTTTTGAGTTAGGGTGGCCAACCCCTTCTCAATCCTCAGAGTTGATGCTATCAAGTAACCAAATTGGTCCTGCTTGTTCTTCAAAAAGTACTCAGATGCCTCCTCTTGAGTTGGCATCTTGGCAGCCTTCTCTTTCTTTGCTTTCTCCTTCTTCTCTTGAGCTTGTACTGATGATGGTTCATTCTCATTCATCACAACTTGATTGTCCCCAAAGTCTGGATAGAGAGCAAAGTGTTCCTTATCCAACAAATATTTTCCTGTGCCCATCTTTGAGTTAATCAACTCCTGAATTTGTGGGGCATATCCAGAACTTCTCTTTTGGTCTACTGCTGTCATCTTGATAGTCTCAACCATGAGGCTCATGACCTTGAATTTCTGTGGCACATCAAATATGTGTAGCAAATTAATTGCATGCCCTTTGATCATGTTGTGGTCACCTGACTTGGGCAAAAGAGTGTGCTTAGGATCCAGTTGATCGTTGGCAGCCCTAACAGAAGAAAATGGACTGACCCAAACTTGAAAGTCTCAAGAGCTTTGTCTGGGATCTCCTTGTACATATGTGACATAGAATTATGTCCCATCTTTTTCTTGGCATAAACGTCCAAGTCATCTTCACTATCCTTTGGGGCATTGATCATATTGGCACATTCCTCAATAGTTGATTGGTATCTCGTACCTTCAGACATCCAAACTATCCTGCCATCTGGATAGAAATGTGCTGTGGAGTAGAATTGCATAATGAGCTCATCATTCCTGTTTGTGAGCTTCTGCCCAATAAAGTCTGCAACTCCACATGCACTGAAGTTGTCATACACTCCAGGATAATGTTCTTCATTCTCCTTTATGTAGGTCCAGTCGACCCACCTCATATCACACACTATAGGCTTCTTGTCCAACAAGATTGTCTCATAGAAACCCTGTTGTTCCTTTGTGTGGAACCTGTAATCAACAACAGTCCTTCTCCTGGTGGCATATGGATCTGACTCTCTCCATAGCCTCAACCCTGAGTCTCTCCTGATACTCATGTCCTCAGCCACAGGATGAGCATCATTATGGTCTGGAATCTTGGGTTTGAGCTTCCTCAGGACTTGTCCTTCATCATCTTCCTCAGCAGCAACTTCAGGCACTGGGGCCTTGTTCTTCTCAGCAGCTGGTATACTCCTGGTATTCCTCTTTGGTGCATTCTTGGGCTTGGAGGCAGCTTTGGGTGCTTCTTTGGGCTTTGATGTTGCAGCCCCTGACTTTATAGCATCACCCATCAGCTTTTGTGCCTTGGGTGCTAGTGCAGCAACCTCTTCTTCCTCCTCCTCTTCCATCATGGAAGGTTGTCCAACAACTCTCGCCATGGTCTTTCTGACCCTTTCCTTCCTCTTCTTTCCTTCTGCAGCTGGCTCTTTGGGATTAGGTTTTTCAGGTACTTGTGTTGATCCTCTGACCTTCAACATAGGTGTCCTCTTGGCAGGGACCTTCCTATTAAGTCCAGGCTTTGTGGTCTTTGCTAAGCCATACTCCTTTTGAGCACTACCTTCTTGGAAGTAGCCTCATCTTCAGCTGCTACATAGTCCTCATCCTCAGAGTCCGAGGTTCTCTTCCTTCTGGCTCTTGTGGCTGCTTTGGGCAAATTGCTAGGAGTGCTTCTGCTGCCATCATCTGAAGTGCTAGAGGGACTAGTGCCCTCACTCATGTGAACCTGCTCTTCTGACTTGTTCTGACTATCACTTTGGTCTGACATGCTGCAAACACTGACTGCTGACCCTATGAATAGTTATAGATGAGATAGAATGGGTGACCATCACAAAATGCAGATATTTTTGCAAAAGAATGATTCAAAAACTTAGTTTCATTTTCCACAAAAAGCATCTCGGATCAACCGATTTTCAAAGTCGGTGATACCGAAGCAGTTTTGGAACCTAAACTAGTGAACTCGGTCAGACCGAGTCACAGTTTGGTGGCACCGAGACTACTAGGGTTTCACAAGGTTCTAAAATCGGTCACACCGATTAGCAATTCTTGGTCATACCGAGAGTTACTAGTGCAATGGCGTTAGCCGAATCGGTGGGACCGAGTTTTTCAACTCGGCGGGTCCGAGATGGTTTCAGCGGAAACCTAACCCTAAATTTTCAAATCGCATCTATTCTAAGGATTGTTTTGACTGGATAGAGGTGTTTCAATCGTGGCTAGAATCATAATGAACACAATGTGCTGAGAAT
Source organism: Triticum dicoccoides (assembly GCF_002162155.2). NCBI lineage: Eukaryota > Viridiplantae > Streptophyta > Magnoliopsida > Poales > Poaceae > Triticum > Triticum dicoccoides. Next base: position 366,916,469 of record NC_041389.1, on the reverse strand, counting down.
TAGACGAGGATAGCACTGTGATCGAGTTCATACCCTAGTTCGATGATGAACTCGCTACGGCGGCAACGGCGGAGATGAAATCCGTTGACGGCAGCAGAGACCAGCGACAGGAGGCGGCTGGCGACGAAGTCGACGATCCGGAGACCTAGAAGGCAGAGCGAGCTATGCGCGGGCGAAGAGGTTTGGAGAAAGTTTTCCAAATTTTTGCCCGTGTGAATATATAGCCCGACACTGTCGGTGTGACCGAGTGGAACGACTCGGTGGCACCGAGATGCATAACTGTTCATAGTTACAGCAACTCGGTGTGACCGAAAACTTCAAATCGGTTGCACCGAGATTGAAAACCTAGATCGACTTAGTGATCTCGGTATGACCGAAATGGAAGAATCGGTCAGACCAAAAAGCACAAAGAAGTTTTGGAAGTTTAAGTCTATGACGAATCGGGGACTCCGAGTGCTCCTCACACAGAGTGGTTCGAATCTGACTTGATCAAATTTTGTGATGTAGCATGAATAGAGTTTGAGACGAGAAAAACATATATAGCTAGAGAAGGTTCTTAGGCATTCTTGTCCATCCACTTGGCCAAAGAAAAAGAAACCAATCAATCAAAACAACAAGTGGATGTCCTCGAATGAGTAAAATATGCAACCAACATGCTCACACAATAAAATGGCAAATGAAATATGTGGCAAATCATGCATAACCAATTCTAGCATCTATCAAACAATTGGCGATGACTAGGTCATCTATATATGAGTATATTGACTTAGGAGTCAAATGAGAACATTTGATCATAGGTCATACTCATCGTTTAATCTCAAGTGGGGTTACCACTTCTACATAATGCTTTGATGTGTTCACATCATTAGAGTTGCTTTGACTCAATTCTTAGAGTTAAGCTCCCCCTAGATGTGAGATCCCCCCTTAGAGGGATGAACTAACCTTGGGTTTTGTCGATGATGATTTCATGTAGGTGTTGAAGATGTGGATGCTCAATGTTGATGTAGATCATTTGGAGCAATCCTTTGGAGTGAGTTGCACTTTCAATACCTACATGGGTTAGTCCCACAAGGAACAAACAAGAATATCCATAGACATAGAGTGATGCACACACAAGATGATGTCCATGAAAACATTAGGTTACCTTGTCCCTTGCCTTACCAACATGAGGGTTTGTGACTCCTTGAACTAGTGCAAGATATGGAAGTTGATTGCACTTGTCCTTGCCATAATGATATGAGTGAAGAATGTTGGCGGAGTCACCCTCAAGAACACTCTAGTTCTTCTTCTTCGGGATCCACATCATCTTGATGGGAATCCTTGAAGTTGTAGTTGTACTTGATGAAGTGGAACTTGACGTAGTCTTGGGAACCCACTTGACCAAGGCCTTAGGTGCTTCTTCAAATGCATCAATCTCCTCTTGAAGCTTGTCCTTGCCTTTGTTCTTGTGGTCTTGTGGTGGAAGATCATCTTGTGCTTGTGTTCCCTTGAAGGAAGTAGGATCATACTTCTCTTCTTGAGGAACAAACTTCGTCTTGGGGTATTGATCTTCTTCCCACTCAACTCCATTGGCATTGAACTTTTGTTCAAAACCAACACCTTGATTCTTCCGGTGCCTTCCTTGCTTGCGTACAATTTCCTCGAATTGCTTACTCCCGGCAAGGCTCTTGTATACACCTTTCTCTATAATTCCCTTAAATAAGCTATTTTATTGCTCAAGTGTAACTTGGCTAAGAGAATCATTAGTGGAATCAAGAGAACTACTAGAAGCAACAATATTGGGTTTAGCATTATTATTGTTACTACTAGAGGAAGAATCTTTCTTGTTCTTGTTACTAGACTTGACTTGAGGCATGTAAGTAGATAAGAGTAAACGCTTGGCAATGTAAGAAGAACTTTTCTTGCGGAGATCATCATTGATTGCCTTTAAGAACTCATGCTCTTTCTCAAGATTGAGCTTTTCCAAGCGTAACTTCTCATGAGCCCTTAAAAGTTCTCGATGATCTTCGAAGATAGTTTCATGAGCTAACTTAAGAGTGTTTAGTTCTTTATTTAGAAGCCAAATCTTCTCCTTATCATTGTCATTTGTTTTATCTTGATTAGCATGATTAATTGACGTTTCATCATAGTATTCATTACTAGAGTTGTCAATAAGTAAATCATCATCACCTAACAAGTCATCTTCATCACTATTAAAATCAACAAACTCGGGGTGTGTTACCTTAGGACCTTTGGCCATGAAGCATCTTCCAATTCCTTCATTTGGTGAATCAAATATGTCGTAGGAGTTGGTTGACACAAGTGCTAGACCAGCAACACCTTCATCTTGAGTATGTTCGGAGTCGGAGTGATAGCTTCTCTCGGAGTGATTGTAGGAGTCGGAGCCAGATACCCATTCACCAACATGAGCTTGATGTCTTCGTTTTGTGTAGCTCTTTGATGACTTGTCCTTCCTTTCCGAATCCTTGCTTCTCCGTGAGGGTCTTCGTTCATAATGATCATCTCTACTCCTTCTCTCTCTTGGTGGTGATTCTTCTCTTCTACTTCTTCTTTTTGGAGAATCTTCTCTTCTTTTGTAGGGTGCTGTACACTCATTGGAATACTGTCCGGGTCTCCCACAATTGTAGCAATTGCACTCTCGACTAGAAGATCTTTTGTCATTGTAGGACCTTAACTTAGAGCTTCTTTCTTTGCTTCTACTCTTGTAGAATTTGTTGAAGTTCTTCACCATTAAGCTCAATTCTTCATTGAAGGTTTGTTTCTCACTTGATGATGTGGGGGCTTCACATGAGGCTTTGTAAGCACCACTTGACTTGTTGTGAAGTTCCTCCTTATCCTTGAGTGACATCTCATGAGCAAAAATTCTTCCAATGACTTCCGTTGGCTTGAGATCTTTGTAATTTAGCATCATTTGGATCAATGTGCACACGGTATCATATTTTCCATCCAATGCTCTTAGGATCTTCTTGATGATGAATCTGTCGGTCATCTCTTCACTTCCTATGCCGGCAATCTCATTTGTGATAAGAGCAAGCCTAGAGTACATTTCAGCGACACCTTCACCATCCTTCATTTTGAACTTGTCAAGATGACTTTGGAGCACATCCAACTTGGATTCCTTGACAGAGTCGGTACCTTCATGCATATCAATCAAAGTATCCCAAATTTCCTTTGCATTCTCAAGACGGCTGATTTTGTTGAATTCTTCGAGGCACAAGCCATTGAAGAGGATATCACAAGCTTGAGCATTGTATTGCAGCATCTTCAATTCATCCGCACTAGCTTCACGGTTCGGCTCTCTCCCATCAAAGAATTCACCTTGCAAGCCAATACACACAATAGCCCAAACGGCGGGGTTATGTCCGAGAATATTCATTTTCATCTTATGCTTCCAACTAGCAAAATTAGTGCCATCAAAGTAAGGACCTCTATGGTGATAATTTCCCTCGCTAGACGCCATACTCTCCTAGGTTATGAAACCAAGGCTATGACCACCAAAAGCTATGGAAATCAAAGCAAATGGAGGCCAAAGCTCTGATACCACTTGTAGGACCTTGAAGTATGTCTAGACGGGGGGGTGATTAGACTACTTGACGAATTAAAAACTTAACCTTTTCCCAATTTTAGACTTTGGCAGATTTTAGTTATCTTTGCACAAGTCAAGCAATCTTCACACAATTCAAGCAAGCATGCAAAGAGTATATGAGCAGCGGAAATTAAAGCATGCAACTTGCAAGAATGTAAAGGGAAGGGTTTGGAGGATTCAAAAGCAATTGGAGACACGGATGTTTTTGTCGTGGTTCCGATAGGTGGTGCTATTGTACATCCACGTTGATGGAGACTTCAACCCACGAAGGGTAACGGTTGCGCGAGTCCACGGACGGCTCCACCGATGAAGGGTCCATGAAGAAGCAACCTTGTCTATCCCACCATGGTCGTCTCCCACGAAGGACTTGCCTCACTAGCAGTAGATCTTCACGAAGTAGGCGATCTCCTTGCCCTTACAAACTCCTTGGTTCAACTCCATAATCTTGTTGGAGGCTCCCAAGTGACACCTAGCCAATCTAGGAGACACCACTCTCCAAGAAGTAACAAATGGTGCATTGATGATGAACTGTGCTTCAAATGATAGTCTCCCCAACACTCAACTCTCTCTCATAGGATTTGGATCTGGTGGAAAGAAGATTTGAGTGGAAAGCAACTTGGGGAAGGCTAGAGATCAAGATTCATATGGTAGGAATGGAATATCTTGGCCTCAACACATGAGTAGGTAGTTCTCTCTCAGAACTGGTAAGTTGGAAGTGTAGGTTCGTTCTGATGGCTCTCTCCACGAATGAAGAGCAGGTGGAGGGGTACATATAGCCTCCACACAAAATCTAACCGTTACACACAATTTACCAATCTCGGTGGGACCGAATCAACAAACTCGGTCGGACCGATTAAGTAAACCTAGTGACCGTTAGTGGTTTCGGTGGGACCGACATGCAACTCGGTAGGACTGATATGGTTAGGGTTAGGGCATAATGTAATCTCGGTGAGACCGATTACACAAACTTGGTGAGACCGATTTTGGTAATTAACTAACCAGAGAGTTGGTCAGGTAAAGTCGGTGGGACCGATTCGCTCTTTTCGGTGAGACCGAAATGTTACGAAAGGGAAACAGAGAGTTTACATTGCAATCTCGATGGGACCGATCGCTCACTTCGGTTAGATCGAAACGTTACGAAGGGAAACAGAGAGATTACAAACCCATCTCGGTGAGACTGAGATCCCTATCGGTGAGACCGATTTGCCTAGGGTTTGTGGCAGTGGCTATGACATTTGAACTCGGTGGCGCCGGATAGAAAGAATCGGTAGGACCGATTTTGACTTTGGGTTTAGGTCATATGTGGATGTGAGAAAGTAGTTGAGGGTTTTTGGAGCATATCACTAAGCACTTGAAGCAAGAGGCTCATTAAGCAACACCTCATCCCTCCTTGATAGTATTGGCTTTTCCTATAGACTCAATGTGATCTTGGATCACTAAAATGTAAAATGTAGAGTCTTGAGCTTTTGAGCTTGAGCCAATCCTTTGTCCTTAATATTTTGAGGGATCCACTTTCATCATCCATGCCATGCCATTCATTGAGCTTTCCTGAAATATTTGTCTTGGAATAGCATTAGCTCAATGAGCTATATGTTGTTATGAATTACCAAAACCACCTAGGGATAGTTGCACTTTCACATCTACTTATTACTTCCCAATGCCTTCCCCTAGGCCCAAATAATGGTGAAGTGTCATGTAGTTGATGTTCACATAACACCACTAGAGGAAAGACAACATACATATTATCAAAATATCGAACGAATACCAAATTCACATGACTACTTATAGCAAGACTTCTCCCATGTCCTCAGGAACAAACGTAACTACTCACAAATCATATTCATGTTCATAATCAGAGGGGTATTAATATGCATTAAGGATCTGAACATATAATCTTCCACCAAATAAACCAACTAGCATCAACTACAAGGAGTAATCAACACTACTAGCAAGCCATAGGTACCAATCTGAGGTTTTGAGACAAAGATCGGATACAAGAGATGAACCAGGGTTT
>NC_041389.1:366890285-366910452 GCF_002162155.2 Triticum dicoccoides | reverse complement strand
TGAGAGGATCGATGGTGATGACGATGGTGATGATTCCCCCTCTCGGAGGGATGTTTCCCCGGCAGAACAGCTCTGCCAGAGCCCTAGATTGGTTCCGGCAAGGTTCCGCCTCGAGACGGCGGCACTTCGTCCTAAAAGCTTCCTTATGATTTTTTCCAGGGCGAAAGACTTCATATAGCAAAAGATGGGCTCCGGAGGCCTGCCAAGGGTCCCACAAGACAGGGGGCGCGCCCAAGGGATAGGGCGCGCCCCCACCCTCGTGGCCAGGGTGTGGGCCCCCTCTGGTTGATTCTTTCGCCAGTATTTTTTATTAATTCCAAAACGTGCCTCTGTGAAGTTTCAGGACTTTTGGAGTTGTGCAGAATAGGTCTCTAATATTTGCTCCTTTTCTAGCCCAGAATTCCAGCTGCCGACATTCTCCCTCTTCATGTAAACCTTGTAAAATAAGAGAGAAAAGGCATAAGTATTATGACATAATGTGTAATAACAGCCCATAATGCAATAAATATCAATATCAAAGCATGATGCAAAATGGACGTATCGGTTACCCTTGAATATTTCCTTAGGGTTCCTTGGGCATCCCCAAGCTTAGGCTCTTGCCACTCCTTATTCTGTAGTCCCTCAAAACTTTACCCAAAACATGGAAACTTCACAACACAAAACTCAACTGAAAACTCGTAAGCTCCGTTAGTATAATAAAACAAATCACCACTTTAGGTACTGTTGTGAACTCATTCTAAATTTATAATGGTGTTATATCTACTGTATTCCAACTTTTCCATGGTTCATACCCCCGATACTACCCATATATTCATCAAAATAAGCAAACAACACATAGAAAACAGAATCTGTCAAAAACAAAACAGTCTGTAGCAATCTGGAAATTTTGTATACATCTATAACTCCAAAAATTCTGAAAAAAATAGGAATAAACACAATTACTACAGAAGTAATATCATGAATTTATTGAAAAATAGAAACAATAACAAAAATTCAAAATAAAATTGGGTTGCCTTGCCTCCCAACAAGCGCTATTGTTTCACGCCCCTAATGAGGCATAATGCAAAGATCTAGGTGTTGTCATCTTTGGTATTAAACCCATAAGTGGCCCTCATAATAGATTCATATGGCAAATTAATTTTCTTTCTTGAAAAGTGTTCCATGCCCTTCCTTAACAGAAATTGAAATCTAATGTTTCCTTTTTTCATATCAATAATGCACCAATCGTTCTAAGGAAAGGTCTACCAAGAATAATAGGGCATGTAGGATTGCAATCTATATCAAGCACAATAGAATCTACGGGCACATAGTTCCTATTTGCAACAATAAGAACATCATTAATTCTTCCCATAGTTTTCTTAATAGTGGAATCCGCTAAGTGCCAATTTAAGGAACAATCATCAGGTTTATGGAACCCTAGCACATCACATAAAGTTTTTGGAATAGTGGAAACGCTAGCACACAAAACACACAAAGCATTGCACTCATAATCTTTATTCTTGATCTTATAGTAGGTTCCCGCTCATCATAAAGCTTTCTAGGGATTAAAACTTCTAACTCAAGTTTTTCTTCAAAAGATTTCATCATAGCATCAACGATATGTTTAGTAGAAGCATTATTTTGATTATAAGAATGAGGTGAATTAAGCATGGATTGCAACAAGGAAATACATCAATCAAAGAACAATTTTCATAATTAAAGTCCTTGAAATCCAAAAGAGAGGGATCATCACTAGTTAAAGTCTTTACCCATCCAATCCCACTTTTATCAATTTTTTCATTAAGATCATCACTCTCCAAATTATTGGGACGCCTTCTAGCTAAAGTTGACTCATCTCCAGTCCCATCTTGATCAAGTTTTATATTAGCAAACAAGGATTCAATAGGAGTCACACCCATTACTTTAAGATCTTCATCATGATTATCACAAAAACTGGAAGAACATGCCCTTTTGAACCAATCTCTCGTAGAACGCATCCTATCGGTTCTCTTCTTACTTTCATCAATAGAGATTCGAATAGTTTCCAAACATTCATTAATATCAATCTTGGGTGGCATAGACCTAATCTTAAAAGAATCAATCTCATGACAAATTCTATCAATGTTCCTAGCCAAATCATCAATCTTGAGCAATTTTCCTTCTACCATAGTATTGAAAACCTTTTGGAAATTTATAAAATATTTAATATTATTATCAAGATCAGAAGGTATTTTATTATAATTTCCATAAGAATTTTTGTAGGAATTACCATAATTATTAGATGAATTACTAGGAAAAGGCCTAGGATTAAAATTACCTCTATAAGCGTTATTACCAAAATTGTTCCTACCAACAAAATTCATATCCATAGATTCATTATTACTACAAATCAAGGTAGACAAAGGCATATCATTAGGATCAATAGGAGCACCCTTACTAGCAATCAATTTCATAATTCCATCCATCTTTTCACTCAAAGTATTAATTTTTCAATAACATGCACTTTTTTACTAGTAGAAGATCTTTCAGTATACCACTGAGAGTAATTTTCCATAATATTCTCCAGGAGTTTAGTGGAACCCCTAATTTTATTTCCATAAAAGTACCTCCCGCGGTAGAATCTAAAAGATTTCTAGTTGCAAAATTCAATCCAGCATAAAAAAATGTATGATCATCCATAAATTTAAACCATGAGTAGGGCAATTTCTTATCATCAATGTCATCCTCTCCCAAGATTGTGCAACATGTTCATGATCAAGTTGCTTAAAATTCATTATATCATTCCTAAGGGAGATGATCTTAACGGGAGGAAAATACTTGGAAATAAATGCATCTTTACACTTATCCCAAGAATCAATACTATTTTTAGGCAAAGATGAAAACCAAATTTTAGCACGATCTTGTAGTAAGAATGGAAATAGCTTCAATTTAACAATATCATTATCCACATATTTTTTCTTTTGCATATCACATAACTCAACGAAAGTATTTAGATGGGATGCAACATCTTCATTAGGGCTACCAGAAAATTGTTCTTTCATAAAAAGATTCAACAAAGCGGCATTAATTTCATATGATTCCACACTAGTGGCGGGAGCAATCGGAGTACTAATAAAATCATTATATTAGTGTTGGAAAAGTCACACAACTTGGTATTTTCTTGAGACACCTTGACCAAGCAAGCAATCTAGCATACAAGCAAACAAAAAGCAAACAAAAAGACAAATGGAAAGACGGCGAATAAAAAGGCAAATATTTCTGTTTTTTTCTAAAAACGTTTTAGAAGTGGGGGAGATGAAAATGAGAGGCAAATGGAAAATAAAGTAAGTGCAAGAGATGACAGTTTATGATAGGTACTTGGTAGGCTTGATGTAGAACCTCCCCGGCAACGGCGCCAAAAATTGTTCCTGCTACTTCTTCAGCTTGCGTTGATTTTCCCCTTGAATAGGAAAGGGTTATGCAGCAAACTAGAGACAAGTATTTCCCTCAGTTAAGAACCAAGGTATCAATCCAGTAGGAGGCACAAGCATGTCCCTAATAGACGCAACTACACAAACTAACAAACACTTGCACACAACACAAAAAGGGGGTTGTCAATCCCTTCAAGGTCACTAGCAAAAGTGATGTAGACCGAACCTCGTGGTGAGATCTGATCGGTTGTTGCGGCCCGACCTTTCACGGCACTCCACCTTCAGCAGTAGTAGCCTCTCGCCCGCACACGTGATGTACACGAAAAAAGGGTTTGAACTCAATGGCGAGATCCGATCTGTTGTTGTGGCCCAATCTTTCACGACACTCCTCCTTCAGCAGTAGTAACCTCTCGCCCACGCACGCGATGTACGTGAAGTAGAGGGATTGAGCCTTACGGTCCTGCACGAGAAGACCAATCTCGACGATGGCACTCACGCGCAAAACAATTTCCTCACATAAATAGCAACAAAGAGGTTTTCTAAAGCTTCTTCCAAAACTTAGGGATTTTTAGACAGCTTCCCCCAAAACTCGTTACGGGTATTTACCCTAAAAACACATCGTATTTATTCATGAAATATAACCTAAGCTATACAATGAACGCATCATGGCTTTATATATTAGCCAATCCATCTAACTTGAGCAACAAACCGAACTATTCATCAATTGATATCTCTCACGGCTAAACATAAAAGGAAACTAATTCTGTTGTAGGTTCGTGTGCTTCTCTGATTGCATGGCAGGTGGACCCCATCCAATTTCCTTGAAGGAAAGAAGACTCCATGCCCTGCATCTTCTACATGTGCCTCCCTGATACGTCTCTTTGCCCGGCAAGAATAAATATAAAAATCTAAATTGCATTGATTTCCTTTTAAATTAGCATACAACGCCTCTATATCTTTGATTAGAATATTCCCATGTAAACTCATCCATACGTACAACCTTGTGGCCTGAGCATGCACGGCTCAAGGGACGATGAGATCCATGCAAGTAGTACTCACGTTGTAGTTTTCCATTAGCATATAACTCAGTATGTTTCTTATCTCCCGGGACCAAATCAAGAAATACGCCATAACTGCATGCGCTCGGAACAAAACAAGAAAGATTGTTCAATGATTTGTCCATCGGGCCATCTTCACTCAACTAATTAGGTGCATAAATATTTCGCTGTATTGATCCCTCGGCACACTAACATCACCGATGTCCGTATCAAAAAGTAAGATATGATAGTGATGGATATAAAAGATAAGTAAAAGTGCAAAATAAAGTAAATATAAATAAAGTGCAGCAAGGTATTTTGTGTATTTTTGGTTTTATAGATCTGAAAATATATGATCGTAAATAGACCCGGGGGCAATAGTTTTCACTAGAAGCTTCTCTCTTGAAAAACACATACGGTGGGTGAACAAATTACTGTTGAGCAATTGATAGAAAAGTGCATAGTTATGACGACATCTAAGACAATGATCATGAATATAGGCATCACGTACATGACAAGTAGACCGAAACAATTCTGCATCTACTACTATTACTCCATACATCGACCGCTATCCAGAATGCCTCTAGTGTATTAAGTTAACAAGAACGGAGTAACGCCTTAAGCAAGATGACATGATGTAGAGGGATAAACTCAAGCAATATGATATAAACCCCATCTTTTTATTCTTAATGTCAACAATACAAATACGTGCCTTGCTGCCCCTTCTGTCACTGGGTGAGGACACCTCAAGATGGAACCCATAACAAAGCACCTCTCCCATTGCAAGATAGATCAATCTAGTTGGCCAAACAAAATCAATAGATCATAGAGAAATACAAAGCTATCTTAATCATGCATAAAAGAGTTCAGAAAAGACTCAAATAATATTCATAGATAATCCGATCATAAATTTACAATTCATCGAATCTCAACAAACGCACTCAAAAGAAGATACATCGAATAGAACTCCAAGAACATCGAGGAGAACATTGTATTGAATATCAAAGAGAGAGAAGAAGCCATCTAGCTACTAGTTATGGACCCGTAGGTCTGTAGTAAACTACTCACACATCATCGGAAGGGCATCGAGGTTGATGTAGAAGCTCTCCGTGATCGAATTCCCCTCCGGTGGAGTCCGAAAAAGGCCACAAGATGAGATCTCACGAGAACAGAAACTTGCGGCGGTGGAAAACTATTTTTGGTGTGCCCTCTTGTGTAGAGGGAATATTTGGGTATTTATGGAGCAAAGATTAGGGTTAGGGGAGTCCCGAGGGGGCCATAAGCCTAGGGGGCGCGCCCATGGGGCTTGTGGCCCTCTCATGGCTCCTCTGGCATCCTTCCAAGGCTTCGTGGTTGTCTTCTGGTCCAAGAAAAACCATCGTAACGTTTTATTCCATTTGGATTCTGTTTGGTATTGATTTTCTGTAGAAGACAAAAACAAGGAAAAACAACAACTGGCACTGGGCACTAGGTTAATAAGTTAGTCCTAAAAAATGATATAAAGTAGCATATTCATGCATATAAAGCATCCGAGATTGATAATATAATAGCATGGAACAATAAAAAATTATAGATACATTGGAGACATATCAATGTGTCGGTATCTGCACATCGATCATATTGATCGAGTCACTGCTAACAAGCGGGGCAACAAGGACAAGGATGAGGGGTCACTGATGGATCACTAACCAACCAATATTAAGCATATAGGATAAGAGGTAAGGTAACAATAACAGGTTACAAAAGCAGGCTATGCATCAGAATGAGAGCTATCGAACAAAAGGAGCAAAATATAATGCAAGCATGAGAGAGAAAGAGTGGATGATATACGAATGATCAAGGGGGTTTTGCTTGGCTAGAAGCTCTGCTGAAAGGGGCTGATCGTCAGGAGTGTAGTCGAACTTGGGAGCAACGTCGGTCTCGGGGTCTAACGAAGAGAAGAAGGGGAAGGAATAGTAAATATAAAGCAAACAAATGCAACATGATGCATGACATGGCAATATGCCATGTTAGGGGTGACCTAATGCAGTACTAAGTGTTTTAGACGGGGCGGGAAAATATTCGGGAATATTTACCCAGCTCCAGACATTTATCGGTTAGATGATCAGGAGAGGAAGGTTCTATGTTTGCAGTGTTAGAGACATGTGACATGTATGTGGATGGCGTATTCGGATTCGTCTTCTTTTTTTTATCAATTTTCATACACAAATTATTTTCATCCGAGTTAGGAATTATTTTATATGATTTTTTAAAGTTTGAATGGTTTTCTGGATTTTCTGGTATTAATAATAATTCAAATAATATTAAATGGAAATAGCTAGGCACACACCCAAAAGTGTACCCACCAGTGGGCACTGTGGGGCTGACAGGGGGGTCCCGTTGACTACCTAGTCAGCATATGACCAGTCAATGTTGACTGGTCAACTGGGCCAGCGGGGCCCAGGTGTCACAGGGTGTTAGATAACTAAAGTTGGTTTAATTAGTAGCGGGACCACATGGCAGGGACATTAAATAAATTAAAGGGTTAATTTTTGAAGGGGTTGGTGTTAAACCTGTTTAGGCTAATTAAACTGGCCGACCAACAGGGGGGTTTGCACGCGTGCGCGTGTAGAGGCGGGCCAGTGGCCACAGCGCTCCGCCGGCAGTCAGCGGCAGAGGCAGGCGGGCACGCTAGGGAGTGGTAGGGCGGTACCGGGCAAGCAGGGGTAGCGACCAGCGGCGACCGGAGGTGGGCACGGTCGCGCGCGTGCGTAAGCGAGGCACGAGGGCAGTAGCAGAAGGAGCAGCTAGCAGCGGCAACGGGGCAGCGGGAGGCCGCAGGCGCGCGCGTGGCATAGCCAGGGTGCGGCCACAGGCGGCCAAAGCGAGGCAGGGCGTGCCCCAACCGGCAGCAGGCATGGGGCATCGGCGAGCAAGCAGCGGTAGGGGGTGGCGCGAGCGGGCACGGGTGAGGCTGCAGGCAGCGGCATGCGAGGGAGGAGACAGTGAGTGGCCTGAGGTAGGTGCGACGGGGGCGCGTGCGCGGCCAGGGTGACAGGCCGCGGCGGCCGACTACAGGCGATGCGGGCGCGCGCGTGCGATCACGGCCACGCGCGAGCGGGCCTGGAGGGCGCGACAGGGGAGGACGAGCGTGCGGCATGGGACGGCCACGGCGCGGGGCACAGGCTCGGTCGTGGCTAGGGGAGGGAGAGTGCGTGGGTGGCCGCGGGCAACAGAAGCAACTGAAGCAGGCGCGCGTGGAAGCGAGCATTCGGTGGCCATGGCGAGCTCGGGAGGCGGCGGCTTACAGCAAAGGATTCGGGGGGTGGAAGGGGGAATCGGTGAAGGGACTCACAACGAGCTCGGGGGCCTGGTCGAGGAAGCCGTAGGGGTTGGGATGCAGCGAATCCGACAACGAACGGCAGCGGCCGTGGCGAGAAGAAGAGGCGATTGCAAACTTCTGGTGCTCCCCTACTCGAATAGATGCGGGCAGGCGGAGTAATCATCGATGCTGACGCTCCTAGACATCCTCTCAGGCAGCAGGGAGGCTAGTGGACGCGACAACGATGATGGCGCGGCAGCAACGGCTCGGGCGCGATCTAAACAGAGAAGAGTAGGGCGAGCGAGGGCGATATGGTGTGTTAGGGTTTGTCCGTGGGGCTAGGGGTGGCCTTATGCACCGCCGGGGCACGCGGGATTGCCGTCGCATGGCCATTCATGGCCATGGAGGCCGCGCGCGCGTCCACTGTGCCTCCGGTGAACACAGAAGGGAACGATGACACTGATGGGTTGGGCTGCACTGTACACTTGCGGCCCAAGTGCACAGTGGGCCTTTTCTTTTTCTTCTTTTTCCTTTTCTGTTTTATTATTTCATCACTGTTTTGCGATTAAAACAAATAGCAATTGAATTTTTCTAACAATGAAATTTGGCACATAATTATTAGCCATAATTTTGGAGAGGCCCACTAAGTTGAAAGTCAAATAAAATTTTATAAATATTTGTTTATTTTGAAAAGGGGTATTTTATTTGTTGTTGGACTACTTATTAAATCATAGGAATTTATCTATGAATCAAATGAGTTTAGTTTCCACATAATAATTTCTTAGTGAATATTTGCAAAATTATGAACTATTTTGTTTGCAATTCTGAAGATGTAAATGTTTGACTTAGCATTACGAAATTCAAATTAACTGGTGATTTTTTTTATCAAGTGGCACTTAAGCTTGCTAAACATGATGACATGGCATCATTAGAGGGGAGATTTCTGTAGCATGATACTGGGGGTATTACATTTAGCTTGGGCACCATATGATTCCATATATATTCCCATTGTAATCTCTTTTGATCAATAAAGCACAAGGAGAATCCCTAGAAAACATATTATAAGTATGTTTTCTATTTTCCTCATCCGATGTGGTACTAAATGTTTGTGCAAGAAATCATGCTTCAATGTAGGCTCCACAGGGCATCAACCGCACAAGCATGAGTTGTACGTCACAGATACAAAAATGGGGGGGAAACGATTATACTTCTTTAGTGGAAGCAGCGTTTTGGCTCTTAGGTGCATCTGCACCCCGAGGGCGAACAGTAAAATTGTTGAAAATAGTAAATCAATTAAAATTTCTGATTTTTTTGTGATGCGAGATGCGCATGTGCGTGCCAAATTTCGTGGAGTTTGGACATTTTAGTAGTTGTCAGCAAAAAAGATAAATTTCAGGCATGTGAGAAACTTTTGAAAACAACATTATTTGGAGCTTATTTTGTCTTTTTCTGCCATGAGCTCCTCAAATTTCATTTAGCCATAAATTTTACAGGCACCTGGCACACTCGGTCATCTTGCATAAAAAAAGAAATCAGATTTTATGCTATTTTTTAATTCGCTGTTCACCTAGTGCAGATGAGCCCGAGCATCAACTTGAGTATCCGTTCCTCGGTTTTCTTTTTTACTCCGCATATTAGTTTTTCTTAGGTGGAAATATTTGAAATTTGACCAAGTTTATAAGAGAAAGTGTTAACATTCGTAGTATCAAACCAGTGTCATTAGATCCATCATAGAGTATAATTTTATAATGTATTTATTTCAGAGTATAGTTGCTAATATTTCTTGATAATTTTTTTGCTTAAGACTAACCCAATAAGCATAGTAAAAAGAAACATAGGGAGTGATAGCTAATAATTTGCGTCTTTTTGTACATATTCATAGCAATAAATTTGTTGAAAATGCCAAACAGAGATCGAGCTCCATGGATGCCTTATTTGGAAACTTCAAAAATTCAAACTTTTAACTTCTAAAAAATCATGAAAACAAATATACATATTCCTAGATACATAATGTACACGTGTGCAAATTTTCAGGTTGAAATACATTAAAATGGGACATACAAAAACACAAATCCGGGGCTTTTTAGCATTTGTACTCCTCAAAGTCAATGATTTTTTATGCAGCTCGCAATTCGAGGTATTTCATCCCTGATTTTTTCACACATACACATTACATCCTTGCAAAGATGTGCGTTTTTTTAAGAATTTTTGGAAACCGAAAAGTTTGAATTTTATTTTTTTCAAAATAAAGGCCTCCATGAAGCTCAATTTCCAAAATACCGTACTCTAAATTTGTTAAGAATTAAATTAGAATATGAGAATAACGCCCCACAACATTCTTGTCATACATGAATTGTAGCATACCTAATCGTAAATGTAGGTTGATTGCTGCCTTTAGGGGAATGATTTGTTGCTGGAAAAAAAATGATGTCAATGGCTTGCATATGATTGATGATATGAAGGGTTTGCAGGCAGTGGCGAAGCTAGGGGGACCAGCAGGGGCCTGGCCCCCCCTATGGCATTGTACAATACGAATGATTTTATACTTATGGCTAGTTTAGACATGATGTTTAGACAAAATTAGCTTTCTTGGCCCTCTCTAAATAAGAATCACCATGTTCGGCCCCGTTTAAGCTCCAATCATGCCTCCGCCCCTATTTGCAGGTGAGGGGAAACGGAATATGAATTGATTGCATGTACATAATGATGTGGAGGGCTAGATGACACATGTGGTGACATGGAATATGTGAACCTTGAAAGAAATAAAAAATATAGATATAGATATAACCAAAATGTGAAAAGGAAGAGAAAGGAGCACACAGTAGTGCCTTCTTTCTAAAGAAAAGACACTCATGGGGCATCTTAGATCTGATAAATATCAAAAAAAAACAATAGCCAATGTCATAGATAGACAGCTAGACACAGAACTAGTAAAAAAATAAAAGGATATTGATTGTAGCCGCCAAGTTTTGTCCAAGTTTTGATCTCTAGCGGTCGGCTACAATCAACGGCGGCTAGGGTGGAAGTTGGGGTACATAACTCGTCGTAGTAGCGCATATTGATATTATAAATAGGCAGAAGTTATGGTGCCAACGAAATGTAAAACATAAAACAATTTAGAATAGCCTCGAGTTCTTAAACCATTTGAGATTGTGACCATCAGAGTATGGCAATTGTTTATGGACCCCAATAACTAGCAAACATTTGCCGTGGGACATGAAATTGTGAATGTTTTGTATGGCAAATTCTTCAAAAGCACGTGACAATTTCTTCACAAATTCAACAGAGGATTTTGCGCGAAAATTCCTGTGTTCGCTTGTAAGAATTGTCAATGCTTCCAACATATAAATTGACATGAAAAATGTTTGTTATAACTTGCACCTCCGACAAAACGTTCGCTGAATAACATTATTTATTCAGAGACGTATGTGCGGGTATGTAGGGACAAGTGAACCCAACCAACCAGACTGGAGCCTTGGAGCTGGATCCGATCGCTGAGGCCCCCGGCGCGGCAGCGCCTCACGGCCGGGAGGAAGCGTTGGCCGCCAGCGCCGCGCGGAGCACCTCTCCGAACTCAACGAGCCTGGCGGCGTCGGGCACGAGGTCCCCGACGGCTTCGTGCGCGCAGAACCGCACCGCCCAGGCCGCTAGCCGCGGCGTTCTGGCCTCGTCGAGGACGGGAAGCCCAGCGATCCTCTCCGCGGCTCCGAACCACCCGATGTAGGAGCCAACGACGATGTCCAGGAAGCCGACGTCATCCCCACCGAAGTAGGGCTTCCCGCAGCTGCACTCCACGAAGGCCTCCTCCAGCTGCCGGAGCGCGGCGGACACCTGCTCCGCGGCATCAGCCTTGTCGCCGCCGACCATACCTCTCAATGTCCGAAGTGGTGAATGGAGCTGCAACCTCCCGGGACAGATAGCCATGATCAGTTACCAGAACAGTAAAATAACTTGCGTTCCAGATCCAGTGGTCACGATCGAATGGCTGCTCACCTTGGAGTCGGCATACTCTGCCCAGAACCGGTGGACGGCGCAGTGGTAGGGGTCGGCCGGAAGGATGGGCTTCCCGGCGGCGGAGAAAGCTTCGTCGACGTACTGCAGGATTACCAGGGACTCGCAGACGGGGCGACCGCCGTGGAGGAGCACGGGCATCTTCTTGTACACGGGGTTGGACCTGAGCAGCAGCTCGCTCTTCCTGCCCACCGCTTCCTGGAGGAACTCGTACTCCACGCCCTTGAGCCTGAGCGCGATGCACACTCGCGACACGAACGGGCTCGCCCACCCGCCCACGACCACCACCGGCTCCGACATCGCCGCCGCCGCCGCCGCCGGCTCTTCTAACACACAAGCTCACAACTAACTCACTTTTATAACCCAGCTTAGTGGAACCACCGTAAACCAACGGTAATTTTGATTTGTCTTCTGGAGCAGCAAGATTCGAAACAACGCCGTCGACGGCGTCAGAGACCGATCGACGCCATCGGAGCGCGGCCGGAGTTGTCGGATCCATCCATCTTGGGGTAAAGGGCGCGGTTGGTGCGGTGCGTGATCGAATTAAGAACAACCAAATTGGACCAACAGTGGTTGTTGGGCGTTGTGATGGCGCACGTGGCTTGACATGTCCATTAGTGTTCCAGAGTAGAGAAGCCAGTGTGGAGTGGTGGTCAGGGACGAGGAGGGGGAAGTTATTGTTTCGTCCTGGGATTTTATTGATGCTTGTCAAAGCAGCGTGGAGGAAGCGGAGCTTAGGGCTTGCATTGCCGGTCTATACATAGGTATTTCTCTTCATAATTCTATAATTTTAGAAACTGATTGCACTTTTGTGGTTGCGTCTCTTGTATCAGGGGTCTATGACAGATCTGCTATGCGTGACTTGAAGATGAAAGCGTTGAGCATCTCAAAGTTGATCAACAATTTTCAATTGTCAAAGATTAATCGTTCGGTCAATATGGTGGCACATTTAATCGCTAAGTATAGCTTCGACAATATATTAGATGATATTTTTGTTAATGATGTACCGTCTTGTGTGGTGAATATTGTATCGATTGAGTGTGCTGGAGTGGTCGGTTAATTAATATAAGGTGGTGTTTAAAAAAAGAGTGGAGTACTTTTTAACACGATAACATTTTTTTTAAACGCCTGATCTATTCATCAACTGTGAAGGTAGTAAAAATATACATCCAGGTCCGTAGACCATCTAGCGACAACTATAAAAACTGAAGCGAGCTGAAGGTGCGCCGTCGTCATCGCTCCTTCCTCGTCGAATCCGGGCAAAACTTGGTGTGGTAGACCGTCAGGATACATCTTGGTATCGAGCGACTTCGTAGTCAATGTAAACGCCGCCCGAAATGTCTGAAATAAATCTAAAAAAATGAACTTTGATGGTTTCATTTCACTGCAATAAATCTAACCAACTATGCTTGGTTCGCAGAACTGCAAAACAAACTAGAGAAGAATATTAGATTGAGAAGGGTTGCAGTATTGCACATCTGAAGGTGGTGTTGAAAAAAACTCCCTTTCAACTTGTATCCCTTCCCGAGGCGACACGGGGAACCCTAACTCCCGCAGCCGCCAGCCCTCCTTGATGATGATATAGACCTAGTGTAGGGTAATAGGCCTGACCGAAACACCCTATCCAAGGTCACTACCCTAGAAGCAAAGGCACCCAAGAGACAACAAGGAGTACCAATTGAAGGCGTCGAGTGCAATCCACTCGACCAGTCATATCACTCGGGTACCCCTCCCTCCTGATGTCACTCGACCATACAAGAAACCACTCGACCTACTGAACACCAAGAGTCACTCAGGACAGCAACGGTCAGGCGTTCACTCCGTAGTCTTTAAGAGCATTAATAGCACTTTATAGCTGGCGTTATCAGTAACGCCCTCTCTTTATGTACATTGAACCCCTGTAACGGAGGTGGGCTGGGTCCTGGCGCACTCTATATAATCCACCCCTCCTCTGGGACAAGGGTTCGCACCCCCTGTAACACATACACCCATATTTCAGTCGACCGCCTCAGGACACCGAGACGTAGGGCTTTTACCTCCTCCGAGAGGGGCCTAAACTCGTAAACACTTGCGTACAATCTCACGTAGCTAGGACCTTTCCTCCTCATACGTACCCCCTATACTTACTGCCAGACTTAGTACCACGACAGTTGGCGCCCACCATGGGGCAAAGCGTCTTAGCGACTTCCGGCGAGGTTGCATTTTCTTCGATCTTCATCAACATGGTTTTCGGCGGCGGTTTGATCATGGGTGGCGAGTGTCGACTCGGCACAATCACTTTCATCGCCGACGATTCCGCATGGCCCCAGGAAGCCCCCCTCGACGTCGAGGCCCTCCCGATCCGTGGTTCGTGGCACTTCCGCGCGAGTGCGTGCAGCGTCCTCCTTCGGCAGCCGTCGACTTCGTATCAGTCAGTCCTCGCGTCATCGTCTCACTCTGTTGGACGGTGCCGCAAGTGGTCTGGTCGTTCGCGGCTCCAGCAGTGGGTGAAGCACGCGGTGGCTCGTCAGGCATCCCCCCCCCCCAAGTCGTGGCGATCGAGCCCGACATATTTCACTACAGGTCAGTCGGCCTGTCGACTGATTTTGCAGACACCTTTTTCGAGAGAGGGAGTTGTGACCTTGCGGCAGAAGTCCTCATGGTTGACTCCCATCGTGGCCCACCTGGTTTTTGTCGCAGCAGTGGCGACGGCCTGTCATTCGGCCATGAGGAGTATCAGCCCCAACCTCTCAGCTCGCAGCAAAGGGAGGAGCTGCACCGCCGCAACGTGGAGGCTCTCCAGACCCCCATCATAGGGGAAACCGCCAAGGCTCGGGCCTTGGAGGCAGTGCGCCTAGACACGCTGTCTGAGCGCACTCGTTTGGATAATCTCTAACATTCTCTTGACGAGTGTGCCCGTCGACTAATCCCCGGGTCCAATCGGCGTTCACGACAATTGTTTCCACCAGAGACTCAGGTATTCCGCACACTGATTCAGAATCTAGCAGCTGCTGCACGTATCGCAGAGTCCATTCAGCCGTCTTGTTCAGAGGCTGGAAGGGGTTTGGAACAGATCAGGGCGTTGCTCCGAGCAGCAGTAGACCAGAACTCCGCCGTGTCCCAGTCACGGAACAGAATTCACAGTCGATCAGTAAGGGCAGACACCGTTCAGTCGGCACACAGTCCTAGGTCACCTTTGCGGTGAGGAGATCGTGATCACCGCCAAGATCGGCATCCTGGGAAGAGCTCATGGAGAGTATGATCGTGAGTACGCCCGCGATAACCACCATCGAGCGCCTTCGCCCTTTTCGAGGGACGAGTCATACGCGCCCCGGCGGTATGATCACAGGCGTCCGTATGGAAATTACCGCGGAGTTCCAGTCGACCCAGAGAGCCCGGCTTCGACACAAGGTCCGTCCTTGTGCAGGGTTTGGTCGACCGGAACAGAACATACAGAGAAGGGCTGGATAGAGACATGCCCAGTGGAAGCAGGGTCCACATCTTCGGCCCAGAGTGTTTTGCAAGAGCCATCAGAGCCACTGAGATCCCCCATAACTTCAAATTGGCAACTGGCGTCAGCAAGTTCATAGGGGAGTCAAAGCCCGACACTTGGCTTGAAGATTACCGAGTGGCGGTGCACATTGGTGGCGGCAGCGATGAGGTGGCCACGAAGCACCTCCCTTTGATGCTTGAAGGTTCTGCCAGGGCCTGGCTGAATCAGTTGGCCCTTGGGAGCATTTTGAGTTGGGATGAGTTGGCCCGAGTGTTTACCAGAACATTTGAGGGCACCTGCAAGAGACCTGTTGGTCTACCGGATCTGCAGCATTGCGTGCAGAAACCAAATGAAACCTTGAGAGACTATATCCAGAGATGGATCACTCTACATCACACAGTGTAGATGTGTCGGATCACCAAGCAGTCTGTGTCTTTAAGGAAGGCGTTCGCTACAGAGAGCTCAATCTGAAGTTCGATCGGACCGGAGATATGTCCTTGACTCGGATGATGGAGATTGCCACCAAGTATGCTAACGGCAAAGAGGAGGACCGACTCCGGAGTGGTAAGAACAAAACAGTCGCCCAGGACACCGGAGGAGGAAATTCCAGTCGGAAGCAGAAGCGAAAGGCTAAGGCAGCAGTGTTGAATCAAGGAAAGTTCAAAGGGAAGCCCAAAGGGCCTGGGATCCCTAAGAAAGTGAAGGACCAAGAAGTAAACGATGTGATGGATTTGCTGTGTCATATTCACACCAAGAAGGATGAAGAGGGAACCTGATTCTCCCCAAGCATACAACTCGACAATGTCAACTCCTAATCCAGAGCTTCCGAGAAAGCAAACCCAATGAAAAGGACAAAGAGTCCGATAAGGAAGAAGAAGGTAAGGATGATGATGGTGGTTACCCCAATGTCAATGCCACCTTGGTGATTTTTGCTGATCTCGAGAGCAAAAATCGACTGAAGATCATTAACAGAGAGGTGAACATGGTTGCTCCGGCAACACCAAAGTATTTTGAAGTGGTCAAAAAAACCCATTATATTCGACCAGTCCGACCACCCGCCACGCGTAGCTACCCCTGGGCGACAAGCGCTGGTGGTCGACCCAGTCGTGGGAGGCACCCGACTGACCAAGGTTCTGATAGATGGTGGCAGTGGTCTGAATATCCTGTATGCTGAGGCCCTCAAAGGAATGGGCATTCTGATGTCCAAACTCAGTGAAATCAACACGCGATTCCATGGAGTCATCCCAGGAAAGAAAGCCGACTCACTTGGCCAAATCACTCTTGATGTAGTTGTCGACGTTCTAGGAACGGGGGTCCCCAGACTTGCCTGCCTGCGGCCCATGGCGTGGCTCCACCAGGGGCCCAGTACAGTCCATCTTCATCAATCAACACTCAAGACCCTCGCGGGGCGGATGACACAAGGCCTCCTCAGGAGCGGCCTCACCAGGCAGGCTCGCGAGAAGGGCGGAGAGATCAAGGCAAGGGGTACCTCGCGAGGTTCCCATGATGCAAGCCATGACGACCAAGGCCAGGCGGGCGCCAGCGCGCACAGTGTCCTTGTTTCCCCTTTGGTGCTAAGGGGGCAAACGCAGGCGTGGAGTACCGAGGCATCAGGCATAGGTTTCCATATCGGTGCAACAAGACCAAGACCAGCAGGACGGCAGGACGGAGGTCACCATGGAGCCCAAGACGGCGTCACCACCAGAGCCTTTGGCAGGCGAAGACCACCTTTAGTCAGGATAACTTGTACTAGCTGTTCCCCTTCAAATTGGCCGTTGTTGGCTCCCTTCCCGCTCAATATTTGGCAAGAGGACCAGGGCCTCTATAAATAGGACTAGCCACCACCTAGGGAGGAGGGAGATATCACCTTGAACAGAACCACCCACCAAGCACAAGAACACCTCGTGTCAGGAGGTTGTTCTTTCCCTTGTACTGTTCATCATCAGCCCAAGAGGCAATCCACCACACCACACTGGAGTAGGGTATTACACCACAATGGTGGCCCGAACTAGTATAAATCTTGTGTCTCTTGTGTTGTGAGTTCATCAAGCTTAGCTTAGAGATTGCGGCGAGGCTGAGAGCGAGATTTGGTAGGGGGAAATCTTCGTGCGCACCCTAGTGTTCGAACCTCAAGGGTTTTGCCGGAACCCGAAATCCAACATTTGGCGCGCCAGGTAGGGGTGCGCCGGAGCTTTCCTTCCGCCGGTTAGCTCGCCGTCGCTCCGCAAGTCCAATGTCGGGCGACCCAATGACCAGCACGGACCACTGGGCAGCCTGGCTAGCCCGGGCCGCGCTGCCTGCCCAAGAAGACCTCAACCCCATGCCCCTGGCAGCCCGCGCACCGCAGAACGCTGCGGGGCGCAGGCGGCGTGGTCAGACACGGCCCGCCCTTACTCCACGGCAGGTGCGGGCGACCGCAAGGGCCTCAACCCACACCGCAGCCACAGCGCCACACACCCGGCGGGAGCAAGCAAACATGAGAGCCGTGCTCACTGTGGCTCGGGAGCTGCTACGATGCAGGTTGATGGAGAGTGGACGAGATGCATTGCTGGAGCGCGTTGCCGAGCTCCTGGATGTCGCGGCCTTGGGGGCACCGCCTTTCTACTTCCAGCTTGCACCCCGGACCTCGGCCGGACCACACGGCGGGCCTCTCCATGCCCGCGTTCCCCCAAGCACGCCACAAGGATTCATCGACACCAGCTCAACCATCGGCGCCGGACGCCAGGTCGCACCAGCACCACCTCTGGCGAATGAGGGCATGCGCGTTTCCTCCTACGGCCCGGGCGCGCCGTGATGTCTACTACACAACCTTCTTCTTGTAGACGTTGTTGGGCCTGCAAGTGCACAGGTTTGTAGGACAGTAGCAAATTTCCCTCAAGTGGATGACCTAAGGTTTATCAATCCATAGGAGGCATAGGATGAAGATGGTCTCTCTCAAACAACCCTGCAACCAAATAACAAAGAGTCTCTTGTGTCCCCAACACACCCAATACAATGGTAAATTGTATAGGTCCACTAGTTCGGCGAAGAGATGGTGATACAAGTGCAAAATAGATAGTAGATAAAGGTTTTTGTAATCTGAAATTATAAAAACAGCAAGGTAATAAGTGGTAAAAGTGAGCGTAAACGGTATTGCAATGATAGAAACAAGGCCTAGGGTTCATACTTTCACTAGTGCAAGTTCTCTCAACAATAATAACATAGATAGATCATATAACAATCCCTCAACATGCAACAAAGAGTCACTCCAAAGCAACTAATAGCGGAGAACAAACGAAGAGATTATGGTAGGGTACGAAACCACCTCAAAGTTATCCTTTCTGTTCTATCTATTCAAGAGCTCGTAGTAAAATAACATAAAGCTATTGTTTCCGCTCAATCCATCATAGAGTTCATACTAGAATAACACCATAAGACACAAATCAACCAAAACCCTAATGGCACCTAGATACTCCATTGTCACCTCAAGTATCCGTGGGCATGATTATATGATATGCATCACACAATCTCAGATTCATCCAACCAACACAAAGTACTTCAAAGAGTGCCCCAAAGTCTCTATCGGAGAGTCAAGAACATGTGCCAACCCCTATGCATAGGTTCATGGGCGGAACCCACAAGTTGGTCACCAAAACATACATCAAGTGGCACGTGATATCCCATTGTCACCATAGATAAACACGGCAAGACATTCATCAAGTGTTCTCAAATAAAGACTCAATCCGATAAGATAACTTCAAGAGGGAAACTCAATTCATCACAAGAGAGTAGAGGGGGAGAAACATCATAAGATCCAACTACAATAGCAAAGCTCGGGATACATCAAGATCGTGCCATAGAGGGAACACGAGAGAGAACACTAGCGAGAGAGACCAAACACATAGCTACTGGTACATACCCTCAGCCTCGAGGGTGAACTACTCCCTCCTCATCATGGAGAGTGTCGGGATGATGAAGATGGCCACCGGTGAAGGATCCCCCTCCGGCAGGGTGCCGGGAAGGGCTCCCGAGAGGTTTTTGGTGGCTACAGAGGCTTGCGGCGGCGGAACTCCCGATCTATCTTGATATTCGATGTTTTTAGGGTATGTAGGCTTATATGGGCAAAAGAAGTCGGTTGGGGGGTGCTCGAGGGGCCCACGAGACAGGGGGCACGCCCAGTAAGGGGGGTGGGGCGCCCTCTTATCTCATGGAGTCCTCATGAGTCTTCTGACGTGAACTCCAAGTCTCCAGGATGATAATCTTCCAAAAAATCACGTTGCCGAAGGTTTCATTCCGTTTGGACTCCGTTTGATATTCCTTGTCTTCGAAATACCGAAACAGGCAATAAAACAGCAATATGGGCTGGGCCTCCGGTTAATAGGTTAGTCCCAAAAGTAATATAAAAGTGTATAATAAAGCCCATAATCATTCAAAACAGATAATAAAATAGCATGAATGCTTCATAAATTATAGATACGTTGGAGACGTATCAGCATCCCCAAGCTTAATTCCTACTCGTCCTCGAGTAGGTAAATGATAAAAGAAAGAATTTATGAAGTGTGAATGCTAGAAGGTGCACAAGTTTGATCAATGATAATTTCAATCACCTTTACTAGCATCATAATATGTCATAACAGTAGTTCATCTAATAAAACTTTTCATGATCAAGTAACAAACAATTCACATGTTAAAGCATAGACCATAAACTTTCTTGAAAACTAGCAAACTTCATTCTTAGTCATCAAACAATTGCAATTCATCCTATTTTCAGGAAGGGTCTATGTCAGAGCTTTGATTTAGCAAACTTCACATACTCAACCATTATATAGTCACAATTGCTAACACTCACGCAATACTTGTGGTTATGAAGTTTTAATCAGACAGAAAGAAAGATTGGGGCTTATAATGTTGCCTCCAAACGTATTCACCTTTGGGTGATGTCAACAATAATAGTTCATGCTAACGTACATCCAATTGG
>NC_041389.1:366877047-366889815 GCF_002162155.2 Triticum dicoccoides | reverse complement strand
CCAACACAAAGTGCTTGCCAAAGAATAAAATGAAAAAGGGAAAGGTGAAGATCACCTTGACTCTTGCATAAAGTAAAAGACATAAAGTAAAAGATAGGCCCTTCACAGAGGGAAGCATAGGTTGTCATGCACTTTTAGGGTTGGATACACAAAATCTTAATGTGAAAGAACGTCACTTTATATTGCCCCTTGTATATGGACCTTTATCATGCAGTCTGTCGCTTTTATTGCTTTGATAACAAGTTCGTACAAAGCTTATTTTCTCCACACTAATAAGTCATGCATATTTAGAGAGCAATTTTTATTGCTTGCACCGATGACAACTTACTTGAAGGATCTTACTCAATCCATAGGTAGGTATGGTGGACTCTCATGACAAAACTGGGTTTAAGGATATTTGGAAGCACAAGTAGTATCTCTACTTGGTGCTAGGAATTTTTGGCTAGCATGAGGGGTAAAGGCAAGCTCAACATCTTTGAATGATCCATGACAATATACTTTAACTGAGATGTTAGAAAACATAACCCATTACATTGTCTTCCTTGTCCAACATCAACTCTTTAGCATGTCATACATAATGAGTGCTCACAATTATAAAATATGTCTATGATAATATATTTATATGTGAAATCTCCCTTCCTTCAATATTCTTCCATGAATTGTTCAAATGACTAATACAATGCTTGCTAACCATCAATAAATTTACAACCTCTACTTCTTAGATGTGAAGTCATTACTTCCCATGGGAAAAGGAAATGAAACATAAATAATTTCAGATTTATGACAATCAACTCATTCAACAATTTACTCATAGGATATAAGTGAAGCACTCGAGTAAATTGAAAACTACTCCAACAAAATATAAGTGAAGATCAATGAGTAGCTAAATAATTATGCAACTATGCAAAGACTCTCTCTCATTAAAGAATTTCAGATCTTGGTATCTTATTCAAACAGCAAGCAAACAAAATAAAATGACATTGCAAGGATAGGACAACTCATGTGAAGAAGCAAAAACTTAGGCTCAACTGATACTAACCGATAGTTGTTGAAGAAGAAAGGTGGGATGCCTACCGGGGCATCCCCAAGCTTAGATGCTTGAGACTTCTTGAAATATTATCTTGGGGTGACTTGGGCATCCCCAAGCTTGAGATTTTATGTCTCCTTAATTTCTCTCATATCATGGTTTCTCTTTTTATCAAAAAGCTTCATCCACAACAAACTCAACAAGAACTCGTGAGATAGGTTAGTATAAACCAATGCAAAACCTTATCATTTTCTACTGTAAAAAATTACTAAAATTATTATTCAACATTGCATACTAAATGCCTCTGCATATTTAATACTCCTATCCTAAAATAGAATCATTAAGCAAGCAAGCATATGCAAACAATGCAACCATAACAACAATCTGCCAAAACAGTATAGTCTGTAAAGAATGCAAGATTCATCATACTTACCTAACTCCCAAAATTATGAGAAAAATACTACGCTGTAGAAGATTTATCAGATCTAAATATGCAAAAAGATTCAACATTATACCATTCTCTGACTTTTCTAGGAAATTTTTGCAACAGCGGTAAACTTTCTGTTTTCAAACAGCAACATGTATACTAGCAAAATAAGCATGGTAAAGGCTATCCTTGACATTTTTATTGAAAATAAAGATGCAAAACATTATTCTAACTAACATCTAGCAAATACAAATATAAGAAAATGACACTCCAAGCAAAACACATATCATGTGGTGAATAAAAATATAGCTCCAAGTAAAGTTACCAATGAACAAAGACGAAAGAGGGGATGCCTTCCGGGGCATCCCCAAGCTTAGGCTCTTGGTTGTCCTTGAATATTACCTTGGGGTGCCTTGGGCATCCCCAATCTTAGGCTCTTGCCACTCCTTATTCCATAGTCCATCGAATCTTTACCCAAAACTTGAAAACTTCAACCACACAAAACTCAAAACAAAACTCGTAAGCTCCGTTAGTATAAGAAAATAAAACCACCACTTAGGTACTGTAATGAACTCATTATTTATTCATATTGTTGTAATATATACTGTATTCTAACTTCTCTATGGTTCATACCCTCCGATACTACTCATAGATTCATCAAAATAAGCAAACAACACATAGAAAACAGAATCTGTCAAAAATAGAACAGTCTGTTGAAATCTGTATCAAACGTATACTTATTGAACTCAAAAAATTCTGAAATAAATTTCTGGACCTGAGGAATTTGTCTATTAATCATCTGCAAAAAGAATCAACCTAAAATCACTCTCCAGTAAAAAACGGCAGCTATTCTCGTGAGCGCAAAGTTTCTGTTTTTTACAGCAAGATCACATAAACTTCACCCAAGTCTTCCCAAAGGTTCTACTTGGCACTTTATTGAACTAAAAGCTATAAAACATGATTACTACAGTAGAATAATCATATGGACACACAAAAACAGTATGGGTAAATATTCGGTTGTCTCCCAACAAGCGCTTTTCTTTAATGCCTTTTTAGCTAGGCATGATGATGGCAATGATCACTACAAAAAAAATACACTTCCTGATGATACGTGTTTGTCACAGTAGGTCGCGTTTTTTGTCATGCATGTACATCCATGAAAAATTTATGACAGAATCAAGATAGTCATACCTGTGATGTCGTAGAAGTGTTCCATGACATTACCAAAATTATCATCACGGAAGTGTCCACTTCCATGACGATAAATCGCGCGTCACAGAACTGCTTTCGTCAAGGGTGACCGACACGTGGCATCCACCGTAACGGAACGCCGTTAAGATATCGGGTTGGGTTTTGGATCCGATAACCCGTTAACAGCCCCGACCAATGGGGATTTTTCATGTGTAAAATAATCATTGGCTAGAGGAAACACGTGTCTGCTCATCGTTGGGACAGATGTCATCCACTCATTGGACGAAAGGCGCCTATGATACGTCGACACGTGGCACAGACCAATAGAGGCCCATTCCTATGAAAAGGCCGGCCCGTTTGACTTGGTCAAAATGTGGCGGGTCGGCCCATGGAAAGCCTGTTAATGGCCTGTTCGCATATAGCCCATTTACAGCCAGCTAACCCAAGGCCCGTTACGCCCTAGCCGAATTAGGCCCAATAGCGTCATCTGGGCCATCCAATATGATTCCAGCCCATTTTCACTTCTGGCCCATGTATGGCCCATGACGTCTTTCAGCCCATATGAGGCCATATGTAACTCTTGGCCTATTAACGGCCCGTGGTGAAACTGGCCCGTAATGAATAGTGTATCACTTTACACCCATTAATGGCCCGTGGTGAAACTGGCCCGTAATGAACAGTGTATCACTTTACACCCATTAACGGCCCGTGGTGAAACTGGCCCGTAATGAACAGTGTATCACTTTATACCCATTAACGACCCGTTATTCCGTTGGGCCGTTTCCAGCCCATGTTATCTTTCGGCCTTCTCGGAGCCCATTTATTTCTTTGGCTCATTTCCAACATTCGTTTACTTGCGGCCCGTTACTATCATTTTCTGCTTGTGGGCCAAATTCAGCCCATGGTTACAGTCGGCCCGTTTGTGGTCCGTTAATACGTTGGGCCGTTTTCATAGCGTCATGAAATACGGCTTATTGATGGCCCGTTATGGTCGGCCCATGAACGGACGATTCCAACTCTAGCCCATTTACGGCCATAATGCGGCCTGTTATTGGCCCATGTTATCATATTGCCCATATAAGGCCCATTGATGATATGGCCCGTAGAAAGCCCATTGTTTCTACGACCCTTAGAAGGCCCATTGTTTCTATGGCCCGTAGAAGGCCCGCTGTTTCTACGGCCCGTAGGAGGCCAAGTGTCACTACAGTAAATATTAGCCCATGGTTATTGTAGCCTAGTTTTAAAAAATAGGTTATTGCAGCCACTAGCAAACCACGGAAAAAGAACTGCAATGACTACAAGCAAACAAATAAACAAGACAACAAGGAAATAAATAAGCAAGCAACTTACGCTAGGCTATCACGGCTATCACATATTACATCCACTGGGCATCAAAGTTCACCACCAGTGCAAATAAACGCACCGACAAAAGAATATACAAAACTGAGAGCACTTCAGAAGGCACTAGGCCTGGCCAGGAAGGCCCCCCCCCCCAAACAGCTGAAGAAGCTGAGCAGACCTCAGTTGTGTCAACGATAGATGCATCAACACTAGATTTAAGGCTTGATGGTGCGCACGGCAGTCCTCTGACATCTTCATTGCATCTTTGACTTCAAGTCGGAGCTGAGCTGAAGCAAGCCTTTCCGCTTTAAGTTGAGACTGAAGAAGTCAAACTGATTGAGGCAGCGACTGCACAAAGGTTGTCTCACACCTGCTGGTGAGTAGCTTCAACTCACTGTCTTCATCAGGACAGGACCTTGGGGTCATCTCGCTGTCCACAAGATGGTTTGGCTCACTATCTTCCCTAAAGTTCTGCCTGGCGTAAGAGATACGACTTTGAAAGAGAAACAAGGAGAGACGTAACAGGTTTCACAAATATATAAGAAAATAAATGGATCTGTTCTGGATAAGGAACATGTTTTTACAACTACAATTTGAAACTGGTAGTTGTTGCAAACATCCAATCAGATGTAAACAGCAAAGCAAACAGCAGTGGAGGAAATGATGCCTATCCAAATCTATACTAGAACAAAGTTTGAAGGCTTGAGAAGGATGAACTTACATTACATGTTAACACGGGCTGGACAAAGCCCTTCTCCATGTTGTTGGAAGGATAATTCAATAAATTCCCCAAAGAAAATTCTTTATAAGCGTTGCCATTATTCTACATTTTGCAAAGAGTAAATATAGATCAAATAATATTGGAAGAAACAGAGGATAATGAATCTCAAGTGCAGACTGATGATACATAATCAAATAGCAATTAATTAAGTACAGCGTTACAAGGCAAAAGGGAGAGAGGTACTAACGAGAGCAATGCAGAGCCCATTATTGTTTTGAGATTGTATGATCCTTTGAGCAAGGAGATTCATCGGAAATTAGTTTTCATACAAGAGAGAAGGTAAGGCACAAGCAGAAATTTAGGAGTTCAAATTTTGAATTGATATCATAGACAGTACCTGACGCTGGGCTCCCAACAGTTCTAATAGGGGTTTGGCCACTGGAGTAGGGGTAAAGTGTGGTACAGTTGGGCCTGTGTTTTCTGTGGCTGCTGATCTATCTGATTTAACAGGTATCACTACCTTTTCCAAATACATAGTTTGTACTCCTTGAGGATCTGCACTCACCCTCTTCCTTTTGGCCATCTATTACGAAAGAACAACATTTGACTGGAAAAACATAGTGTGACGACACATGGAATAGGTACAGAAAATGGATAGGTATGGCATATAATCATATATGATGCTTAAACTAAGCAGATAGTGTAACAAAGTAGAAGTAATGCAAGAGGTCAGATGCAAAATATGTGCGACCAATACAACTTTGCAAAGATAGAGCAATCACCTTGATGGGTGAATAAGATAGGCCATCCTCCACCATGCAAAGTTTGTTAGCCAGTGGATCATTCCGCAATATTCCTCTCGTGCGCCCATTCTCATATTCATTTTGATAATGTTCAATATCTGACATGCATGAAAACATAAAAACAAGTGAGATTTTATTTGTAATGCAGAAGTGATTCTAATCCAATACTGCCTCCCTGTAAACCCCTTTGTGCTATCTCTGTAATTCTTTTAAAAGATGCCATGCATGCTGTAATTTGTTGTGTGCATTAATATAATGTGGCCTACTACTCAAAATATGAGAGCTCCAGAAGTGATGACACTTCGCAGATGATAACTTCAACATATAGTAAAGAAGAACAAGTCAACCTAACCTGACAGATTCAAAATATACTAAGGGAGAACAACTCGATCTGACCAGTCGACCGCAAGAGAAGAGTATCATCTTAAAGAAGAGCAGAAGAGCAAGCAGATTGAAGATATTACAAGTCTTTCAATACAATGTCGGTTGGCCACCCATGATGAACCAGAGCGCACAGAGAAATACTATTCTTTCCGGTCTCTCCATATGTGGCTCACATGCATTTCGAAACTAAAGTAGGAACATTTAGCTCACCAATTAAACATCTGTTAGTTTTACTAATATCAGCAATAATATCAGATATGAATTTGTACAACTAAGCTTGTTTAGCTCAATGGGTGGAGCAGTGCTATTACGACACGAACCACGTAGGCTTATTGTGGTCATCATAAAATGGGGAAAACATAAGCATGATGAGTACAGTGTTGACCGTGGCAGTGGGATGGCAGATCTGAAGCTGCAAACCGTGGAAAGGGTAGTTAGCAACCGATGTTTGCTTTGAAATAACAACTAAGATTTGGTATGGACAAGAAAGTACGGTCAACAAGTGACAAAGAAATGCAATTATGTTGTCTCTCTATATGTCGTGACATGCATTTGGAAACTCAAGTGGGACTTTTAGTTAACCAATTAAATGTGTCAGTTAACTAATATCAGTATCATATCACAATCATATTTGAACAACTAAGCTTTCGAATTCTGAGTGTTGTGTTGTTTAGCTTGAAGGGTGGAGTAATGCCAGTATGACAGGTAGCACCTACGCAGATCATAGTAGAGTAGATAAAAGGGGAAAACCCTAAGCATCAAGAGAAAAATCAGGAAAGTGAAACTAGTTGGAGCTGTGGGTGGCGCACATGCTTTTCGAAACGAATATAGGAACATTAGGTGACCAATTAAACATTCTCTGTTTTAGTGATATGAGCATCATATCAGATTCGTATTTCAACACGTAAGCTTTGGGTTGAGGTCTTGAGGAGTAGTGCTAGCACGACACAAAGCACCTACGATGATGGTAGTGAATATAAAGGGGGGAAACCATAAGCTTTACGAGTATAGTGCCCGTGCCATGGAGAATATGAAGGTGCAAACCGGACAAAGCTACTTCGCAACCAATGTTTGCTTTTAACTAGCCACTACAATTTGGTATGGACAAGAAAAATACAGTAAACAAATTATGATCTATTTTCCGGGTGAGATCAAAAACTTAAGCACATATGGAAGAGTACCACCTCTCTTGCGACGCCGTGTAGGCCTATGCTGATACATTGAGGGAGCTACGGGTGCGATGGCTGTCGGTGGCGGGGAAGAAGACTTTAGACGGCAGACGGCCGGGTCGGGGGATATATCCTATTGCCATGGACGAGGCGGTCGTAGGAGCGGCAACGGCAAGGTGGACGACGGCACCGATGAAGAAAGAGGAGGCGATGAAAGGATCCTGGTCCAGCGCCATGGATGAGAGACGTCCATCTCTTGCAGTGGACGACGGGGTAGGGGTAGCGGCTCCAGCAAGGTGGAGGATGGGGTGGCGGACGGAGGAGGCTGGCCGCAGTGCAGAGGTTGTCATGCCGCCGATGGTGTATGAATGGTGAAATGGAGGGGAGGGGGGATCTCAAACTTTGGGACACGCTTCTCTGAAATGGGGGAAAGTTACGAACTTATCCCCCATTTAAAATTTCGGACATCGCGTCGGTTGGGGATAGGACGGTAATCTCGCATCTCCCAAATATTTGCCGGTAACTATTTCGGGCGAGGAGAGGGTGTTTTGCCGCCCACGGTTGGTGCCCATGGTGTATGAACGGGGCTGACAGGTAGGGCAGTTGTGTCACGTCTGATGGAAGTTACACATCTGCCCCTATTTAAAATATTAGCCTACATCGATTTCGGACGAGGAGAGTTTGCTTTGCCGCCCACCGTGTATGAATGGGGAAATGGAGGAAGAGACACATGTCTTTCGGACGAGCTTGAATCAAATGTGTTTTGCCGCCCACGTTTGGCGCCCACCGTGTCTGAATGGGCTCAGAGGCCGTCGTGTCACGTCTGATTGAAGTTACTAGTCTACCCCTATCGACAGCAGTGTAAATCCGGTCGATAAGGATGTACTCAGTGTCAGGGGTAGACAGTAATTTCCATCTCGCAAACACTTGCTTCGGGCAGCCCACAAATTATAGTGGGTGTTTAGCCGCTTCGTTCAAAACTTGGGAGAATTAGCATTCACGTTTGCCCTGGGACCTGGCAAACTAAATTCAAATCCAATTTGTATTCGATTACGAATATCCACAGAAAATTATACGTTTTGTTATTTATTTCTTCAACACCACAACAAAGATTTATTCCACCTTTATATATGATTATGATTTAGAAATGCCGTGATCTTCGAATTCAGTAGGTTGGATACACTCTGATTCAAACAGTTATTTCATCCAATACAATATGCTCACACGAAAAATAGTTCACCTTATGTCAATCATACAAGTACATAGGATTACCTTGCCTAAAAAATTCAGATCATTACAACACATGGACAACATGGAATTTCGGACAACATAGGGGGTCTTGCAACATAATCCATTCAGAGACATGACACAACATGCAAGTACAATAATCTAATGACAATTTCAACTGGTATCTAAAGAAGAACAGGGATTACCTTGGGCTTCAGATAGCAGAAACAGCAGGATCTCCTCCGTCTCCAAATGCAACATTCTTACTTCCTCCAATTCTTGGGTTGCTTGCATAATGCGTGCCACTAATTCCGTAATTTCCAGCCTCAAGATAAAGATTACCTCATTCATGGCAGCCACACCATCTCTTTCTACCTCTAGTAGAGCCTCAAGCACTATAAAATCTGTGCTCAGACTGCTCTCCGGCGGTGTTGCCTCTGAACTGCTACCATCTGGTAACATGGATGGCGCACTGCTTCCACAAATAGATTCTGGGGTTGTATATTGTGTCCTAGTGTGAACGACATCCTGAAAGGTTTCCGTTGGACATAAGTAAGAGATAGTTATCGTATGATCCAGGCAATAATCTTACATGGTAAACAATGGACGAATTATTGCCGAGCATGGCAAACCATATTTGAATGGTTCAAAGCAGCATCAGCCAAAAAGAAATTAAAATGGTAAGATGAAACTAGGGATGTAAGTGGCAAATAAACGACATCCGCCAGTCCCATCTAGTTAGTTTTTGCTACCTCCCTAGTTCATTTTCCTCAAAAAAACAAAAACTCTTCTGAACTATCATACCACTAGTGGACTTTAATCAGGATTAAACGGGACCCAGTTGACATCCCTAGTTGAAAGGAAGTGTACAACCGCTATATTTAAGTTGCCAAGGCATCTAAGCAGTTGAAATAATCTGAGAAAGCACTTAACAGTGTGGCCTCATATAAACTACGAAGACAGTCTTGTGATGAAGTTGAGAGGAAAAGTTAAGGACTCAAATGAAATAGGCATGCATTTCTTTAAGATAGTACACCAGGCACTGCTGACATATTGGCCAACTCAGGTATAGCGTAACAACAAACAAGCATTCGAATCAAGGAATACAGCAAAGCAGACAACTGAACTATTTGTAATTCAGTAGGATTACATGTTGAGGGCACAAGCCAAGAAAGCAGCCCACTCGCATTACATTTCACATGTACTAAAACACATTGGCTTACCATATGTTGCTGTGAAGCCTAGCTGCTGTTGCAATGTTCTTTGAAAATATCGTCAGCATCCCGTGGTTGCAAATCTAGTTGTTGTAGTTTATTCTGCACCATCTATTTAGGTAAAATTAATTTTAGTCGCATGCACTGGTCCGAATTGATCATCAATGGTTCATCTAAACTAATGAAAGAAGGGTGTGTGCAGACACGACAATATATCTGCTTCCCTCTATTTTTATGCTTGTTCGAGGTGCCGTCCCCAAAAGAACAAATATTTTGCTTGATGGGGTTGGCAGCTCCATAATTAATAGAAGCATCAAATTAGTCATGCAACTTGGGAAGATCAAGAACACACAAACAAGTAATGAACAGAGGCTCGGAGCAGTGATGTAATAGCTAGCATCAGAAAATGTAGGGTAAAACGAACAAAAAGCAGTGGAACCACATGCTAGTTTGCTGATGTGTAATTAAGCATAGAGAACATTAACCAGTCTGATGGAACCAACAGGTGGCATCAGAACAAAACTAAAGCATATTAACTATACTAGTATGTATGCACGTGCAATGCACGTCTTAAAAGAATGGAGTGATTTTGGAGTGTGACTCGAAAAAAGTATAATGGAGTGATTTTGATAAATGGAATTCCACCCACAATTGTTTCTAATATTCACACAAAAAACTGTACATTCACATCTAAAATACTGGAGGTTCATTAAAAAACTGTATGTTACTCTATTATTTTTTCTTCCCATTCTCCTCCCAAACCTTCTTATCTAGGCTCAAGTCGTCATGCGCTCAAGCAGTAATATAGCCCATGAGGCATCGCATATGGGCCTTTTTTTTCCTGGAAGGGCCACGTGAATATTCTAGAACACAGCAGAGGCAACAACAGTCTACTGTTCATGGCGAATCCGGCTGATCTTAGCCCTTGGATTTTGGAGACCAACGGTTATGATTGATGCTCTGGATCCATCTCAAAACTGGTACACTATATAGTAGTACATATATAGATATAGATGTGCACTGGTATGTAATTTAGCACATGTAACATGTTCACTGCCAGAAGTATGGCCCTACAGGTGCAAGCAGAATAACGCGTCTCATGAAAAACTGAATGATGCCCTGAAGAAATTCAAAGGTGCGGTGCTTATGCTAGGAAAGTGAACATTGGCGCCGGCCGTTGGATGATAGTACCTGATTCTCGGTGGCGTATGGGTATTGTTGTCATACTTGATAGCTAAGGATCGTTGATGGTGCTCGTGTTGCGGTTGAGTTTGGGCCGGCTGTCACCGTCACTGAAGCGGCTCCGGTGCTACGGTTGCGGCGCCTGTCGACATACAAGAAAGCTCATCTGTGGTAAGTGAACAGTTGCACAATAAAGAGAAAAACCGAAGGATTACAAATCAAAATAACCTGATGAGGCTGCGGCGTCGGTACAGTAGGGCCGGTGGAGTTGAATATGGCGTCCATGGAGCAGGTCCGGTGCAGTGGACGAAGGCTTCGACGGGCGCGTTGTATAGTTCTTTCGGTGAGGCGGTTCTGTTGCCGAGGACGAGGGCTTGTATGAAGGGCCAGCGAAGGGGCGGACGAGGGAGTCAGTGACGGGCCTACGCTATGGTGGAAGAGGGCGCCGGTTAAGCAGATTCGGTGCGGTGGACCATGATGGCGGTCAAGGAGATCTGGAGCGATGGACAAGCCAGTTGCTGAAGCAACTCTGGTGAAGTGGTGAGTTGGCAGTTGGGGGCTCCAAGGTGCGGAAGGTAGATCCGGTGGGGTGTGAGGTCCACCGCTACGGCGGAGGACTAGATTCGGCGGCTTGCCGTGGTTGGGGGGTCGGGGAGGGGAAGGGGAGGGGCTCTGGGGAAGAATTTTGGGGGCAAAGAGGGGAAAACAATGGAGTTACCAAAGCAGCCCTTTTCCGTTCATGTGGCAGGGGTAAAACAGGAATATCGCAGGGCTAAACTTTCAGGCGCGTGATATTTCGATGTGTGCGGGAAGTTTGAAAGCTTTTGGTGCCTAAAATTATAAGTATTCTGCTCTCGTACGGCCGACTATGATATCATGGCCGACAATTTGTTTGTTTTGCATGCAAAAAAAAGTGCAAGTTTTGAAAATCAATGTCTCCAACTCGAAACTTAGATTGTCCATTCAATTCAAATATGGATCATTGAGCTACTACAAGCAAATACCATCATACGGTCCAATTCAAATGAAATTCCAAATGTGTTTATCCTAAATATGATGACAAAAGCAAAAATGTGTATGTGTATGAATAAAGTGAATGATTATAAAGTTTGAACATGCACGTATGTGTATATCTCTAGGTTTGATATATGAATTTGAAATCACGAAATTCTGGCTTAAAAAATGTACCTCCGTTTAAATGAATTACAAAAGCTAATGATGGAGTCGAATTCCGAAATTCCAATCTTAGGTTTGTAATTCTGGTACATCAAGGTATATCACGCATGTTCAAAAGTATTGTTATCTCATAGTACAAACTGTGAAACAAATTGATCAACCATGAGTGCACAATATCTCAATTACTCTAAAGTCCCTCAAATATAGACACCTCACTCTTTATCTGAAGTCACCCCCCACCACCACACACACACACACATAGAGAAGTCGTTCTCTCCCCCAGACACCAACACACGAGCACATTAACACCCCTCTCTCTTGTAAAGTTCGGACCCCAACATAGGTCTCTATCACTTTGTCTCCCGGGCATGCACACATCTCTTCCCTCACTCTGTAGGTCTCCCGCTATCTCTCTTACCCAAGCACACGCACTATGTAGAGTGTATATTTCCCATACACACAAAACGTCGCCCCCAAACGTCTATCTCCCTAGTTATGTGGTTCTCGCGCACTCACCTCACACACCACCCCCACTGCAAACAAGCACACTTTGTCTCCTTGTGCACCACTCTCCTCTTTCTATCTCTCCCACATGCGGACCCGCCCCAGCTCCTTCCCTGTATACATATATGTCGCGACTCTTTGCATAGCTCCCTAATGTATAATCGTTCTCGATTTCGCACATTGTTCTCTACACCATCTATTCTAGATCTCTCATGAAGTCCCTATCACACACACACGACGACTCGCTTCCCCTGCGTCTCCGTTCATAGGCCAATTTCGGACAACATCAACATTGTCTCCCTATCTATACGCCATTTATGGACACAAACGACCCCTCTCACCCCCTCTCTTCCTCTCTCTCTTTGTCTCTCTGTCTCTCTCTCTCTCTCTCTCTCTCTCTCT
>NC_041389.1:366855017-366876598 GCF_002162155.2 Triticum dicoccoides | reverse complement strand
TCGCTAGCTCTCTCTTTCTCTCGCTCTCACACCCCCTCCCACACACACACTCGATGTCTCTTCCAAATAGTCTGCTCCCCCCGCCCGCACCCGTGCTATCTCGCTACTACACATGTCACACCATTCCCCCTTCCCTTATACTAGGTTTACATCATTAGTGGTCTCTCTACTCCACATGCACTCTCTCCCTGTCACACACAAACGCGTGCACAAACACACACAGACACGCACAAACACCCATTTATCTGGATCCTCATCTCTCCCCATGTCCGCATGTGTATCTCACACACTCACTCTCTAATTATGTATATGTGTCTCCATGTTACACAACACAAAGCCCCATGTACATGTTTCTCTCTATCCTCCACACACATAGACACAAAGAATCTGTTATCATTGCCTCAGTCTCTAACATATCGCACACGCACACTATCTCTCTCTCTCTCTCTCTCTCTTTCTCTCTTTCTCTCTCTCTCTCTCTCTCTCTCTCTCGCAAACACGCTCAACAAGGGGTTCCCCATGAATAACTTACCGTCTACTCATCAACAGTCGTGGCAGTACGGCGAACACGAGACGTGAAAAAGAATAAATCTACACGTGCTTAGACCACCTAGTAGGACTAGAGCAAGCCAAAAAGCACGCCGCCGTCACCCCCTCCTTGTCGGCGGCGGGAAAATCTTTGTTTTACATAGTCGAGAAGTCATTGTGCTAAGGCCCCACATGCCGAGGCATTGAATATAATGTAGATGCTAGTTTACGGAAGCAAGTATCGATAATACGTTTGTATCTCCATACTTATATTTCTTCTTTTATAAAAAACCGAGTTGGTGATGATGGTACGTGTGCCATCTTGCAATATAGACCATCTGATCTATATCTGACGGATGGAAATTAAACTAAAAGATACCCGCACCCCTCTCCACATTTGCAGACAAGGCCTTCCCTCGTTCATCCTTATCTCCAACAAACCTCATTGTTGAGCTATTAAGAAAGGAAGCCTCTGGAACAAACTGGCCTAGTGGCCACTGCCGGCGTCGTCAATCCCCATGCCTTCGATCAGTCCGACCACCAACCACCACCACACCCAACTCCTCTTCACCTTATCTCATATTTCTCGAGATATCATTAGTTTTTACACATGGGATTACTCCCGCAAGGGTCAATCACAACAAGTGTTTTTATAAAAAATGCATCTTGATGTTCCGTTAATGCATGGATCTTGCTAGTACTCCTACACAAGACTAAGTTGGTGATGCTGGTGTGTCTGCCGTCCGTCGTTTCTGATCATTAGATCTACATCTAACGATTGTGAGGTAAGTTGTTGCCTTTTCTCACCAACATCCCACTTGTCTACCAATTTGCAGAAAAACCCATAATTAGTATCTTAAAACCAACCACATCCCTCCCTGACCTCACCAAAACAGCCCAAGGAATATATTATAATTGAAACATAATATACATATGTATATCAAAATTAGGGTGTTTTGTACCAAGTTTGTGAATAAGTATTATTCTAATTATGATTCGTTGCAACTGACATGAACATTGCTAGTATTTCCAACCATGTATTTTTTCCTAGTATTCCATAGTTTCGAGTTTTCCATCAAGATATTAGTCACTCATGGTTGATATTTACTTTCAATCATGTACACATATGCACTATGTAACTAGCCTTGGTTATTGGCTTCCAAAGCTTAACTTTCACTCCTACTTACAATATGTAGAGTATTTAACAAAAAACTACCACTTTCAACCAGCCCTAGGAAGAATCTATTGTACAAAAAATAGCAAAAACTTACCCAAAATTTCTTAATCCATGCCAAAAACTTCTACTACCTCCATTTCAGTTTACAAGTCTTGCGCCTATACCTAGGTTGTCAATTTTATCACCCTAATATAAACTATATAGCACAAAAGTTAAACCTTTTGAAAGTAGAAACTCGATAGTTTATGTTGGTATATTTTTTGTAATATATGACTTGTATTAGGTTGGTCAAATTGATGACCTAAGGGTACACGCACGCCCTGTAAATTGAGAGAGAGGTAGTACTACCTAGTACTCCTACCGATTAGGTTCGTTTAAACGCCCATTTATGACTGGGTTGGCCCACACGTCCGTGCTGACGAGGCAGCTTAAACCAACACATTTTGTTTGAGCGTTGGCACGAGGGACCCACATCTGACCTTCTATCCTGTTATTCCCCCTCAAATCATTATTTTTCACGAACATTACTTCAAACAGTACTGATGTGTGTTCGTCGGTGGCGCCGGTGATGAGCGAGTTGGCCGCCACTCCACCGAACGGGCCGGACGCCGCGCTGGCCTCCGCACGGGTTGGCAGGCTGGCCCGAGCGTGACTCGCGAGCGAGCAAGCCGCTGCGCTGACCTTCGCTTGAGCCAGATGGCTGGCCTGAGCGTGGCGTGCGCGAGCAAGCCGCCGCGCTGCCGTGCCAATCTAGCTAGCAAACCTTGCAGACAAGCAGCTGGACGGAGCTATCTTGGCTAGCTAGCGGCCGCGAGCGTCGGACGGAGCTGGCATCCGGGCTGCCGCAACATGGGCTCCGCACCGCCGGCGGTTTTAACCTCGCCTTCTGCCGGTGGCGGTAGCTGCGTCCCATGGCCGAGGATGACTAGGTGGACGAGCCGGAGGTAGGAGATCACTCGAGGATTTTGGTTGGTAAGAGCATGTACAATGGTTGATAAGGTAGTCTTATCTTAAGTCTGCCATGTATGCAAGTGGTAGTAGTTTCTTGGCATTTTAGTTGTTTCTTGTATTATTAGAGGTTTCTTGTAAGGAACAATGTATGTACTACTAGTGGTCGCGGGAGTGTATACCTCGTTTTGTGGGTTCGATCCCGGCCGAACACATGGCGGCCTTTAAAAAAAAATAGTACTAGTACTACACTTCGCTGCGAGCCAATATTTTACATGGGTAGTTTGAGTTTTGAAGTCAAACAGACGCGCGGCCCCACAATCTGGGTGCACTGGACAACCTAGCCACGTGAACAGGTTTTCCTTCCCATCATCCCGTGGCTCGCGTGCTCGCCCTAGCCGCACCTCACTTGCAGCTTCCTCATCAGCTAGTAGTAGCATATTTAAACTAGAGCCTCCCAATTAAGCCCGAGTAGCCGGAAAAGCCTGGGAGGGCATTGGGAACTGTGCAATATGGCTTTGTACTCTATGTAAAGTGTTGTACTACTAGTACTCTGTAGCTTGTGGCGTTGCACGCATGAACTTCACTCCATTATCAGCACTACTATAAAAGAAATTCCTCTTCGCTGTATCAAATAACTCAAATGTTCTGCCCCCGCAGACCGCAGTAACCGTCGCTGATAAACAGGCTGCTAGTGTGTGCGTGAGAGGAGCGGCTGAGTAGGCCAGCTACTCCTACGTGAGAGGAGCGGCTGAATATAGCACCGAGAGTACCCACTAGGACACTACGTAGGTGTCCTTCCCCTGCATTGATAGTAAAGCGATGGTTCTATAGAATAGTAGTACCCTCCACTTCCAACTGTAGCTCCTTGGCCCTGAGATTCAAGAGTTCAAAATTGGTGCACTATACTAGACTAGACTAGACTAGAAGTACAGTACATCGCACTAATACTCGTAGTTGAGAAAAGTAGTACTGGTACTGCTACAGTATGAGTATGTACTCCTCCGTCACATAATGTAAGACATTTTTTGACACTAGTTGGCGTGTACAAAAAATGGCAAAAACATACCCAAAATTTCTTAATCCACGCCAAAAACTACTACCTAGTGCCAAAAATTTCTTACTAGTGCTATTATTTACAGTATAATGCAATCCCATAACATTCCATAATGCTAGTACTAGTAGTAAATAATAGCCTCACCCCTTCGCTGAGGAACGATCTGCAGTTGGAAGGGACGAGGCCCTGCAGTTACTATGCTCTTATCTCCTCCTCGCCAGTTCCCCTCCGCCCGAAGAGAAGGCAGTTCGTCGCTGCTCCCATGGATTGGCCAAGAGGTTCTCCTCCTCGTCAGGGCTGGGAGACCTTGGACGACGATCCTCTGGGAGAAATCGCACGCTGCTCCGACGTCCTCACCGCCGCAAGACTCGGTGCTTCCTGCACCAACTTTTTCAAGACGCTGCTTAAACAGGTTTGGAAAAGGCCATGCTTGTTGGTCTTCCATGCGTCCTCGAGGAGAAGGTTCTTCTATGGGACAATCCTTCGAACAGTCCACCGCTCCCTGGCCATGGTTGCACGTTGACTCCGATAGAGTTGCCAACGTTGAGAGGTAGTCGGATTTTGTCCGATGAGCAGGTCAGTAATGGAGTTTGATCATGTAGTACTTAGTTATTCCATTTCCATCCCGTAATTTCTCCACTGCCCACCGTCTTATATATAGGTATGGGTTGGTGCCAACAAAGATTGGCTTGCATACCTCCGGCCGGATACCACCATCATTTTGCACAACATCCACAGCAGTGCGGCCGTTCCGGTAGACCCCTTCTCCACCATTGGGATCGGTCTTCCGGACTGGCTGGGCTTGAATACGTATGATGATGCCTACATGAGGTTGAAGAAGATAGCAATTGCGGACCCGCCGACAAAGCAACGCGGCTACGACGATTACTATCTCATCGCGGTGTTCGACATAAGGATTGCCATCAATGCAAGACGCAGTAACAGCAGAGGCTGGCGCATGTTGGCGGCGGCAGATTTGTACCCCTACACGTTCGAAGACGCCGTGCGCCATCTAGGCCGCATCTTCGCGGTGACAAGCCAAGGGACTTGTTTCATCTGGTTGCCATCCTACGGTACGGGAGATTACAAACGGAATGCACAAACCATCATTTGCATCCCTACGGTACTCCATTATTTTGTAGGGACCAATCATCCCCCAATCAAAATAAGATCGCCGATCCTGGATGTGCATTTGCATCCGCGATTCGGTCTAACCTGGAACCTTGTAGCTGACTTTGGCATATTGGGATCAACTATCTTAGCAGTCGTTACCCATGGTACCACTGATGTGCAACATGGTCACACAATCTACCACGATTGGACCGTCACCATCTACCCAGGTATTCCATTTTTTAACCCTCTCGCCTTCTCTTTCATTGTTGTACTAGTAGTATACTTAGTACTACTAGTAGGAGTACTTTTTACCTTGGAGGACGCGTATAGCTAGCTGGGCCCTTGAAGGCTTGAACCCACTAGCTGCCAGCATTTTTGTTTTTCCATGTCTTACTATCTCATCCATGTAGCCAAGAGTGGCTATATATAATAAGCCGGTTATTTTACTTCCTCTATACCGGAGTAGTACTATTTGCTGCACAGTATTACTGACCGCCATATTTGAGCACAACATTATTATGCATGGACCTTGACTATGTACGTCACCATGTGTCCAGATCTGGGATGCCGCGTGTACCAGATGAATGGCGTCGAGTTCGACCCCCGTGATGCTACGTGGGTGCCGAGGAACACTCTTGGAGAGTACTCGCTTTTCATCGGGGACAGCTACCCCATTGTGAAGCGGATGCCACCTTCTGTGCACAACACGGAAGGCCTGCCGTTCATGAAGCATGGTTGTGTCTTCATTGCGCACCGCCGGATGAACGACATGTTGGGACACACTATGCCTGATTTATGCCGCTTCAGCTTGGATGAGTCTCCATCGTGTGGAACCGAACTAGAAAGCTGCAAGAATGATTCCTGTTGCCCACCGCTATGGATCGTGCCATCCATGAAGAACACCTGGGACTGGAACCTGGAGGAGGACATGCATGTAGCCCATCTATAACGTGTAAGTGGAGTACGGTAATTGTGAATGGTAGCGCTGTGAATATATGTAGACTAGTCATGCACAAATTTATCACATGAATTGGAGATGAACTTGTGTGGCATACTGGCATTTGTCCTTTAGAATTTATTACTAGTAAATGTGTTATGTGTACGTGCAACTTGTGTGGTTGTTGC
The DNA here is from genome assembly GCF_002162155.2 of Triticum dicoccoides. Classification (NCBI taxonomy): domain Eukaryota; kingdom Viridiplantae; phylum Streptophyta; class Magnoliopsida; order Poales; family Poaceae; genus Triticum; species Triticum dicoccoides. Next base: position 366,870,650 of record NC_041389.1, on the reverse strand, counting down.
ATGGCCTCCAACACGCTCTTTGAGAAAAAAAGGTGGCACAGCTTTGGATATACGCGACATGGCGGCATCATACAGTAGCATCGTTCGCTATAGTTGTAGTACACTCCTACTAGGATGACAACTCCTATAAAACCTTGCGCTTGGCTCTTTGCCTCTTCAGGAGGTTCAATAGTTCGTACTCGTGTGAACCTTGCACTTGCCTCTTCGCCTCTTCGGAAGGTCCAACAATGATGATACTATAGTACAATATGCGTCTGGCAATCTAACACCGATTGAACTGCTGCACGTCCACCACGAGGGCGAGGGCGAGGGAGAGGAAGAGGGAGAGGGCGCTGTAGTCAAAACCCTCTCCTCGTCCTGCGAACCACCGCGCACGTGGGCGAGGGAGAGGCGTAGTAAGCAAGCTTCTCCTCGTTCGACGAGTTGACGGGACACATCAAAGCAGTACTAGTACTAGTCGTAGTCCATACTGCGTCCTTTTCAATTAATATGGCTTAATTTGAAACGAGAAAAATACACCGGCGGTCAAGTATGTAACAATACGCTCTTTACAGTCACTATATATAGTTTTGCGTCGATTATACGATCACTAGCTCATCGTAGAGCACCGTATTGCACCCTCCTGACCGGCCACATAGTCGACATGGCACTCTGTTGACTGGTTAAATTGTCACCTAGTTTTTGGGTCCCACCTGTCAGTTGGCGGAGCAAAGAAATCAGTTAAACAAAACTTTACACAGGCGCCACATGAGTCCCACCCTTGCGCCTGAACTGCCCTGGCTGTGTATGTGAGTGCATGCACGTGTCCGCCCTCGGCCTTCCAACAAAGAGTGTACATCGTCTATAAAACAAAGAGTGTAGTAGTACATGATGTACATCTACACTTCCAATGCATTTAGCCTTTAATCTAAATCGATATTGATTGACTAATGCACCAACTTGTGATGTAGGTATAGGCTACATGTCTATCCTTAATTACAGCATGCAACGGCCTCCATTTAATCTTCTTATCTCAATGGTCGCATGCACACATAAGTCTGCTACTTTTGGGCGTTAATTATACCCTGGTCAATGTGTAAATCTCTAAATGTACAGTCTTTCACGGACGTAGGGAGTAGGTTGAGCACTTGAGCGTGAGCGTGTGTGTTGCATCGTGTGTTGTGTGCCGCATGGGTGCATGAGTGTTGCGTGCGTCCATGTGGAGTATGTGTGAGTATTGCATGTTGCATGCATGCATGCATGCATGGGGCTTACTCCCTCCCATTGACATGTTCATATTTCAAACTTCCTCTGTTCCCTCCATATGGTGATACTCCCTCTGTTCCCAAATACTCTAGTACGGAGTAAAAGCCTCCCTCTGTTCCCAAATACGGAGTATTTGTCTTTCTACCGATTTCAATAAGTGACTAGGTACGGAGCAAAATGAGTGAAGTGAGCGTAGAGGCATAGGGATACTGTAGAAAGGTAATCCTCGCGATCCATCATTCCCCATCTCGGTCAGAGAGAACTATTCAACTAGTCTTCATAGTGAAGTGACAATACACGCTGCAGTAGATGGGACACGTAATTAATAAGCTGAACCAGCATGTTGGTGTTACTAAATCAGCCTTACCCAGTACTGCCATCATGTTTGCCAGTAGAGCACGTTTCCGCAAATACGCCTACGCACCTGTGTCCTCCATTAACTGACATATGGGCCCTCTTGTGGTAGACCCACATGTCATCGGTGTAAATATTTACACTCCGGAGGACGGTGCCTATATCCTGGTAGTAGTACTAGTAGAATTGAGATTTAATGCACTTTCTTCCCCGTCTTCCACTCTTCTTCCTCCTCTCTTCTTCTTCCTCCTCTCTTCCCCATCGTCGGCCCCACACCATTTACCCCCGCTCACTGCTCGCCCGCCCGCGCCATCTTCCTTGGTAGCTCGCGCGTACCATATCCCCCTGCTCACTGCTCGGCCACACGAGGAGAAGCTTCTTCGCTCTCCCGCCCGAATCCACTTCCCCGCTGGCTCGCAGGCACCGAAAACCCCAATGGAAGAACTGACTGACACACACAGCCGCGATTGCAATTCCCTCCCCGATGTTCTCTTGGAGTAGATCTGTAGTCGTATGGACCTACTCAGCACTGTCCGTCTGGCCGCATGCTCGGTGTCTTTGTACCGTCTACTCATCTGCAACCGGCCGTCTCTTTTCAAGACACCCTGCTTGCTGATGCCCGATCCTCGCAGGTGGCCCAGACACCGACTTGACGATCCTACGGAGGTTGCCGTGGTGCCCCTCGACATGCTACCACTACCCGTCCACCTGTCCTTCATGCGCGGCCACTACTGGGCGGGCATGAAGGCCAACTAGATCGTCCTCATCCACCACACCGGTAGCCCGTGGTATCTCGTGGATATCTACACCCAGCAAGAGATCACCCTTCCATCGTTGGATACCGCCAACATCGAGCCTCGCGGCCCGCCGGACACTCCTGCCTACTACGCATGAGACGCATCAAGCTTTTGGCTCGAACTCTGTTTGCAGAAAGTTGTAATCTGCGAAGTGCCCACACCATCAGAAGACTACATGGATTACAAGCTCATTGCCTTGTTCAACATGGGATTGGTCTATCTGGAATCCGGTCGCCATACATGGTTATGGCTCATCATCAATCCTGTTGAGGCAATATTTCTGTCTGATGCTATAGTGCACGATGGCATCGTTTACGCGGTTGACGCATAGATTGGCTGCCTATACTGGTGGAATCTATCGTTGTGTAATTGTTCTATCTCATCTCATATTTACCTTATGAATACGACTGCCTGTTCATTTGTTACAAATTTAGAATGCATAGCATGTCTATAACCACATCATTGCTATATGTTCCTCTCATTTCACTACTAGGAAAAGGTCTACTAATGGCGCACCAGTTTTGCCTACTAATGGCGCACTACTGGTGTGCCATTAGTATCACGCCACTAGTATTTTTTACTAATGGCGCCATTAGTATATACTAATGGCGCACCATGCAGTGCGCCATTAGTATAGAACACCATACGCCATTAGTATGCCTCCCAGGGGGCCATATGTAACCATGTGCTTTGTCATACTAATGGCGCACTGTGGGGTGATGCGCCATTAGTATCCTTTGGCATACTAATGGCGCACTCTGTAGTGATGCGCCATTAGTATCCTTTGGCATACTAATGGCGCACCTTGAGGTGATGCGCCATTAGTATGAATATTAGGTTTTTTCACTTTTCTGACTTTTGCACAGGTTACAAAATATATTATTGGACAGAATATAGACAACAGCACACAGCAACAGAAGATTCATCGAATACAATAGAAGATTAGTCTCCGAATAAAATTCATCATATTAGTCTCCGAATTCAAAAGACCGGACAAAGATAAAACATTACAAGTCTCGAGACCGCGAGTATCGAGTTTGTCTTCACATTACAAGTCGATATCGATCATCTAAGCTACCATCACATAGAAGAGAGCTGCGGTCATCACGATGAGCATCATCGCGATGAAACTAGTCTTCATCCGGTTCCTCCAATGCTCCCTCCTCTCTCCCGCTAGATAGCGGGCGTATCTAGATTCCGCCTCCGCCCTAGTGGTGTACCCTTTGTAACTGTTACCGCTGAAATGGTGAACCTGTCTCCAACACTCCTACCAGTCGTCGTAGACTCTGGGAACCTTACCCTTGTACACAACATACGACGGCATCTCTATGCACAAGCCAAACAATAGACAATACATAAGCAATATATAAGTATGCAACAAAAGGATCGGAAGAGAAAAGCAAGACATTAATAGCACGATTCATGGTCCTACTAATAAATATCATCGATTACATCTAAGTTGAACGACTGTCCAAACCAAAGAGACATACAATTCATTAAAGTTTAATTACAACATGAGCCAATCAATGTTTCAGAACTACACATCACTACTTTCGACTCGACTCATGGGACAGGAGCGTGGATGAAGCCGCCGGCTGTCGTGATGGTCATGAAATCGCGGTCGTTGTCAGCCTGCATTTGTAGCGTTCCGTCTATCTCACTGTTGGATGGTTGATATCTGAGGAAGAACTACCCCGAGGTATGAAGGACATCTTGATGGATGATGTCCGCAAACTCCGACTGGATGCGAAAGAATTCTTGTCTGATGTCCGCGTCCTGGATTGCCGACAAGCTCGTGACCCAATCTTTGAGATTATCTGGTAGCAGAAGGTGATGATGGTCCCTTATGATCGCCTGCATGTGATGGAGGGCGTAGTAGGCATCCTTCTGACCTCCAGGCGGCTTCTTGACGCAGCAGAACATCGTAGTGTGGGCGAACATGTGCTTGTCGTACTTACGAACTGCCCTGGTGAAGGTGCCTCTAGATTTGGTGTAGCCGGGGAGAACATCATCAAGAACTTTCTTGATATTTGTGTAGTCTATCTTGGAGTCACGGTTTGGGTCGAAATACGTGGCCATGGAATATTTCGGGCTTAAGAGGATGAGTGTGCAATGTGTGTCACTGCACAGAACACGGAATGTTAGGAAAAAAAGAACGATCGAAATCTAAGAAATCATATGTTACGGGGCGGTTAAGGGATGACTTACTCGGGAAAGTAAGCCACAAGGAAGTTATCCTTATCTGGGTTTGCCAGAATGACGCCTTCGAGGTGTGAACTCGTGACTTGGCGGTCCCCGGCGCTGCTCAAGAGCTTGGCACGCATGTAGAAGGGGTCGACTATCACGATGTCTGGGGTCTTGTCTCTAATGATCTGCATCTCCATACTCAGCGAAAATAGCCAAACGAAGGTGTAGTGCAGCGGATGAAGGTTAAACATAGCGAAGATGTCATCAAACCGCAGGACGATCGTACCCCCGATGTCGCCATCCACAAAGCCCTTGCCCTCTGGCACCTTGGCCACGAAAACCAGGTATGCCACATCATTCTCTCTAAGACGCCGCTTCTCCAAAGAAAGAACACTATCGTGCAGACTCCGCATAGCACCGGTTGCAGCATTGAGCATATTTGTCGGTAGCATTGCCCTACCCGCCACATGCACCCTCCTCGAGATATCCTTAGGTGAAGGTGGCCCGTCCTGAGCATGGATCGTACTCGGTGCCGGCTGGCTCGCACCGGCACCCTTGTTAGTCTTTCGTTTCCATCCCTTCTTCTTGATCTGCTGTAATGGGACCGAGTTCTGCTCACAGACTGCCTTCTTGAGCATGTTGGGGCTGATAATATTTCACACCTCAGCTATCTGAGGCTCGGTGAAGGCGGGAGTTGGAGGCGTCTCCTGAGAACTGAACGCCAGACGACGCTTGTTGCAATTGGATTTCTCCGCCGTACCAGATAGATCGCGGTCATCTTGGTTGGGTTCTTGAGAAGGAGGCCCGCAGAACTCGTCAGCGTACCCATGTTCGGCAAAGTACTTATCGATGTTGGTAAATGTACCATCGTCGTTGTTGTTGTCATCTGGATCCTGTGCCATATGCATGTCTGGATCCTGTGCCATAGGGATGTCCGGCAGGTTCGGTAGCGTTGCGGCGTTCTTGCCATGGCTTGGCGCCGGCACGACTGACGGTCTTGTCTGTGGGGTGGTGTCCCCCGCCCCCAAACGAATCTGGCTCTTCGGCCAAAGCAGGGGCCAGCTTACGCAGGTGCTGAGGGTCATCTCATCTTCTTCGTTGGCCCCAGCAGTCGAATCGGAGGTAACAACTCGTCGCAGCCTGGCAGCACCCGAACCACTTCAACCCTATACACTGTGGGTGGCATCGGATTACCGTGGAACACGGGGTTGCCCGGTTGAACGATTCTGCCCTTGGCGACATCAACCAACTCGCCGCCCATGAAGTGTAGGAGAGTGCAAGGAATGTCGGCGCCGCCCTGCGAAAACATGTAGGGCGTCAGGGATGCCCAGTCAAAGGCAAGGAGATGAAATCATCAACCGAGAGGCTTAGTTACCATGATGCCGTCGAGCTCGGCTAATGTCGAGGCACCGCCAACAGCGGGAGTGCAACTGACGGAGGGGCCGCTTGCTGGCGAGGTGCTGGCCAACATACACCCGGGTGCATTAAGCTCCAATGCCCGTGCCGGTGCCGGAGACACGAATACCGCCTCCGCCTGAGACACCGATGGCGCCGCCGGAGACACCAATGGCGCCGCCTGCGCGCTGTGCGATTTGCTGGCCGTGAAGCTGGGAACCGGGGGAGGCCCCTGTTTTCCGCCCACAATCCACGTTGTCAGCCCATGAATCAACGTAGGCACCATGGCGTTGAGCTTCGTTCCCAGTTGTTGTTCCACTTGCTCTTGGACAAGCTCCGAAATCCGCACCACTTGTGCCTTGAGTGCTTCAACCTCGCGCAACTGGCTTTCCGAGCTGGTCTTTTTCTCCTTTCGCCCACCAGCAGTATAGTATGATGACCATTTTGTGGACAAGCCTTTGCCGGCCACACGACCAGCTGACGTCGGCTTACTGAGCTTATCCTTGTTTTTCATTACGTTCAACGCCCTATTTAAAGGGGTGTCGAAAGGGGAGCTCTGAGATGACCCCACGCTACTGCTTTCAGTGTCCTGCGAAAGGAACGCGAACCATTTAGAAATATTGGGGATTAATTAGAATGCAACCATATGGAGCTAATTACGCGGGGGTGTATTCCTTACCAGAACAAGCTCAAGCGCCCTGGTCTTCGGATCCGTGGTAAGCTCCTTTGTTACCGGGTCCTCCTTGTATCGGGCCCTGAGAAAGTTCCTGGTCTGCTTGTCACAGTATTTCTTGAAGCGGGGTGGTAGGCCTTGCTCGGCACGCTCCGCGTCCTCCTTGTCCCATATAGGTTCCACCACTCTGTAACCGCCGGGACCGAGTTGGTGGACCCCTAAGTTCAACTGCCGCATTTCTTTCCCCCACTGACTTGATTCGGAGGTTGCGCTGGTCTCGCACTTGATCTTGAACTCATTGTAGTCATCTTCGCTCATCAAAGGATATTTCGCCTTGATCTTGTCATAACTATCACCTTTTTCAATCATTGCCTTCACCGTGCTTCTCCAAGTAGACAGGGCCGTCATCCTCATGAGGGCGGCACTGTTCACTTTATTCCCTGAGAGGTGTGTGTTTGCAAACTCAGCAGGGAACTTGTATCGTTTGTGCAGCTTCGTGAAGAGGAGGCTGCGCAAATTCCCTCGGTCCTTATGCCTTACGTTCTCGGTGTTGATCGAGACGGTGCTCCGGAGAATGCACCCGAGATGAACCAAGTACCCCTTGACTACTTGTTTGGGCACCGTCGGATTCCCGTCGGAGTTCACTTCAGTAAATTCCTCCTTGACGGTGCCGAGCACGCTCGGGCGCTAGTCCTTCCGTTGCCTCTTTGGTTGGTTGCCATCTGTGCATGCGCCGCCATCATCAGTGGTGGCATCCTCGACGGCGCCATCAGTGGTGTCATCCCCGACGCCACTAGGGGTTGTGTAGTCAGGATCGGTGTCTTCCACGGCGTCCTCATAGCGGTGATGTTCTTCCTCCAACTCCTGGGACAGCTCCCAGAATTGCTTGCCGCCCGAACTGCCGGCCTCATTGTTGTGGGCCATGTTTCGCTCTAAATAGGAAAAAAGTTTGGTCAAAAAGTTGGTTATTGTCAAGGAACAAGATCATGGTCTCATCATTTAGGGTTTGTCGACACCGAGGCATCCTAAAAGCTGAGCTTTTATCATTTAGGGTTTGTCGATGCCGAGGCACCCTAAAAGCCTAAGTGTACATCATTTAGGTTCTCATCGACACCGAGGCATCCAGGGCAGCCAAGTTAAGTTTTCATCATTTAGGGTTTATCGATGCTGAGGCACCCTAGGTTGGGCCTAATCACTTGGCACTAATCACTTGGCTCTATTGCCACCTATGTTGGGTTTATCATCTAGGGTTTATCAATGCTAAGGAGAATTCTAAGTTGGGCCTAATCACTTGGCTCTATTGCCACCTATGGTTTAATGCAGCAAGAATGGCGGGGTAGTTGATCCTACTTAACTAAGTACTAAGATACCACGGCCCATGCATTAGTCGCAAGTACCCCATATGTCCTATTTTTAGCAAAGTCATGCTAAAATTCACGGAAAATTTCAGCATGACCTTTGCTGAAAATAGGACATATGAAGTACCCGAATTTGCCGGAACGGAAGTTAATCGACATTCCGACAAACTCAAGGGCCTCTTGGGGTACCTGCAAATTCATCACGACACAATGGTCGGAGACATAACCCAGCAAACTAGCAAGATGATCATCATCTTTGCAAGACAGTAGCTCAAGTTTTTGACAGTAGCCTCTGAAGAAAACAACATTGAAACATTCAAGTTCAGACATACACACTGAACATTTGACCAATTACCTCTGAAGAAAAATATACGCTGACTATTGGATACAAAGAAAACAAGTATTGTAAACATTAAGTCATGGTAGTGTGCGCTGAAACAATTACAGTATAGGAACAACAACACAATAGTAGATCAGTTACTAGAGGACTGTAAAAAACAAACACAAAAAACACAGAACAATCATTTCCTTGTGTGTGCTATACATATAGATGAAAATGGATTTGTTGCTACAGTAATTACAGTTCTAAGGAAAGGGAGTTACAGTTTAACATCATCAAGTAGTGTTACATAATATAGGTGCAAATTACAAAGGCTGACAGAGCGACAGATCATAGGATTAACAAAACTCAGAGACTACCAAATTTACGCCGACCTAAAAAGCAGAAATACAAGTCCTTAGTAAGTGTAAGAGAAGTGTACTAGAGCTGTAAATAGACTTAAAAAACCCAACTACTGGACACAGTAAATCATGGTCATTTTAACTGTAAAAAGAGTTCCACATGACAGTAGATGATGGAAAGAGCTCCATCCAGTAAATCATGGTCATTTTAACTATAAAAAGAGTTCCACATGACAGTAGATGATGGAAAGAGCTCAAATACTAGTACAAAGATAAACTTGAAAGATGATCAACAACAGCCGCAGAGATACTATTGTGAAGCAGAATTTGAGGAAAAGAGGAAATTCAGAACAAGAGAGACAAAACTCTATTTTCATGACAGAACATGCTCAGGGCTTCAATTTGAAATACTACTGGAAGATAACTAACTAAAAATATGTGGAAGTGGAGCATTACTACTCTACATAAAGATAACGCAATGTAACAAAAGTGTAACTCTATCTATCTACAATGAGTGGAAATGGCCAAGCCTAAACAACTTACTACTTAACCAATTCTTAGGCAGGCCATACACAACACGGTGGCTCATAACGCACTAACCAGTCAGATAACAAGAGCCGTTTAGCACCACTGATACAGTGCTCCAGCTACCAAACCAAACAAGTAAATCAATTACCACACCAGCAGAACCATCTGCGACTTACCGTGGCCGATGCACGAAATTCGGTTGTAGCTGAGGTTGAGCACGCGAAGCTTCGTCAGTTCCCGAAGCCCCTCGACGTTGGCGATCTTGTTCCGCGACAGATCCAGCGAGTGCAGGCCCTTCGACAGCGATCCGGGGGAGATATGAACTGCATGACGAACAGAACAACCCAAATTTAGTTACTGAATGTCTAAAGATGCTACTAGGGTTCGTGAATGTCTGATTCATAGGATACTGGACAGTAGAGTTCGTGAGAAATCTGCCTTTGCTATATGTTTGAATTCTTAATTCCCACTGGGTTGTTTTAACTGAATCTACTATTTTCATCAGGCTGGAGACCGGCAACAAGAAGCAGCAGCCGCATGACGGCGGCGGCGGCAACGCACGAGCACGTGGGGCCCGACGTCCGCGCACGAGCGCGCAGGAAAGGCGGCCGCAAGAAGCAGCAGTAGTGGCACGACAGCAGTAGCGGCACGACGAGCACGTGATGCTTGTCAAATTCCTAAAGAATAAAGAACATATTCAGACTTTTTACCAGCTATGCAAGCATGAGTAATTTCTGTTTTTTATGAAAACTTGCAATGTTGTGTAGTGGCAATACATGCATGTTTGTTTCCTTTTTATTTTTGATCAGAATTGCATCGTCGAGGAGCAAAAAAATTGGACATAGCCATCCCAAGCCAATTCTGTAGTCACCTATTTTTCCAACATACAACTGAATTACTCACTGGACTTTTTGGCAACAGCAAATACAATATTGTTTACCAAACGACAGGCAAATTAAACAAGGAAAAGCTCAACCAAAGCCCCTAATCAGAACCTGCCATTTCCATTCATTATCCTGCAAATATCGATACAGTTTACTGATACGACATTGCACTAGAAATATGCATGTCACACGGCCAAATACAACATGGTAGTATTTGCACTAGCGAGCGGCTAAATGTAAATCTTCAGGAAACATTTTCATAGTGACTTGTTGCTTATACTAGTATGTACAATGCTTTCACAGGGCACTTTTTGTAAGTCAAAAGGTTTACTGAACAAAACTTGTTGCTTATACTAGTATGTACAATGCTTTCACATGATTCCTGCTCCTAACCCTAGGTCGCCGCCCCGTGGGGGCATGGGGATGAGCGGGGGAGAGAGGGAGGGAGAGAGACTAACCAGGCCGTGCGGGGAGGCTCGCGCTGCCGTCGAGGAGCACGTCCGACGAGGCTAGCCACCGTAGAGGGGCAGCTCCGACAAGAGAGATTTGGTGGTGACCAGAGCGGAGACGACGGAGGCCAGAGACGGCGAGCTTGGGGGAGCGGAGACGACGGAGGGCGGTTGCGGCGCAGTGGGTCGGGGCAGCGGCGGCGGCGGCGCAGTGGAGGGAGGGACGAGGGAGGGAGCGGCGCGGTGGATCGAGGGAGAGGGATCTGGCGAGGGAGAGGGAAGGGGGGATCGGGCGAAGGGGTATCCAGCTAGACACTATAGTAATGGCGCACCACCCACTCGTGCACCATTAGTAGTTTTTTTTTCTGATAGCAATAGCGCACCCTCCTCTGGTGCGCCATTAGTAACTCTTTTTTTTCTGATAGCAATGGCGCACCCTCATCTGGTGCGCCATTAGTAACTTTTTTTTTCATTATTTCTTGTTGCATCTAATAATTTGTTTTTTTATCAAATTTGTTATTTTCATGAGCACTAGAACAGAAGATATCATCAAATATCATCAATTTCTTTGAAACTATCATCAAATTGTTTTTTTAATTGAAAATATCATCAAATTTGTTATTTGAAAATATCATCAAATTTCTTATTTGAAAATATCATCAAATTTGTTATTTAAATTTTGGCGGCGGTGGAGCGGGGGGAGGGTGCGGGGGGTGCTCGGCGGCAAGGGGGATCTGGCGAGGGGGATAGCTATCGAGAGGGAGGGGGGTCGAGATCGAGTGTCCTCATGAATATTCAATATTTTTTCATATTGAATATGAAAAATATCATCAAATTTGAAAAAATATTCATGAATTCAAAAAGTGCCCATGAAATTTAAAAATATTCATGATATCAAAAAGTGCCCGAGAAATGAAGACTACGATTTAAATACAATCGATCTTAGCTAGCTATCTGTTCACAATTTTCTTGACCTTCTTTTTTGCAAATGGAGTTCTTCTGTGGAACGGACGTCCTTTAGGTAGGGTGGTCCTGCTTCTTCTTGTGGCGTATGCTGCTACTTCATTGTCGTCGTCATGTTTGATCTTCGGGTCGCCGTACTTGTCGAAGTCTTGCTCATTGGCTACTCCATCCATTCCGATGATCTTCCATTTGCCTCTCCTCACGACAACACGACTGGGCTTTGGCGGGTCGGTAATGAAGAAGCATTGGTCCACTTGGGAAGCCAGTACCCATGGCTCATTTTTCGCGGTGACGTTTGCGCTCGCGGTCTTGGATTTGGCTTCGGGTATAACCATGGTGGTGAAATACCGGTCTTCTTTTAGGACGCTCTTGGCCCATCTGACACGGAACATCGGGACCTTCTCTCCAGCGTAGCTCAGATCCCAGATCTGCTCGATCCTTCCGTAGTATTTGTCCTTGTCGTTACCGGTGTAGGATTCCATCGTTACCCCGGAGTTCTGATGACCATCGCTCTTCATGTCCTTGTCCTTGGTGTAGAACGTGTAGCCGTTGATATCGTACGCCTCATAGGTCATCAGGTTGTGCTCGGTGCCCTGTGACAAGGCGAATATGAGTTGTTCTTCCGCGGAAGAATCCTCATGTAAAGGGTACGACAGAAGCTTCTGCTTGAACCAACGCGTGAAACATGAGTTGTGCTCTTTGATTATATCTCGGTCCGTCCTCTGTTGGCCTCGGTCATTGTACGTCTTCTCAATAAAGGTTTTGTGCTCTACCACCCAAGGATCGACCACGTCTATGTGTTGTACCGCGACTAGGTTTGCTCTTTCAAAGTCGGCGAGTCAACCCTTGAAGTCGACATGCATTTCGCGGCGACCCTCACGGTGACCCCATCCAGTGAGCCTGCCGAGGTGCCTGTTGATGGGCAGACCAACAGGGTTCTCGATGCCTAGATAATTCGTGCAGTAGGAGATGCACTCTTCGGTCAGAAAACCCCTGGCTATACTTCCCTCTGGATGTGACATGTTGCGAACGTATCCTTTGATGACACCATTCATCCTTTCGAACGGCATCATGCTGTGCAGGAACGTCGGCCCGAGTTGGATGATATCCTCCATGATATGGACCAGCAGATGCACCATAACATCGAAGAATGCGGGCGGGAAGTACATCTCAATCTCGCATAGTATCACCACGATCTCTTCCTGTAGCCTTCTGAGTTGCCTCACGCCAACCGACTTCCGAGAGATGACGTCGAAAAAGTTGCGTAGGCCAAATAGCATTTCACAGATGTGCGCGTCCATGATCCCACGGATTGCAACTGGAAGTATCTGCGTCATCAGCACGTGACAGTCATGAGACTTCATCCTGCTGAACTTCTGCTTCGCTGGGTCTAGGTATCTGCTTATCTTCCCCGCGTAACTGTAAGGAAGTTTTACTCCTACGAGGCAGGTGAAAAACTACTCATTCTCCTCCTGACTTAGAGTGAAGCACGCGGGAGGGTAGTCATTTCCGGTCTTCTTGGCCTTTTTGCCTTTGCGACGACTTTCTGTGTCCTGCTTCGCCTCATCATCATCATCATTAGCGTGAAGCTCCAGCCTGATGCTCATTGATTTCAAGTTTGCCCTTGCTTTCGGCCCATCTTTGGTCCTCTCTGGCATGTTGAGCAGGGTACCAAGCAGACTCTTGCACACGTTCTTTGTGATATGCATGGCATTAAGGCTATGAGGCACACGGTGGATCTTCCAGTACGGCAAGTCCCAGAAAACAGACCTCATTTTCCATACCTTCAGAAGCGGCTCTGGCGCCTTTCGCTTCTTTCCCGGCTCTGGCGCCTTTTGCTTCTTTCCCGGCAGTGGGCAATCTTTCCAATTTTTCAACAGCTTGTCTATTTCCTCGCCGCTCCTCATATGCGGGCGCCTTCGGGGTTCGGTTTCACCATCGAACAGATCCTTGCGTTTCCTCCACGGGTCATCGTCACGAAGCCACCTTCGATGTCCCATGAACACGGTTTTCGAAGACCCGGGATCTCTATCTAGCTGGCGATACATTGTGTCATCCATGCACCTTACGCATCCAGAAAATCCGTGGACCACCTGCCCCGCGAGATATCCGTAATCGAGATAGTCGTGCACCGTCGTGAGCACTGCGGCTCTCATAGGGAAATATTCTTTCTCTGCGGTGTCCCATGTATTGGTTGGTGTTTTCCACAGCGTGTCTAGCTCCTCTTTCAGCAGCCCCAGATACAGATTGATGTCATTCCCTGGTTGTTTCGGCCCTTCAATTAGCATACTTATGTGAATGTACTTCCTCTTCATGCACAACCAGGGGGGAAGGTTGTACATCCACACAAACACAGGCCAGGTGCTATGTGTGCTTCTCTGGCTGCCAAACGGATTGACTCCATCGGTGCTCGCGCCCAGCACGATGTTCCTTGGATCCTTCCCAAATTCTGGGTCTTCGAAGTTCAACGCTTGCCACTGGCTCGCATCCTTAGGATGACTCAGCATCTTGTCTTTTTTATTTATCTCCGGATCATTTTCGTCATCTTCCCGCTTCTTCTCCTCCCTATCTGTGTGCCAACGCAGGAGCTTTGCTACCTTAGGGTCCGCGAAATACCGCTGCAGACAAGGAGTGATCGGAAAGTACCACACTGACTTTCGAGGAGCTTTCTTCCTCTTCTCGTATCGAGTGACGCCGCACACCGGACATATGGTAGACTCCGCGTGCTCGTCCCGATAAATGATGCAATTGTTCATGAACACATGGTATTTCACGTGCGGTAAATCCAGATGACACACGATTTTCTTCGCCTCCTCGAAACTGGTCGGGCACTTGTTCCCCTTGGGAAGACGTTCGTGCCAGAATGACATGTTCTCGTCGAAGCATGTGTCGGTCATTTTGTGTTTTACCTTCATCTCCAGAGCCATGAGCGTTACTTTCAGGCGGGTATCCTCGGGCCTGCATCCTTCATACAATGGAGTAACCGCGTCTATCTCTAGTTGATCCAGCTTGGCTTTCTCTCGGGCGGCAGCTCTTGCGTTATCCGTCTGCTTGAGAAGCAACTCTTGAATATGAGGGTCCTGCACCCAGCCTCCATCGTCGTCTGCTCCGGCATCTTCATCTTCATGATCATGCCCTTCGTCTTGATCTTCCTCATCATCATGTCCGGCATCTTCTACATGATGACTGTGTGCAGCATCACCGTCGTGATCATGTCCTGGAGATTCTTCGTCTTCTCGCCCGCCCTCGCCGCGGTGGTTGTCTTGCTGCCCTTCCTCATTTCTTGCCTAACCCCATGGACGACTTCATAGTCATCTTCATCACCTTGCCGCCGATAACCATCCATGAAACCACGCAAGAGCAGGTGGTCCCGCACCTGCCCGGAATCCGGGTCCGCAATAAGGCTCTTCAGCTTGCATCTTCGACATGGACATCTTATCTCCATCTCGTTCTTTTGAAGCATCTCGGCCTTCGCGGAGCTCAAAAACCTATTCACGATGCCTTCGGTCATCGTGCGGACCATGGTCACCTGCGGGTAGAGCAAAACGATATTTTAGAACCAAGAAAAAAATTTGGCATGACTTTCCCTAAAAATAAGACCAAAAAGAATGCATAGTACCAAAATTCTCGCCGAAACGGAAATGAATCAACATTCCGGCAAAATATTGGCAATTATCGCATTTCAAGTACCGGTACCGGCAAACACAAACATATATGCAACACCACAAACATATGCAACACCACAAACATACACAGATCTAGCTAGGCCACAAAAAGTGCATGTGCACGTTGTTGGAGCGAGCTAGGGAGAAAAAAAAGTAGATCTACAACATGAAGATAGCTTTCCCCTTACTTACCTATCAAAAAAAGGTAATTTCACCACTTAATTTTGATGAATCTATGGTGCAAATGAGGTGAGGAGGAGGAGGCAGCCGACAAGCTTGGAGAAGGAGGTGGAGAGAATGAAGTGGGGAAAGTGAGTGTGTAGGTGTGGCTGTCCAAAATATCTAGCTGGTCCCAGGTTACTAATGGCGCACCACACAGCCATGCGCCATTAGTAACACAACATACTAATGGCGCACCACACAGCCGTGCGCCATTAGTAGTTTTGCAAAAAAG
>NC_041389.1:366847567-366854479 GCF_002162155.2 Triticum dicoccoides | reverse complement strand
TACTAATGGCGCACCATGGCATAGTGCGCCATTACTAGTTTAAACAAGTAATGGCGCACTTTGCCACGGTGCGCCATTAGTAGTTTTGCAAAAAAAAAGAATAAAAAAAATACAGTACTGGCACACTCTGTGGCTGGTGCGCCATTACTAGTTACAACTAGTAATGGCACACTTTGCCTGGATGCGCCATTAATATGTTTGGAAAAATGAAAAAAATTGTTACTAGTGGCGCACCTTGTGTCTGGTGCGCCATTAGTGTCTTCCACACTAATGGCGCATCACCACATGGTGCGCCATTAGTATATAGTAGTGGCGCACCACTTCTCTGGTGCGCCATTAGTGTCAATTTCATCTATAGCCCTTTTCCTAGTAGTGTTTCCTAGATTTTTATGACCACACATGTTATTGTTAGAGTTGATATGAGAACAATTGGCATCTAATGATTGTTAGAATACATATTATGAGCATAACATCATGATTGCTATATGTTACTCTCGTTTACTAGATTTTTATAACAACGCATGTTATTGCTTAGAGTTGATATGATAATAGTAGTAGTGAGTGCTATGGTAGAATATGAGTAGGCGCTGTCATAGCTGTTTTCCTCTCATTGTTACATGATGTTTGAACCATGACATGTTGCTAGAATATGAAAGCCATTGGCTTATTTTTTTAAGTTGGGGTATGATTATGACCACGGCATTGCAATTCTCTGTCTATGATATGTGTCACTGTTATAATAATCTTAATTACACACATACTCTGAACATGATTGTTTATTTTTGTCCTTTTGGTCTCCAATTTGAATTGTTGTAGCAGACGCAAATGTGCTGGCCTTAATGATTCCAGGACCTGAAATCATACCAGCCAATGGGTGCTGGTTTATCGCTCGTTCAGCTGACGGCGGTCATTTGATGCTCATTCGCACATACCAAATTGACCAAACCATTACATCAAACCACATGCAGTACAATGCGTGGGGCGTTTGTGACATTGATGGCTATGGCTGCTTCGTGTTCGAGAAAGATCCTAGCTCCGTTGGGCCAGGCGTATTCAACTGGAGGCGGGTTTACAGCCTCGGCAACCACTCCTTGTTCCTCGGGCTCAATTATCCGATCATCCAACCAATCATCGATCATATCACCGGCGATGATTACTGTGCTATGCAACTTCCATTCGCGAGGGGGAGGGGGCTGTGTTTACACATCATACCATGAGTTTCATGAATCACCATATCCAGAGATTCGTCGACACAGCTTGTTGCCAGGTAATCTTCAGTGTGTGAAAGGCATCAAGCTTCCATGCGATGGATGGATTTTGCAAACCCGACATGCGGCGATGTGGTTCATGCCAACAGCAAATATGCACAACTTGATTCGTGCTGATATCTAGACTGAGCCATGTATTCTGCTACTGTAGCACGACCCTCTTTTGTTGGATATTATGTACTGTTGTTAGTTTGAAGCACTCCTCTGGTTTGAAGGATAGATACCTTCCTGGGATCAAGTGCATCCTAACTCACCTGCGTAGGATGTACTAATAATGATGATGGAGATGTTGTGCAGAAGCCATATATATACATATATATCAGTTAGGCTTCAAGTGCGTACTTGTTAGTTAAACCTATGTATAAATTGTGACACTAAATACGACTAGTAAGTAGTACAGTAGGAGTACTAGTATACGTCGGTCAAATTATTCATCATGTCCACACATTGAATTGACGTGACAACACGCTATGCGTGAGGTGACACAAGAATCCCTGTGGCGTGTTCGGGTATTCCGGACTTCAGATTTGGAGTACCACTTATCTGTCGAAATCTTTTTTTTGAAACGGAGGCAAAAGATTTGCCTCATCCATTAAATAAGAGGAGAATAGAGTTTAGAGTTTTTACAAGCGCCCTTGCAAAACGGCATGGCAATTACTCTCGTACAACTGTCGAAGAAGCGCGAGTTTTTACTCTGTCGAAATCTTTCATCATTCACTTAAAACAGTCGATTGGTCATACATTGAGTACCATATAACTGGAATTACCGATTCAAGTCGAAGAAGGATTAGCCGGTGCTGCCGGCTAGCGTCAAGTTCGATCCCACGGATCAGGAGCTGATCGAGCACCTTGAGGCCAAAGTGAGTGTTGACAGCGCGAGATTTCAGTCTCTCATCGATTTTTTCATACCAACCATCGACAGCGAGCACGGCATATGCTACACCCAACCTGAGAAACTTCCAGGTAAGACACCGATCGGCCGTCTACTTGCACAAACATATTCCTTTGTTTATAGCTCTATTTTTCCTTTTAGACACAGACCTGGTGAAACAATTATAATTTGATAGTTAATAAAAAGTGAAACAAGTGACCGCAACATGCCAAAGATGTTATGAAAATGCCAACTAGGTACACTAAAACATGTATTCCACAATACTGCAGGTATCACACTGAGTGGCCTAAGGAAGCATTTCTTCCAGTGCAATTCCAGGGCGTTCAAAAGGGGCACGTGGACACATCACAAGATACAGTCGGAGTGCAGCACACACGCGATGTGGCACAAGACCGGCAATACCTTGCCTGTGATGGTCAACGGCCGGCAGACGGGCAGCAAATAAGGTTCTGGTGCTGCACACCAACAAGAACTTCAACCAGTAGAGGACCAACTGGGTGATGCACCAGTACCACATCGGGGACCTGGAGCAAGAGAAGGAGCGGGAGCTGGTCCTCTGCAAGATTTTCTACCAGACAAACACTAGGGCCAGGAGTAGTTTGGTATTGGTAGTTGTACTACCTTGTCGTCCGCAAGTTGGTATTGTTGTTAACGATCTTTTGGTATGAACTTGCATTTGCTTCCAACCATCATGTCGAGGGTCGACGTGGATATAAAGCTGAATCATTTGTTTCAAAACGAATTATCAAGCACCTAATTTTTATTTGATGGGTAGCATAAGCACCCGCCGTTCGAATTCCCAGTTCTGCAATTTTTTCGAAACAAGTGCATGCACTTATTATCATGATAAAAAACAATATCCGTGCTGCGTCCCAGTTATCAGTCTGTGCTTGCAGAATTCTCTCGTTTATTAAGCACATATATTGTTTTTTCAGGTCGAGCAAGTTTCAACTGGGCTGTAGACTAACCAGGGTTGGTTTTGTTTTTAACAGGCCCAGCCCATGACGACAACGGGGCACAAAGATCCAGCAGGTATCTACTGGCCTCTGGCCCACCAGTGTTAGTTATACTTTGTCTTACAACATCCGCATGCAATTTTGTTACTGAATCAAACACACAGCCCGGTTCTATTTTCCTCTTGAAACGCATGTCCTACATCCATTTTCTAATCTCTACCTATAGGTTTACTAGTTCATATACACGTATCATTATATTGAAAACACATAAAATTCCCTTTTCATATTTACATCCTTATTTTTGTTGTTTTTCCCACCCAGCGCTGATTTTTTTACCACTGCTTTTCCCTTAAACCAACTCAATTGTCCCACGTCTTATTGGCTTACAAAGACAAAACAATTTTTTTGGCAAATCAATAAGTTCTTAAAAAATGTTTATCATTTCGGGATTACAACAGTTTGGACTCCACCAAAATATGCAAAATAAGGTTGAACTTTTTAACCGTGGTCCTGGGCAGAAAATGGATTGTAATAAATTACTTAAGAATTAGCAAATGGGCTGCAAATTATAAAAAATAGCAAATGGGCTGGAAATTGTAAAAAATAGCAAATGGGCTTTATGTTGTCTGCCACAGATTTGGAGGCTGACTTGTGGGCCTACTAAGTTCATGCGTACACAAGGTTTCTTAAAAAAGAAACTTAGTCAGCAATCGACTCTACCAGCGTCAGACCGTCAGATGTCAATCTAACGGCAATCGTGCTTCTTCAGTCTCTGATCTTCCTGCCCCAGCCGCCTAAACCAGCACTGTCGGAACCACCTGCTCCCGCCTCCCGTGGCCGGCAGTGCTGCTGGGCAGGCCTCACGGCCCCATCATACTCGCATCCCTGGCCTGTCTATCCCTCTACTCACCCACACCTCCTGTTATTTTCCAGCGACGACAGCCGAACCAGTCAACCCTCGTACTCTCCACCGCGTGGGCAGCCACTGCCGTGTCTTTGCCGGCTCCCTGTCGTTCCCTTCGTAGGCCTCACCGTCGTCCACCGCCCTGGTGCTTTCGGCGCGGCATGGTCAACGATGTCCATCCAACGGCCGTAGTGCTTCTTCAATCTCTGGTCTTCTTGCCCCAGTCGCTCAAAGCAGCGTCGGTCGTGCCGCATGCTCCTGCCTCCCGTGGCCGGCTGTGCTGCCGCGGAGGCCTCACCGTACCCATACTACTCCCACCGCTGGCCATGCCATCCCTCCACTCACCCACTCCCCCTGTTATTCTGCGGCGACGGTAGCTTCACACCGCAGCCGAACCAGTGAACCCTCGTACTCCTCTCCGCGTGGGCATCAACTGCCGCGTCTTCCCCGGCTCCGCGTCGTCCCCTTCCTAGGCCTCGCCGTCGTCCACCGCCCTGGTGCTCTCGGCGCGGCGTGGTCAATTTGGTCAACGATCGACTTCCATCAAAAGAGTACTGTACATGGAGAGGCTGACAGCTGGGTCCACAGCAGCCGCAAGGAAGTGCCTCATTATTACGTGCAAAATAATTATTCCTCCACCTGACAGCAGGGACCCACCGGACGGGCCACCAGTATTTCACGGAAAAAACGTTTCCCCCCTGACTGCTGTGACCCACCGGACGGGCCACCGTATTTCACGAAAAAAATGTTTGCCCCTGACTGCTGGGACCCACCAGACGGACCACCGTATTTCGCAAAAAAAACGTTCCCCCCGCTGTCAGCTCGGACCCACCGAAAGTGCCTCCTTATTACGCACAGAAAAATGAATACTCCCCCTGCTAGCTGGGACCCACCATGGTGGGAGGCTGACTTGTGGGCCTACTAAGTTGACGGGGACAGAGGGCTTTGTCAACTTAGTCAATATGAACGATTCTAGCTCCATTGACCGTACGATGTCCATCCAACAGCCGTCGTGCTTCTTCAATCTCTGCTCTTCCTGCTCCAGCCGCTCAAACAAGCGTCGGCGGGACTGCCTACTCCCTCCTCCCCGCGGCCGGCTGTGCTACCGCGCAGGCCTCACCGCCCCACTGTACTCCATCGCTGGCCTAGCCATCCCTCTACTCACCCACACGGCCACACCTGCTGTTATTTTCCGGCGAGGGCAGACGAACCAGTAAACCCTAGTACAGTCGTACTCCCCTCCGCATGGGAAACAACTGCCGAGTCTTCCCTGCCTCCGTGTCATTCCCTTCCTAGGCCTCGCCGTCATCCACCGCCTTAGTGCTCTCGGCGCGGCGTGGTCAACATGGTCAAGGAACGGCTTTCATTGGACGTGGACTGTACGTGGAGAGGCTGACAGCTGGGTCCACGGCCACAACAAGGAAGTGCCTCGTTATTAAGCGCAAAATAATTATTCCTCCACCTAACATCTGGGACCCACCGGAAGGGCCTTTGTATTTCGCGAAAAAAACATGCCCCCAGCTGACATGTCGGACCCACCAGCTATCTTCGCACGGAAGGAAGTGCCTCCTTATTACGCACAAAAAAAATGAATACTCCCCCTGCCAGCTGGAACCCAACATAGTGGGAGGCTGACTTGTGGGCCTACCAAGTTGACAGGGATGGAGGGCTTTGTCAACTTAGTCAATATGAACGATTCTAACTCCTATTACCGTACGATGTTCATCCAACGACCGTAGTGCTTCTTCAACCTCTGGTCTTCTTGCTCCAGCCTCCCAAACCAGCGCCGATCGTGCCGCGTGCTCCTGCCTCCCGTGGCCGGCTATGATGCCGCGGAGGCCTCACCGCCCCCTACTACTCCCACCGCTGTCCAGGCCATCCCTCTACTCACCCACACTCCCTGCTATTCTGCGGCGACAACAACCTCACACCGCAGCCAAACCAGTGAATCCTCGTACTCCTCTTCGCGTGGGCATCCACTGTTGCGTCTTCCCCAGCTCCGAGTCGTCCCCTTCCTAGGCCTCTCCGTCGTCCACCGCCGTGGTGCTCTCGGCACGGCGTGGTCAACATGGTCAAGGAACGACTTCCATCGGACATGGACTGTACGTGGAGAGGCTGACAGCTAGGTCCAAGGCCACCACAAGGAAGTGCCTCCTTATTACGCGCAAAATAATGATTCCTCCACCTGACAGCGGGGACCCACCGGACGGGCCACCTTATTTCATGAAAAAAATGATTCGTCCTCCTAACTGCTGGGACCCACGAGCTACATCTTCGCACGCAAGAAAGTGCGTTCGAGCAAAAAAAAAACGATTCGCCCCCCTGACTGCTGGGACCCACCAGCTACATCTTCGCACGCAAGGAAGTGCCTGACAGTCGGGACCCACCTGGTCGAAGCGTACATAGCGTTGTCATTCTGGTCGCGAACGTGTACATACATACTGGTCGATATAGAGGCGCGCACGTGCCATAGATGTAGAGGCGCGCACGTAGCATGACCACGTACGTACAGCGGCGAGGGTGCAAGAAAGAAAATACGGCCACATACGTACATACGGGCAGGGTCTCTAACGCCTATCGCGCATACGTACATGGCTAGATCAGAACGGAGAAACAGCGTCGTCGTCGTGTTCATGGGGAGCCAACCGGCTGGGTCGGAATGGAATGCGTGGTCGTGTTCATCGGGAGGGCTTGGACAGAACAGGCGATGGAAACGAGGCCTGGCGTACCGCACAACGGAGGAAACGACCTTGTGTTCGACCGGCCATGTTCGAAACGGGGTCCTGTTGATCGGGAGGGGCCTGGCATACCGCAAAACGGAGGAAATAGACCTCCTACGGTTGAAACGGGGGTCCTGTTGATCGGGAGGGGTGGCGTACTGGAAAACGGATG
>NC_041389.1:366834806-366847230 GCF_002162155.2 Triticum dicoccoides | reverse complement strand
GGATACTGTTCATCTCCACCGCCGACCTCCTCCAGCCTCCATGGGCTACCGTCGACCTCCTCCAGCCTCCACGGGCTCCTGTTCATCCAGACTCCACCGTGCGCTACTCCACCGGCTACTGTTCAACCACCCCTCCACGGGCACCCCTCCACCGTTTACTGTTCATCCAGCCCTCCACACCACGGGGTCCTGTTCAACCACCCCTCCACGGCCACCCCTCCACCATCTACTGTTCATCCAGCCCTCCACACCACGGGTTCCTGTTCATCCAGAGGCAACGCCACCGCTCACTGTTCATCCACCCCCGCGTCCACAACGCTCACTGTTCATCCAATCGATCGTCTTCAGTTAGCAGCAGTAGAAAAGGAATCGCTCCATCGGGTTCAGTTAACAGCCATCAATCGATCCCTCAGGTTCAGTAATGCGTAGCCTGCAGTGCAATCGCTCCGGTTCAGTTAGAGCCCAACACCTCGCTCGGCTTCAGTTAGAGCCAACGCCTCGCACACACGCGCGTACGTATGAGAGAAACGCACATCGCTCCACCCCCGACCTCCCACCGTAACCGGCAACTCCCCGAAATTTTCCTCCCCCTCGCTTCTACCACGGTTTTTTCCGTCATGGACGGCCCAAAGAATGTCATGCAGCTGCGTCTCCGGCCCGCCCAAGACGAAAAGCCCATTTTCTGTCATGATTTTTTTGTCATAGAAGTAGGATCCCACCACATCTATGATGATACCGGGTTTTGTCACAATTATCGTCATAGAAGTGTCATATGTATGACAGAAAAAAAAATCGTTCGGCCCAAAATGTCACGAATGTGTCTTTTTTTGTAGTGGATTCTCACATAAAAGATAAGGATTGAAACATAATGGGAGCATCATGAAGCATATGACTAGCACATTTAAGCCTAACCCACTTCCTATGCCTAGGGATTTTGTGAGCAAACAACTTATGGGAACAATAATCAACTAGCATAGGAAGGCAATACAAGCATAGCTTCAAGATTTTAAGAACATAGAGAGGAAACTTGATATTATTGCAATTCCTACAAGCATAAGTTCCTCCCTCATAATAATTTTCAGTAGCATCATGAATGAATTCGACAATATAACCAGCACCTAAAGCATTCTTTTCATGATCTACAAGCATAGAAAATTTACTACTCTCCACATAAGCAAATTTCTTCTCATGAATAGTAGTGGGAGCAAACTCAAAAAAATAGTTATCATGTGAGGCATAATCCAATTAAAACTAAAATCATGATGACAAGTGATGAGGACATCAATACAATTGTTACACCCACAGCCCCTGCTGCTATACATACTGGACCAATTACTAGAGCTCGTGCACGCCAACTAAATTACCAGGTACTTTCGTTTCTTGGTAATGATTCTAATGTTCATGAGAATATGATACTGCCTAAATTGGATACATTTGTTTTGCTTACAAATGAAGGGCCTAGCTTGGAGAAGGATGAACATTGGAGCAAGAACAAGCATGGAGATGATGGCATGCGCAAGGGGAACAAGAACAGAGTTACAAGTGATGATTTCAGGACTTTGAAGCCACCATAATGGGTGCATGAAGCCTTGGACGAAATATACAAGATGCCACTTCATAAATTTCGTCCCGAGGCTATTTTAGGTGCTGCGTCACCTTATTATTGGGCCAGGCCCATGTAATTTTGAAATACATAAGTATAGGCTATTTTTAGAGTCCGTATGTGTGGGGAAAACAAGAGATAGGGTTGATTTCGGACCCCTCCACCAAGGGCCACGAAATTTCCCCCTCTTCCTCCATATATACAGCCCTTAGGGCATTGTTTAGACTTTGGGTTTTGTTTAGATTAAAAGTTCGCCATAGCTGCAAGTTCGCGTACTTCGTTTGTGTTCAACGACCAGACAAAGGCGTCACAGAACCCCACCTTGATCAATAAAGCTTTCATCTTATATTCGCAATATCCAGATTGCAATCTCAGTTTCTTGCTTGTTCTTCGTTTGCTTGCAGGAAATAGACCCTCGTGGTCAGGTTGATCGTGCTCCGGCGTGGTCAATAACCTCTCGGAGTTGGTTTAGAGATTGCTAAGGCACGACGTCCTCGCACGTTCGTAGTCGGATCATCAAAGTCGACTGACACCAAAGTGATATACATCATCTCATCGAAAGACGGGACACCTTTGCCTCTATCAAGTGGTATCAGATTTCTAGGTTGCTCGGTGAGATTTTACAGTTTTTCGTAGTTTAGATCGAGTCTGTTCTTCATACCTACAGTCCACGAAAAAGCCAAAAAAAAAATTAGGGTTAGTTCATCATATCCGAACCAATCTGAGCCTTTGAATAATCTTTTTAGGGTTTTGCTTTGTTGAATTTGCGGTTGCATCGTCGTGTCTAGTTGCTGGTCTTAGCGTTAGTCTTTTAGAGTTTCGAGTTCTGGTCATAAGTTGTCACGCCGCCACCGCACCATCATCATCGCCCCTGTCAGCTACCACCACCGCTCCGAATCCGTATCCATATACCACCACCAATCCGTATCCATATACCACCACCGATCCATACCCATATATTACCACCGCTACCATATACCACCACCGCTTCCATATACCACCACCATATATCCACCACCAATCCGAGTTCCTTGCATATTAGGTGTGTTTTCGAGATCCATCTAGATTCTGATTCGTGTTTCCTTGCCGGAGTAGGTTTCGGAAAAAAAAAGAAGAAAAGAGTCCGGAAACCACCCTCCGTTTAGGCCCAAAATTTTTCGAAAACGCATTTTTCGAAAAAATTTCTGGCTATCCTATTTTTAGGTGTTTCTGAGTGTTTTGAGACAGGTGCCATTATAGGAAGTTTTTTTTGACCCGTTTCCAGTTTTTGGGTCCGGGCAGTCGAAAAAACGAAAAAAAAAAATTGGTCAAAAAAATTTTGTGCCCATCCTGTCAGTTTGACCTAGGAAGAGTTTTGAGACACTCGCCATTATAGTGATTTTTCACAAAAAAAGCAGCGCAAAAAAAAGAGCGCAAAAAAAAAGAGCGAAAAAAATAATTCCAGGGTGTGCTTTTCCCTTGTTTATGTGCAGCGCCGTGATTTAGTTAGTGTTCTAGGCTCGCGTCTCTAGCACGGTCTAGCCTAGGAGCAGCACAGTACCGTCGTTGAGCGTTTATTCAACTTTGCATCTCTGAATTGATTTTTGCTGACCCCTTTTGCTACCATATTATAAGCCTTCCCAACTCCACATACATCTATGTCGTGCGTTTGACTCTCCCTGGTAATCGCTCTATCCAAGCTTTGAGAGTTTTGACTACAACGGTTGCCGATCACCACCTGCTGCTGGGTAAGAACTGGTAAGAATTTGAGATTTGCTTGACGGGTTTGTGATACACCACCACCACTTCTTAGTAGTCTGTAGGATCATATTCTTGTGTGTTTCTATTTGCTGCTAACCATGGTAGGATCACAAGCAGATGAGACTGATTGGGAGAACCTGACGAACAAACAGCTACATGATAAATTTCAGCAAATGATGAGTGGACAGGTGCAAGATGTGCTAAACAGATTTGACGAGGCCATGGAGAAGATAGATGGCATGGAGAAGACGTTCGAAACAAAGCTTGATAGCAAGTTTAATGAATTGCTCGCGCGTTTACCACCACTGCCGCCGGCTGCACCTATCGCACCTCTGCAACACCAACAACAACGCATCCTTCCGAATCAGTATGGACGAGCGAAGCGTGTTCCTATTGAGGATGGCCAAACTTCTGGTGCTGCTGTTCCTGTTATTGATGCTTCTTTGGCTCCTGCTACTTCTGATGCTGGTACCCAGGAGGATGATGAGTATGCGGGCGATTATGAGGATGAGGTTGATCAAAATCAAAACTACGTGCACCCACCAGCACCACCACCAGCAGGTCGACCTCAGGTATATATTCGTAATGGTAGGCCTACACCACCACCTCATGTACGAGATGATGTCCATATTCCTAAACTGAAATTGAATATTCCACCATTTGAGGGTAGATATGTTCCTGATATATATCTTACTTGGGAGTTAGAAACTGAACAATGTTTTACATGTTTACAATATCCTGAGGAGAGACGGGTTGCTGCTGCTGTTTGTGCTTTCACTAGTTTTGCATGTGTATGGTGGTCTGAACATTGTAGATTATATCCTATTCCAACTACTTGGGCTGCTTTGAAAACTGCTATGCGTACGCGTTGGGTTCCACCATATTATCAACGTGAATTGCTTCAAAAATTGCAGCGTTTAAGACAAGGGAAAAATTCTGTAGAAGAATATTATCAGGAATTACAAACTGGCATGATTAGATGTGGTATTGTTGAGGAGAATGAAGCTATGCTTGCACGTTTTCTGGGTGGATTAAATAGAGAGATTCAGACCATTCTAGACTATAAGGAGTATACTAATATCACTCGTTTATTCCATCTTGCTTGTAAAGCTGAACGTAAAGTGCAGGATCGACAAGCATTGGCGCGATCTAACTTTTCTGCAGGCCGACCTTCATCATGGGCACCACGTGCATCTTCTACTTCAACTGCACCAGCACCTCAATCAGGTGCCTCCTCCAGTCGTGATACAAGAAAACAGGCACAACCACCATTATCTGCCAAGAGCGCACCTGCTAGGCCTGCACAAAGTTCTTCTTCTTCCCTGGCATCAACAGGGCACACAAGTGATATTATTTGTCGTCGTTGTAAGGGAGGAGGTCATTATGCGAGAGAATGCAAATCTCCGCATGTGATGATTGCTACCGCGGATGGTGGATATGAGTCTGCTAGTGACTATGATGAGGAGACTTTGGCTCTTATTACACGTGAAGAACATGGTGGAGATGATTCTGATCATGAGACGCAATACATGGCTCCTGAAGACGCTGACAGGTATGAATGTTTAGTTGCTCAACGTGTTTTGAGTGTGCAGGTCACACAAGCTGAGCAAAATCAGAGGCACAATTTGTTCCATACCAAGGGAGTTGTGAAGGAATGTTCTGTGCGCGTCATAATAGACGGAGGGAGCTGCAACAACTTGGCTAGCATGGAGATGGTGGAGAAGCTTTCTCTCACCACAAGACCACATCCTTACTACATCCAATGGTTCAACAACAGCGGCAAGGTTAAGGTAACACGTACTGTTCGTGTGCATTTTAGTATCTCTACATATGCTGATTATGTTGATTGTGATGTGGTACCTATGCAAGCATGTTCCTTATTACTTGGTAGACCATGGCAATTTGATAAAAACTCTGTACACCATGGTAGAAACAATCACTATACTCTTGTTCATAAGGATAAAAATATTACTTTGCTTCCTATGACTCCTGATTCCATTTTGAAAGATGATATTAATAGAGCTAATAAAGCAAAACAGGAGAAGAATAAGAGTGAAAATCAGATTGTGGCAAAAGAATTTGAGCAACAAATGAAGCCTAATAATAAACCATCTAGTGTTGCTTCTGAAATTAAATTGAAAAGTGCATGTTTATTTGCCACCAAATCTGATATTGATGAGCTAGATTTCAGCAAATCTGTTTGCTATGCTTTTGAGTGCAAAGAGGCATTATTTTCATTCGAGGACGTGCCTTCCTCTTTGCCTCCTGCTGATGAGGACATCAATACAATTGTTACACCCACAGCCCCTGCTGCTATACATACTGGACCAATTACTAGAGCTCGTGCACGCCAACTAAATTACCAGGTACTTTCGTTTCTTGGTAATGATTCTAATGTTCATGAGAATATGATGCTGCCTAAATTGGATACATTTGTTTTGCTTACAAATGAAGGGCCTAGCTTGGAGAAGGATGAACATTGGAGCAAGAACAAGCATGGAGATGATGGCATGCGCAAGGGAAACAAGAACGGAGTTACAAGTGATGATTTCAGGACTTTGAAGCCACCATAATGGGTGCATGAAGCCTTGGACGAAATATACAAGACGCCACTTCATAAATTTCGTCCCGAGGCTATTTTAGGTGCTGCGTCACCTTATTATTGGCCCAGGCCCATGTAATTTCGAAATACATAAGTATAGGCTATTTTTAGAGTCCGTATGTGTGGGGAAACAAGAGATAGGGTTGATTTCGGACCCCTCCACCAAGGGCCACGAAATTCCCCCCCTCTTCCTCCATATATACAGCCCTTAGGGCATCGTTTAGACTTTGGGTTTTGTTTAGATTAAAAGTTCGCCATAGCTGCAACTTCGCGTACTTCGTTTGTGTTCAACGACCAGACAAAGGCGTCACAGAACCCCACCTTGATCAATAAAGCTTTCATCTTATATTCGCAATATCCAGATTGCAATCTTAGTTTCTTGCTTGTTCTTCGTTTGCTCGCAGGAAACAGACCCTCGTGGTCAGGTTGATCGTGCTCCGGCGTGGTCAATAACCTCTCGGAGTTGGTTTAGCGATTGCTAAGGCGCGACGTCCTCGCACGTTCGTAGTCGGATCGTCAAAGTCGACTTCCACCAAAGCGAAATCCACCATCTCATCGAAAGACGGGACACCTTTGCCTCTATCACGGAGGGAGCTGCAACAACTTGGCTAGCATGGAGATGGTGGAGAAGCTTTCTCTCACCACAAGACCACATCCACATCCTTACTACATCCAATGGTTCAACAACAGCGGCAAGGTTAAGGTAACACGTACTGTTCGTGTGCATTTTAGTATCTCTACATATGCTGATTATGTTGATTGTGATGTGGTACCTATGCAAGCATGTTCCTTATTACTTGGTAGACAATGGCAATTTGATAAAAATTCTGTACACCATGGTAGAAACAATCACTATACTCTTGTTCATAAGGATAAAAATATTACTTTGCTTCCTATGACTCCTGATTCCATTTTGAAAGATGATATTAATAGAGCTAATAAAGCAAAACAGGAGAAGAATAAGAGTGAAAATCAGATTGTGGCAAAAGAATTTGAGCAACAAATGAAGCCTAATAATAAACCATCTAGTGTTGCTTCTGAAATTAAATTGAAAAGTGCATGTTTATTTGCCACCAAATCTGATATTGATGAGCTAGATTTCAGCAAATCTGTTTGCTATGCTTTTGTGTGCAAAGAGGCATTATTTTCATTCGAGGATGTGCCTTCCTCTTTGCCTCCTGCTGTCACTAACATTTTGCAGGAGTTCGCTGACGTCTTTCCACAAGACGTGCCACCGGGATTACCGCCTATTCGAGGGATTGAGCATCAGATTGACTTAATTCCCGGTGCTTCACTGCCAAACCGTGCACCATACCGTACCAATCTAGAGGAGACGAAGGAGATTATGTGTCAAGTACAAGAGCTTCTCGACAAAGGTTATATACGTGAATCCCTTAGTCCTTGTGCTGTTCCTATTATTCTAGTGCCGAAAAAGGATGGTACATCACGTATGTGTGTTGATTGTAGAGGCATTAATAATATTACTATTCGTTATCATCATCCTATTCCTAGGCTCGATGATATGCTTGATGAATTGAGTGGCTCCACAATATTCTCCTAAGTTGATTTGCGTAGTGGATACCATCAAATTCGTATGAAATTGGGAGATGAATGGAAAACAACATTTAAAACTAAGTTTGGATTATATGAGTGGTTAGTCATGCCTTTTGGGTTAACTAATGCACCTAGTACTTTCATGAGATTAATGAACGAAGTTTTACGTGCTTTCATTGGACGATTTGTGGTAGTTTACTTTGATGACATATTGATTTATAGCAGATCTTTGGAAGAACATTTGGAACATTTACGTGCTGTTTTTATTGCTCTACGTGATGCACATTTGTTTGGTAACCTTGGGAAGTGCACCTTTTGCACCGACCGAGTATCTTTTCTTGGCTATGTTGTTACTCCACAGGGAATTGAAGTTGATAAAGCCAAGATTGAATCTATTGAGAGTTGGCCACAGCCCAAAACGGTCACACAAGTGAGGAGTTTTCTTGGCCTTGCTGGATTCTATAGGCGTTTTGTGAGAGATTTCAGCACCATTGCTGCACCTCTCAATGAGCTTACAAAGAAGGATGTGCCTTTTCTTTGGGGTACCGCACAGGAAGAAGCCTTCTCGGTATTGAAAGATAAGTTGACACATGCTCCTTTACTCCAACTTCCTGATTTTAATAAGACTTTTGAGCTTGAATGTGATGCTAGTGGAATTGGATTAGGCGGTGTGTTATTACAAGATGGCAAACCTGTTGCATACTTTTCTGAAAAATTGAGTGGGCCTAGTCTGAATTATTCTACTTATGATAAAGAATTATATGCTCTTGTTCGGACTTTAGAAACATGGCAACATTATTTATGGCCCAAAGAATTTGTTATACATTCTGATCATGAATCTTTGAAACATATTAAAAGTCAAGCTAAACTGAATCGTAGACATGCTAAATGGGTTGAATTCATTGAGACTTTTCCTTATGTCATTAAACACAAGAAGGGAAAAGAAAATGTTATTGCTGATGCATTGTCTCGCCGCTATACTATGTTTTCACAACTTGACTTCAAAATATTTGGTTTGGAGACCATCAAAGATCAATATGTGCATGATGCTGATTTTAAAGATGTAATGCAGAATTGTAAAGAAGGAAGAATGTGGAACAAGTTCGTCGTTAACGATGGATTTGTGTTTCTTGCTAACAAGCTATGCATTCCAGCTAGCTCCGTTCGTCTTTTGTTGTTGCAGGAGGCGCATGGAGGAGGATTAATGGGACACTTTGGCATGAAGAAGACGGAGGACGTACTTGCTACACATTTCTTTTGGCCAAAGATGAGACGGGATGTTGAGCGTTTTATTGCTCGCTGCACTACATGTCAAAAAGCTAAGTCACGACTCAATCTTCATGGTTAGTATATGCCTTTGCCTGTACCTAGTGTTCCTTGGGAGGATATATCTATGGACTTTGTTTTAGGTTTACCTCGAACAAAGAAGGGGAGGGATAGCATATTTGTTGTCGTGGATAGATTCTCAAAAATGGCACACTTTATACCATGTCATAAAAGCGATGATGCTGTTAATGTTGCTGATTTGTTCTTTCGTGAAATTATTCGCTTGCATGGTGTGCCAAATACTATTGTTTCAGATCGTGATACTAAATTTCTTAGCCACTTTTGGAGATGTTTATGGGCTAAGTTGGGGACTAAACTGCTTTTTAGTACTACTTGTCACCCCCAAACTGATGGACAAACTGAAGTAGTCAACAGAACGTTGTCTACTATGCTTAGGGCTGTTTTGACGAATAATAAGAAAATGTGGGAGGAATGCTTGCCTCATATTGAATTTGCTTATAATTGTTCATTGCATTCTACTACTAAGATGTGCCCTTTTGAAGTTGTGTATGGTTTCCTACCTCGTGCACCTATTGATTTGTTGCCTCTTCCATCTTCGGAGAAGGTTAATTTTGATGCTAAACAACGTGCTGAATTGATTTTAAAAATGCATGAGTTAACTAAGGAAAACATTGAGCGTATGAATGCTAAATATAAACTTGCTGGAGATAAGGGTAGAAAACATGTTGTGTTTGCACCTGGAGATCTTGTTTGGTTACATTTGCGTAAGGATAGATTTCCTGATTTGCGCAAATCAAAGTTAATGCCACGTGCTGATGGTCCCTTTAAGGTGTTAGAGAAAATAAATGATAATGCATATAAACTTGAGCTGCCTGCAGATTTTGGGGTTAGTCCCACTTTTAACATTGCAGATTTGAAGCCTTATTTGGGTGAGGAAGATGAACTTCCGTCGAGGATGACTTCATTTCAAGAAGGGGAGGATGATGAGGACATCAATACAATTGTTACACCCACAGCCCCTGCTGCTATACATACTGGACCAATTACTAGAGCTCGTGCACGCCAACTAAATTACCAGGTACTTTCGTTTCTTGGTAATGATTCTAATGTTCATGAGAATATGATACTGCCTAAATTGGATACATTTGTTTTGCTTACAAATGAAGGGCCTAGCTTGGAGAAGGATGAACATTGGAGCAAGAACAAGCATGGAGATGATGGCATGCGCAAGGGGAACAAGAACGGAGTTACAAGTGATGATTTCAGGACTTTGAAGCCACCATAATGGGTGCATGAAGCCTTGGACGAAATATACAAAATGCCACTTCATAAATTTCGTCCCGAGGCTATTTTAGGTGTTGCGTCACCTTATTATTGGGCCAGGCCCATGTAATTTCGAAATACATAAGTATAGGCTATTTTTAGAGTCCGTATGTGTGGGGAAAACAAGAGATAGGGTTGATTTCGGACCCCTCCACCAAGGGCCACGAAATTTCCCCCTCTTCCTCCATATATACAGCCCTTAGGGCATCGTTTAGACTTTGGGTTTTGTTTAGATTAAAAGTTCGCCATAGCTGCGACTTCGCGTACTTCGTTTGTGTTCAACGACCAGACAAAGGCATCACAGAACCCCACCTTGATCAATAAAGCTTTCATCTTATATTCGCAATATCTAGATTGCAATCTCAGTTTCTTGCTTGTTCTTCATTTGCTCGCAGGAAACAGACCCTCTTGGTCAGGTTGATCGTGCTCCGGCGTGGTCAATAACCTCTCGGAGTTGGTTTAGCGATTGCTAAGGCGCGACGTCCTCGCACGTTCGTAGTCGGATCATCAAAGTCGACTGCCACCAAAGCGATATCCATCATCTCATCGAAAGACGGGACACCTTTGCCTCTATCAACAAGTTTCATGGTTATCATTATTCCTAATAGCATACAAGTCATCACAATAATCATCATAGATAGGAACTTTGTTCTCACAATCAATTGGAACCTCTTCCGAAATAGTGGAATCATCACTAAATAAAGTTGACACTCTTCCAAATCCACTTTAATCACAATAGGATTCAACATCCTCCAAAATAGTGGGACCACTACTTCCTAAAGTTGACACTCTTCCAAACCCACTTTCATCAATATAATCATCATAAATAGGAGGCAAGCTTTCATCATAATAAATTTGCTCATCAAAACTTGGGGGACAAAAAATATCATCTTCATCAAACATAGCTTCCCCAAGCTTGTGGCTTTGCATATCATTAGCATCATGGATATTCAAGGAATTCATACTAAAAACATTGCAATCATGCTCATCATTCAAATATTTATTGCCAAACATTCTAATGCATTCTTCTTCTAGCACTTGAGCACAATTTTCCTTACCATCATTCTCACGAAAGATATTAAAAACACGAAGCGTATGAGACAAACTTAACTCCATTTTTAGTTTTCTTTTATAAACTAAACTAGTGATAAAACAAGAAACGAAAACATTCGATTGCAAGATCTAAAGATATAGCTTCAAGCACTCACCTCCCCGGCAACGCCGCTAGAAAAGAGCTTGATGTCTACTACACAACCTTCTTCTTGTAGATGTTGTTGGGCCTGCAAGTGCACAGATTTGTAGGACAGTAGCAAATTTCCCTCAAATGGACGACCTAAGGTTTATCAATCCGTAGGAGGCGTAGGATGAAGATGGTCTCTCTCAAACAACCCTGCAACCAAATAACAAAGAGTCTCTTGTGTCCCCAACACACCCAATACAATGGTAAATTGTATAGGTGCACTAGTTCGGCGAAGAGATGGTGATACAAGTGCAAAATAGATAGTAGATAAAGGTTTTTGTAATCTGAAATTAGAAAAACAGCAAGGTAACAAGTGGTAAAAGTGAGCGTAAACGGTATTGCAATGATAGGAAACAAGGCCTAGGGTTCATACTTTCACTAGTGCAAGTTCTCTCAACAATAATAACATAGATAGATCATATAACAATCCCTTAACATGCAACAAAGAGTCACTCCAAAGCAACTAATAGCGGAGAACAAACGAAGAGATTGTTGGGGAACGTAGTAATTTCAAAAAAAATCCTACGTACACGCAAGATCATGGTGATGCATAGCAACGAGAGGGGAGAGTGTTGTCCACGTACCCTCGTAGACCATAAGCGGAAGTGTTATGACAACGCAGTTGATGTAGTCGTACGTCTTCACGATCCGACCGATCCAAGCATCAAACGTACGGCACCTCCGACTTCAGCACATGTTCAGCTCGATGACGATCCCTGGACTCCGATCCAGCAGGGTGTCGGGGATGAGTTCCGTCAGCACGACGGCGTGGTGACAATGATGATGTTCTACCGACATAGGGCTTCGCCTAAGCACCGCAACGATATGACTAGGTGGAATATGGTGGAGGGGGGCACCGCACATGGCTAAGGAACGATCACGATGATCAACTTGTGTGTCTAGAGGTGCCCCCCTGCCCCCGTATATAAAGGAGGGAGGGGGAGGTGCGGCCGCCCCCCTAGGGGTGTGCCTGGAGGAGTCCTACTCCCACTGGGAGTAGGACTCCCCCCTCTTGCCTTGGTGGAGAAGGAAAGGGGGGAGGGGAAAGAGGAAAGGGGGGCGCCCCCCCCCCTTC
>NC_041389.1:366806477-366834493 GCF_002162155.2 Triticum dicoccoides | reverse complement strand
GGTAACCCTCCGGTACTCCGGTAAAATCCTGATTTCACCCGGAACATTTCCGATATCCAAATATAGGCTTCCAATATATCAATCTTTATGTCTCGACCATTTCGAGACTCCTCGTCATGTCCGTGATCACATCCGGGACTCCAAACAACCTTCGATACATCAAAACTTATAAACTCATAATAAAACTGTCATCGTAACTTTAAGCGTGTGGACCCTACGGGTTCGAGAACTATGTAGACATGACCTAGAACTATTTCTGGTCAATAGCCAATAGCGGAACCTGGATGCTCATATTGGCTCCTACATATTCTACGAAGATCTTTATCGGTCAAACCGCATAACAACATACGTTGTTCCGTTTGTCATCGGTATGTTACTTGCCCGAGATTCGATCGTCGGTATCTCAATACCTAGTTCAATCTCGTTACCAGCAAGTCTCTTTACTCGTTCCGTAATACATCATATCACAACTAACTCATTAGTTGCAATGCTTGCAAGGCTTAAGTGATGTGCATTACCGAGAGGGCCCAGAGATACCTCTCCGACAATCGGAGTGACAAATCCTAATCTCGAAATACGCCAACCCAACAAGTACCTTCGGAGACACCTGTAGAGCACCTTTATAATCACCCAGTTATGTTGTGACGTTTGGTAGCACACAAAGTGTTCCTCCGGTAAACGGGAGTTGCATAATCTCATAGTCATAGGAACATGTATAAGTCATGAAGAAAGCAATAGCAACATACTAAACGATCAAGTGCTAAGCTAACGGAATGGGTCAAGTCAATCACATCATTCTCCTAATGATGTGACCCCGTTAATCAAATGACAACACATGTCTATGGTCAAGAAAGATAACCATCTTTGATCAACGAGCTAGTCAAGTAGAGGCATACTAGTGACACTCTATTTGTTTATGTATTCACACAAGTATTATGTTTCCGGTTAATACAATTCTAGCATGAATAATAAACATTTATCATGATATAAGGAAATAAATAATAACTTTATTATTGCCTCTAGGGCATATTTCCTTCAGTCTCCCACTTGCACTAGAGTCAATAATCTAGATTGCACAGTAATGATTCTAACACCCATGGAGTCTTGGTGTTGATCATGTTTTGCTCGTGGAAGAGGCTTAGTCAACGGGTCTGCAACATTCAGATTCGTATGTATCTTGCAAATTTCTATGTCTCCCACCTGGACTAGATCCCGGATGGAATTGAAGCGTCTCTTGATGTGCTTGGTTCTCTTGTGAAATCTGGATTCCTTTGCTAAGGCAATTGCTCCAGTATTGTCACAAAAGATTTTCATTGGACCCGATGCACTAGGTATTGTTGGAAATATGCCCTAGAGGCAATAATAAATTGGTTTTTATTATATTTCCTTGTTCATGATAATCGTTTATTATCCATGCTATAATTGTATTGATAGGAAACTCAGATACATGTGTGGGCACATAGACAACACCATGTCCCTAGTAAGCCTCTAGTTGACTAGCTCGTTGATCAATAGATGGTTACGGTTTCCTGACCATGGACATTGGATGTCGTTGATAACGGGATCACATCATTAGAAGAATGATGTGATGGACAAGACCCAATCCTAAGCCTAGCACAAAGATCGTAGTTCGTATGCTAAAGCTTTTCTAATGTCAAGTATCTTTTCCTTAGACCATGAGATTGTGCAACTCCCGGATACCGTAGGAATGCTTTGGGTGTACCAAACGTCGCAACGTAACTGGGTGGCTATAAAGGTGCACTACAGGTATCTCCGAAAGTGTCTGTTGGGTTGGCACGAATCGAGACTGGAATTTGTCACTCCGTGTGATGGAGAGGTATCTCTGGGCCCACTCGGTAGGACATCATCATAATGTGCACAATGTGATCAAAGAGTTGATCGCGGTATGATGTGTTACGGAACGAGTAAAGAGACTTGCCGGTAACGAGATTGAACAAGGTATCGGTATACCGATGATCGAATCTCGGGCAAGTACAATACCGCTAGACAAAGGGAATTGAATAAGGGATTGATTGAGTCCTTGACATCGTGGTTCATCCGATGAGATCATCGTGGAACATGTGGGAGCCAACATGGGTATGCAGATCCCGTTGTTGGTTATTGACAGGAGAACGTCTCGGTCATGTCTGCATGGTTCCCGAACCCGTAGGGTCTACACACTTAAGGTTCGATGATGCTAGGGTTATAGGGAATAGATGTATGTGGATGTTGTTCGGAGTCCTGGATGAGATCCCGGACGTCACGAGGAGTTTCGGAATGGTCCGGAGGTAAAGAATAATATATAGGAAGTGAGGTTTTGGCCACGGGAAGTGTTTTGGGGGTCACCGGTAATGTATCGGGACCACCGGAAGGGTTCCGAGGTCCACCGGGAGGGGCCACCAGCCCCGGAGGCTTGCATGGGCCTAGTGTAGAAAGGGACCAGCCCCAGAGTGGGCTGGTGCGCCTCCCACCAAGGCCCAAGGCGCAGCTAGGAGGGGAGAGGGGAAACCCTAGGCGCAGATGGGCCTAAAGGCCCACCCTAGGGCGCGCCCCCTCTCTTCCCCTCTTGGCCGCCCCCTCCAAGTCCCATCTAGGGATGCCGCACCCCAAGGGGGGGAACCCTAGATGGGGGCGCAGCCACCTCCCCTCCTCCTATAAATAGTGGGGGTTTTGGGGCTGCCAGAGACACGAGAACCTCTCCCTCAAGGCGCAGCCCTACCTCTCTCCCTCCTCGTCTCCCGCGGTGCTTGGCGAAGCCCTGCAGGATTGCCACACTCCTCCATCACCACCATGCCGTTGTGCTGCTGCTGGACGGAGTCTTCCCCAACCTCTCCCTCTCTCCTTGCTGGATCAAGGCATGGGAGACGTCACCGGGCTACACGTGTGTTGAACACGGAGGTGCCGTCCGTTCGGCACTAGGATCTCCGGTGATTTGGATCACGACGAGTACGACTCCTTCAACCCCATTCTCTTGAACACTTCCGCTTAGCAATCTACAAGGGTATGTAGATGCACTCTCCTTCCCCTCGTTACTATTCTCTCCATAGATAGATCTTGGTGACTCGTAGGAAAATTTTGAATTTCTGCTACGTTCCCCAACAGTGGCATCATGAGCTAGGTCTATTGCGTAGATTCTGTGCACGAGTAGAACACAAAGTAGTTGTGGTCATTGATTTTATTCAATATGCTTACCGTTACTACTCCTATCTTGTTTCGACGGTATTGTGGGATGAAGCGGCCCGGACTGACCTTACACGTACTCTTACGTGAGACAGGTTCCACCGACTGACATGCACTTGGTGCATAAGGTGGCTAGCGGGTGCCAGTCTCTCCCATTTTAGTAGGAACGGATTCTATGAAAAGGGTCCTTATGAAGGGTAAATAGCAATTGGCATATCACGTTGTGGTTTTTGCGTAGGTAAGAAATGTTCTAGCTAGAAACCCATAGCAGCCACGTAAAACATGCAAACAACAATTAGAGGACGTCTAACTTGTTTTTGCAGGGTATGCTATGTGATGTGATATGGCCAAGAAGAATGTGATGAATGTTATGTGATGTATGAGATTGATCATGTTCTTGTAATAGGAATCACGACTTGCATGTCGATGAGTATGACAACCGGCAGGAGCCATAGGAGTTGTCTTTATTTATTGTATGACCTGCGTGTCATTGAACAACGCCATGTAATTACTTTACTTTATTGCTAACCGATAGCCATAGTAGTAGAAGTAATAAGTTGGCGAGACAACTTCATGGAGACACGATGATGGAGATCATGGTGTCATGCCGGTGACAATGATGATCATGGAGCCCCGAAGATGGAGATCAAAAGGAGCAATATGATATTGGCCATATCATGTCACTATTTGATTGCATGTGATGTTTATTATATTTATGCATCTTATTTGCTTAGAACGACGGTAGTAAATAAGATGATCCCTCATTAAAATTTCAAGAAAGTGTTCCCCCTAACTGTGCACCGTTGCGAAAGTTCGTCGTTTCGAAGCACCATGTGATGATCGGGTGTGATAGATTCTTATGTTCACATACAACGGGTGTAAGCCAAATTTACACACGTGAAACACTTAGGTTGACTTGACGAGCCTAGCATGTACAGACATGGCCTCGGAACACAAGATACCGAAAGGTCGAGCATGAGTCGTATAGTAGATACGATCAACATGAAGATGTTCACCGATGATGACTAGTCCGTCTCACGTGATGATCGGACATGGCCTAGTTGACTCGGATCATGTAATCACTTAGATGACTAGAGGGATGTCTATCTGAGTGGGAGTTCATAAGATGAACTTAATCATCCTGAACATAGTCAAAAGATCTTTGCAAATTATGTCGTAAGCTCGCGCTTTAGTTCCACTGTTTAGATATGTTCCTAGAGAAAATATAGTTGAAAGTTGACAGTAGCGATTATGCGATCAGTAGAAAGCTTATATCCTTAATGCACCGCTCAGTGTGCTGAACCCCAAACGTCGTTTGTGGATGTTGCGAACATCGGACATACACGTTTTGATAACTACGTGACAATTCAGTTAAATGGTTTAGAGTAGAGGCACCAAAGACGTTTTCGAAACGTCGCGGAACATATGAGATGTTTCGAGGGCTGAAATTGGGATTTCAGGCTCGTGCCCACGTCAAGAGGTATAAGACCTCCGACGATTTTCTTAGACGGCAAACTAAGGGAGAAAAGCTTAATCGTTGAGCTTGTGCTCAGATTGTCTGAGTGCAACAATCACTTGAATTGAGTGGGAGTTGATCTTCCGGATGAGATAGTAATGTTTCTCCAAAGTCATTGCCACCAAGCTGCTAGAGCTTAGTGATGAACTATAACATATCAGGGATAGATATGATGATCCTTGAGGTATTCGCGATGTTTGACACCGCGAAAGTAGAAATCAAGAAGGAGCATCAATTGTTGATGGTTGATGAAACCACTAGTTTCAAGAAGGGCAAGGGCAAGAAGGGATACTTCATGAAACGGCAAATCAGCTGCTGCTCTAGTGAAGAAACCCAAGGTTGAACCCAAACCCGAGACTAAGTGCTTCTGGAATAAGGGGAACAGCCACTTGAGCAGCATTACCCTAGATACTTGGTAGATGAGAAGGCTGGCAAGGTCGATAGAAGTATATTGGATATACATTATGTTAATGTGTACTTTACTAGTACTCCTAGTAGCACCAGGGTATTAAGATACCGGTTCGGTTGCTAAGTGTTAGTAACTCGAAATAAAAGAGCTACGGAATAAACGGAGACTAGCTAAAGGTGAGCTGACGATATATGTTGGAAGTGTTTCCAAGGTTGATGTGATCAACCATCGCACGCTCCCTCTACCATCGAGATTGGTGTCAAAACTAAATAATTGCTATTTGGTGTTTGCGTTGAGCATAGACATGACTGGATTATGTCTATCACAATACGGTTATTCATTTAAGGAGAATAATGGTTACTCTGGTTATTTGAATAATACCTTCAATGGTCTTGCACCTGAAATGAATGTTTTATTGAATCTCGATGATAGTGATACACATGTTCATGCCAAAAGATATAAGATACTAATGATAGTACCACCTACTTGTGGCACTGCCATGTAAGTCATATTGGTATAAAAGG
This sequence comes from Triticum dicoccoides, assembly GCF_002162155.2. Classification (NCBI taxonomy): domain Eukaryota; kingdom Viridiplantae; phylum Streptophyta; class Magnoliopsida; order Poales; family Poaceae; genus Triticum; species Triticum dicoccoides. Next base: position 366,828,864 of record NC_041389.1, on the reverse strand, counting down.
CATGAAGAAGCTCCATGTTGATGGATCTTTGGACTCACTCGTTTTTGAAAAGATTGAGACATGTGAACCATGTCTATTGGTATATACGCATGAAGAAACTCCATGCAGATGGACCATTTGGACTCACTTGATTTTGAATCACTTGAGATATGAAAATCATACCACATGGGCAAGATGACTGAAAAGCCTCGTTTTCAGTAAGATGGAACAAGATAGCAACTTGTTGGAAGTAACACATTTTGATGTGTGCAGTCCAATGAGTGCTGAGGCATGCAGTGAATATCGTTATGTTCTTACTTCACAGATGATTCGAGTAGATGTTGAGTATATTTATTTGATGAAACACAAGTCTAAATTATTGAATGGTTCAAGTAATTTCAGAGTGAAGTTGAAGATCATCGTGACAAGAGGATAAAATGTCTATGATATGATCATAGAGATGAGTATCTGAGTTACGAGCTTTGGCACGCAACAAAGACATCGTGGAAATTGTTTCACAATTAATACCGCCTGGAACACCATAGTGTGATGGTGTGTTTGAACATCATAGTTGCACCCTATTGGATATGGTGCATACCATGATGTCTCTTATCGAATTACCACTATCATTCACCGTGAGAACTATGGTTTAGAGAAACCTAAGTTGTTGTTTCTTGAAAGTTTGGGGCTGCGACGCTTATGTGAAAAAGTTTCAGGTTGATAAGCTCGAACCCAAAGCGGATAAAATGCATCTTCATAGGACACCCAAAACAGTTGGCTATACCTCCTAATTCAGATCCGAAAGCAATAGGGATTGTTTCTTGAATCGGGTCCTTTCTCGAGAAAAAGTTTGTCTTGAAAATTGAGTGGGAGGATGGTGGAGACTTGATGAGGTTATTGAACCATCACTTCAACTAGTGTGTAGAAGGGCATTGGAAGTTGTTCCTATGGCGCCTACACCAATTGAAGCAGAAGCTTATGATAGTGATCATGAAGTTTTGGATCAAGTCACTACCGTACCTCGTAGGGTGACAAGGATGCATACTACTTCAAAGTGGTACAGTAATCCTGTCTTGAAGGTCATGTTGCTAGACAACAATGAACCTACGAGCTATGGAGAAGCGATGGTGGGCCCATATTCCGATAAATGGTTATAAGCCATGAAATCCGAGATAGGATCCATGTATCAGAACAAAGCATGGACTTTGGTGGACTTGCCCGATGATCGGCAAGCCATTGAGATAAATGGATCTTTAAGAAGAAGACGGACGTGGATGGTAATGTCACCATCTATGAAGCTCGACTTGTGGCCAAGAGTTTTTCACAAGTTCAAGGAGTTGACTACGATGAGATTTTCTCATCCGTAGCGATGCTTAAAGTCCGTCGGAATCATGTTAGCATTAGCTGCATTTATGAAATCTGGCAGATGGATGTCAAAACAAGTTTCCTTACCAGTTTTCATAAGGAAAGGTTGTATGTGATAAAATCAGAAAGGTTTTGTCAATCCTAAGGATGCTAAAAGGTATGCTAGCTCCAGCGATCCTTCCATGGACTGGTGTAAGCATCTCGGAGTTGGAATATACACTTTGATAAGATGATCCAAGATTTTGGGTTTATACAAAGTTTATGAGAAACTTGTATTTCCAACGAAGTGAGTGGGAGCACTATAGAATTTCTGATGAGTATATGTTGTTGACATATTGTTGATCAGAAATGATGTAGAACTTCTGGAAAGCATATAGGGTTATTTGAAAAGTGTTTTTCAAGGGAAAACCTAGATTAAGCTACTTGAACATTGAGCATCAAGATCTATGAGGATGGATCAAAACGCTTAATGGTACTTTCAAAATGAGCACGTACCTTGACATGATCTTGAAGGTGTTCAAGATGGATCAGTCAAAGAAGGAGTTCTTGCCTGAGTTGTAAGGTATGAAGTTAAAACTTAAAGCTCGACCATGGCAGAATAGAGAGAAAGGATGAAGGTCGTCCCCTATGCTTAGACGTAGGCTCCATAGTATGCTATGCTGTGTACCGCACCTGATGTGTGCCTTGCCACATGTCTGGCAAGAGGGTACAAAGGTGATCAAGGAGTGGATCACCAGATAGCGGTCAAAATTGTCCTTGGAGTAATAAGGACATGTTTCTCGATTATGGAGGTGATAAAGAGTTCGGCGTAAAGGGTTACGTCGATGCAAGCTTTAACACCTATCCGAATGACTCTGAGTAGCAAACCGGATACGTATAGTGGAGCAACCATTTGGAATAGCTCCAAGTGGAGCGTGGAAGCATTTACAATATGACCTAGAGATTTGCGAAGTACATACGGATCTGAATGTTGCAGACTCATTGACTAAAACCTCTCTCACAAGCAAAACATGATCAAACCCCAGAACTCATTGAGTCTAATCACATGATGATGTGAACTAGTTTAGCGACACTAGTAAACTCTTTGGATGTTGGTCACATGGCGATGTGACCTGTGAGTGTTAATCACATGGCGATGTGAACTAGATTATTGACTCTAGTGCAAGTGGGAGACTGTTGGAAATATGCCCTAGAGGCAATAATAAATTGGTTATTATTATATTTCCTTGTTCATGATAATCGTTTATTATCCATGCTATAATTGTATTGATAGGAAACTCAGATACATGTGTGGGCACATAGACAACACCATGTCCCTAGTAAGCCTCTAGTTGACTAGCTCGTTGATCAACAGATGGTTACGGTTTCCTGACCATGGACATTGGATGTCGTTGATAACGGGATCACATCATTAGAAGAATGATGTGATGGACAAGACCCAATCCTAAGCCTAGCACAAAGATCGTAGTTCGTATGCTAAAGCTTTTCTAATGTCTTAGACCATGAGATTGTGCAACTCCCGGATACCGTAGGAATGCTTTGGGTGTACCAAACGTCGCAACGTAACTGGGTGGCTATAAAGGTGCACTACAGGTATCTTCGAAAGTGTCTGTTGGGTTGGCACGAATCGAGACTGGGATTTGTCACTCCGTGTGACGGAGAGGTATCTCTGGGCCCACTCGGTAGGACATCATCATAATGTGCACAATGTGATCAAAGAGTTGATCGCGGGATGATGTGTTACGGAACGAGTAAAGAGACTTGCCGGTAACGAGATTGAACAAGGTATCGGTATACCGACGATCGAATCTCGGGCAAGTACAATACCGCTAGACAAAGGGAATTGAATACAGGATTGATTGAGTCCTTGACATCGTGGTTCGTCCGATGAGATCATCGTGGAACATGTGGGAGCCAACATGGGTATCCAGATCCCGCTGTTGGTTATTGACAGGAGAACGTCTCGGTCATGTCTGCATGGTTCCCGAACCCGTAGGGTCTACACACTTAAGGTTCGATGACGCTAGGGTTATAGGGAATAGATGTATGTGGTTACCGAATGTTGTTCGGAGTCCCGGATGAGATCCTGGACGTCACGAGGAGTTCCGGAATGGTTCGGAGGTAAAGAATAATATATAGGAAGTGAGGTTTTGGCCACCGGAAGTGTTTTGGGGGTCACCGGTAATGTATCGGGACCACCGAAAGGGTTCCGGGGTCCACCGGGAGGGGCCACCAGCCCCGGAGGCTTGCATGGGCCTAGTGTGGAAAGGGACCAGCCCCAGAGTGGGCTGGTGCACCTCCCACCAAGGCCCAAGGCGCAGCTAGGAGGGGAGAGGGGAAACCCTAGGCGCAGATGGGCCTAAAGGCCCACCCTAGGGCGCGCCCCCTCTCTTCCCCTCTTGGCCGCCCCCTCCAAGTCCCATCTAGGGCTGCCGCACCCCAAGGGGGGAACCTTAGATGGGGGCGCAGCCACCTCCCCTCCTCCTATAAATAGTGGGGGTTTTGGGGCTGCCAGAGACACGAGAACCTCTCCCTCAAGGCGCAGCCCTACCTCTCTCCCTCCTCGTCTCCCGCGGTGCTTGGCGAAGCCCTGCAGGATTGCCACGCTCCTCCATCACCACCATGCCGTTGTGCTGCTGCTGGACGGAGTCTTCCCCAACCTCTCCCTCTCTCCTTGCTGGATAAGGGCATGGGAGACGTCACCGGGCTATACGTGTGTTGAACGCGGAGGTGCCGTCCGGTCGGCACTAGGATCTCCGGTGATTTGGATCACAACGAGTATGACTCCTTCAACCCCGTTCTCTTGAACGCTTCCGCTTAGCGATCTACAAGGGTATGTAGATGCACCCTCCTTCCCCTCGTTGCTAGTCTCTCCATAGATAGATCTTGGTGACTAGTAGGAAAATTTTGAATTTCTGCTACGTTCCCCAACAAGTATGAAACCTAGATCGGATATGAACTCCTTCATCCAGACTCCTTCCTTTGCTGCTTCCAAAGCAACTACGTACTCTGCTTCACACGTAGATCCCGCCACGACGCTTTGTTTAGAACTGCACCAACTGACAGCTCCACCATTCAATGTAAACACGTATCCGGTTTGCGATTTAGAATCGTCCAGATCAGTGTCAAAGCTTGCTTCAACGTAACCATTTACTATGAGCTCTTTGTCACCTCCATATACGAGAAACATGTCCTTAGTCCTTTTCAGGTATTTCAGGATGTTCTTGACTGCTGTCCAGTGATCCACTCCTGGATTACTTTGGTACCTCCCTGCTAGACTTATAGCAAGGCACACATCAAGTCTGGTACACAGCATTGCATACATGATAGAGCCTATGGCTGAAGCATAGGGAACATCTTTCATCTTCTCTCTATCTTCTGCAGTGGTCGGGCTTTGAGTCTTACTCAACTTCACACCTTGTAACACAGGCAAGAACCCTTTCTTTGCTTGGTCCATTTTGAACTTCTTCAAAACTTTGTCAAGGTATGTGCTTTGTGAAAGTCCAATTAAGCGTCTTGATCTATCTCTATAGATCTTAATGCCCAATATGTAAGAAGCTTCACCGAGGTCTTTCATTGAAAAACTCTTATTCAAGTATCCCTTTATGCTATCTAGAAATTCTATATCATTTCCGATCAGTAATATATCATCCACATATAATATCAGAAATGCTACAGAGCTCCCACTCACTTTCTTGTAAATACAGGCTTCTCCAAAAGTCTGTACAAAACCAAATGGTTTGATCACACTATCAAAGCGTTTATTCCAACTCCGAGAGGCTTGCACCAGTCCATAAATGGATCGCTGGAGCTTGCACACTTTGTTAGTTCCCTTTGGATCGACAAAACCTTCTGGTTGCATCATATACAACTATTCTTCCAGAAACCCGTTCAGGAATGCAATTTTGACATCGATATGCCATATTTCATAATCATAAAATGCGGCAATCGCTAACATGATTCGGACAGACTTAAGCATCGCTATGGGTGAGAAAGTCTCATCGTAGTCAATCCCTTGAACTTGTCGAAAACCTTTTGCGACAAGTCGAGCTTTGTAGACAGTAACATTACCATCAACGTCAGTCTTCTTCTTGAAGATCCATTTATTTTCAGTTGCTTGCCGATCATTGGGAAAGTCAACCAAAGTCCACACTTTGTTCTCATACATGGATCCCATCTCAGATTTCATGGCCTCAAGCCATTTTGCGGAATCTGGGCTCACCATCGCTTCTTCATAGTTCGTAGGTTCATCATGGTCTAGTAACATGACTTCCAGAATAGGATTACCGTACCACTCTGGTGCGGATTTTATTCTGGTTGATCTACGAGGTTCAGTAACAACTTGATCTGAAGTTCCATGATCATCATCATTAACTTCCTCACTAATTGGTGTAGGTGTCACAGGAACAGATTTCTGTGATGAGCTACTTTCCAATAAGGGAGCAGGTACAGTTACCTCATCAAGTTCTACTTTCCTCCCACTCACTTCTTTCGAGAGAAACTCCTTCTCTAGAAAGGATCCATTCTTAGCAACGAATGTCTTGCCTTCGGATCTGTGATAGAAGGTGTACCCAACAGTTTCCTTTGGGTATCCTATGAAGGCACATTTCTCCTATTTGGGTTCGAGCTTATCAGGTTGATGTTTTTTCACATAAGCATTGCAGCCCCAAACCATTAGAAACGACAACTTTGGTTTCTTGCCAAACCACAGTTCGTAAGGCGTCATATCAACGGATTTTGATGGTGCCCTATTTAACATGAATGCGGCCGTCTCTAAAGCGTAACCCCAAAACAAAGCGGTAAATCAGTAAGAGACATCATAGATCGCACCATATCAAGTAAAGTACGATTACGACGTTCGGACACACCATTACGTTGTGGTGCTCCAGGTGGCGTGAGTTGCGAAACTATTCCGCTTTGTTTCAAATGTAGACCAAACTCGTAACTCAAATATTCTCCTCCACGATCAGATCGTAAAAACTTTATTTTCTTGTTATGATGATTTTCAACTTCACTTTGAAATTCTTTGAACTTTTCAAACATTTCAGACTTATGTTTCATTAAGTAGATATATCCATATCTGCTTAAATCATCTGTGAAGGTGAGAAAATAACGATATCCGCCACGAGCCTCAACATTCATTGGACCACATACATCTGTATGTATGATTTCCAATAAATCTGTTGCTCTCTCCATTGTACCGGGAACGGCGTTTTAGTCATCTTGACCATAAGGCACGGTTCGCAAGTACCAAGATGATTCATAATCAAGTGGTTCCAAAAGTCCATCAGTATGGAGTTTCTTCATGCGCTTTACACCGATATGACCCAAATGGCAGTGCCACAAGTAAGTTGCACTATCATTATCAACTCTGCATCTTTTGGTTTCAACATTATGAATATGTGTATCACTACTATCGAGATTCATCAAAAATAGACCACTCTTCAAGGGTGCATGACCATTGTCACACCCAAGATGCGACCCTATCCTAAAGGAACTCGAAGGTCCCACCAAGGATAGAAGCGCATCTTGAAGACGCTTTTGCAAGGTGGATAACATTACATCAACATTACATAATAGATGGGGATACATACATAAGGCATACAATGCCACACGAATACAACATCATCTTACATAAGAGCACCATCTGACTACGGATGAAACACAAACATAAACTCAAACAACATCCACCCTGCTAGCCCAGGCTGCCGACCTGGAACCTATCCCCTGATCGAAGAAGCAGAAGAAGAACTCCAAAACAAGCAAACATCGCTCTCGCGTCATGATCATCGCATAACCTGTACCTGCAACTGTTGTTGTAGTAATCTGTGAGCCACGAGGACTCAACAATCCCATTACCATGGGTATCAAGACTAGCAAAGCTTAATGGGAAAGGAAGGGGTAAAGTGGTGAGGTTGCAGCAGCGGCTAAGCAAGTATGGTGGCTAACATACGCAAATAAGAGCGAGAAGAGAGCAAACGGAACGATCGTGAAGCTAGCAATGATCAAGAGGTGATCCTGAACACCTACTTACGTCAAACATAACACAGAAACTGTGTTCACTTCCCGGACTCCGCCGAGAAGAGACCATCACGGTTACACACGCGGTTGATGCATTTTAATTCAGATCTGGTGTCAAGTTATCTACAACCGGACATTAACAAATTCCCATCTGCCACATAACTGCGGGCACGGCTCTCGAAAGTTTATAACCCTGCAGGGGTGTCCCAACTTAGCCCATGATAAGCTCTCGCGATCAACGAAGGATATTCCTTCTCCCAGGAAGACCCGATCAGTCTCGGAATCCCGGTTTACAAGACATTTCAACAATGGTAAAACAAGACCAGCAAAGCCGCCCGATGTGCCGACAAATCCAGATAGGAGCTGCACATATCTCGTTCTCAGGGCAACACCAGATGAGACTAGCTACGAGTAAAACCAACCCTCAAGTTGCCCCGAGGTGGCCCCGCAGGCAGCTCAGTTCGGACCAGCACTTAGACAAGCACTGGCCCGGGGGGGCTAAAATAAAGATGACCCTCGGGTTGGCCGACCCAAGGGAAGGGTATACGTGGTGGTGAGGCAAATGGTAAAACCAAGGTTGGGCCTTGCTAGAGGAGTTTTATTCAAAGCGAACTGTCAAGGGGGTCCCATAAATCACCCAACCGCGTAAGGAACGCAAAATCTGGGAACATAACACCGGTATGACGGAAACTAGGGCAGCAAGAGTGGAACAAAACACCAGGCATAAGGCCGAGTCTTCCACCCTTTACCAAGTATATAGATGCATTAAATTAAATAGGATATATTGTGATATCCCAACATAACTCTGTCCACCATGGAGCAATCTTCAACTTCACCTGCAACTAACAACGCTATAAGAGGGGCTGAGCAAAAGCGGTAACATAGCCAAGCAACGGTTTGCTAGGAAGGGTGAAAAAGGTTAGAGGCTGACATGGCAATTTGGGAGGCTTGAAGAACAAGTGATAGGTAGCGCAGCATAGCGATAGAACATAGCAACTAGCATAGCAATGATAGTAGTGAGATCCAGGGTAGCGGTCATCTTGCCTGAAATCCCGCTAGGAAGAAGAACGAGTCCATGAAGAAGACGGACGGGAGCAATGGAATGAATCCTCACAATCGCAACATTAGCGTAACTAAGAAGCAACACCGGAAAGAAACAAACAACATGGTAAATGCACAAGCATAAACATGGCATGATGCACAAACAAGTATGATGCATGTCCTGTTTAAATGAGGCATGGCATGGCAAAGTGCAACAAACAATACTACAAGTTAAGTGGAGCTCAATATGCAACGAGTTGCATATTGACGAAACACCACATTAGAGTTATTTAGTTCGCTCTCGTTTAGGTACACAACAATATTAAATATTGTTAAACATGGCAAGAGGTGAAGCATATAAAAACTACCTATCTAGGCAAGTTTAAATGAGGCCGGAACAACAAACAACAATTCCAGAAAATCCTCATGTGCATATTTTAGATTCGGTACTGTTCTGCCCTAAACCATATTTTAAGGTTGTTAAACAGGAAAATAAAGTGGACCATCTTAAACTAGGCATTTTTCCACCCGATTTACATATAAAGTTTATTTAAAACCGAGCTATGGTTATTTAGTTATGAAATAAATCATTTTAACAAAGCATTTAAGCAAATTTAAACAAACAACATTTTAAACATTTTAAACATGGATGAAAGTGGCATAATGTGAAACTAGATGAAATTCTAAGCATTTTTCATGTATAGTTTGTTTAATTTGGATGCATGCATATTTAGTTATTAACAATGCAAAACAGGGGCATTTTCTGTAAATAAGAATGCATTGGAAAAATGCTAAAGTACACACAGGCTGGGAAAAGAAATGCACGGGCCAGAAGCATTAGAGTGCAGCGGCCCAGAAGTGGAATCGGGCCCAACCGGCTATGGGTGTGTGTGCTCGAATTAAAACAGAGAAGCAGGGACTAAAAGGAATCGGGAGAAGCAGGGATCAAACCTTGAACCTCCAGGATAGAGGAGCAGAGCGCTGACCAGCTCGGCTACTGCTCTACTTGTGCAACACCTAGGAGCCAGCAACTCTTAACCAATGACTGAACGGACGAGCTTTGGAGCCATGGCTCACGGTGGTTGCCGGCGACGCAGCCGAGCACAGCAGCGGCAACCGCGGCTGCAAAGGGCCAGCGGGGGTGCGGAAGACGATGAGGGTGTGTGTGTGAATGCGCAAGGCGGGGGCGAGCGGCTGCTGCTCGCCGGTGTCGTGTGCGTGCTGAAGCAGAGAAAGAAACAGAGGAGCTGGCGATGTGCACAAAGAGCGGCGGAGGAGCTCGTCAGAGCTATTCCGGCAACCAAAACACGCGGCGGAGGGCGCGGATGGAAGCTACGCAGCGGGGCGAAGCCATTCATACCAAGCATGCAACGGGAAGTGAACGGATTCCTCGCCGACGACGGGGTTCCGCGGTGGTGCGCCTCAGGCTGCTATGGTGGATTCACACGAGACGGGGAGGGAACGAGGGGGAAAAGTGATGCGTGGGAAGAGCGTGCTCACCACAGGCACTCGGTGCGCCTGGATTGACGCGAGGTGGTCGGAGACGGCCAGAATCGAAGGGGATGCAGATCAGCCGCAGGAGAAGAAGACGAAGTAGAGGAAGAAGAGGACGTCGTGGAAGAAGACGATCGCGTCATCCCTGTCCCCATCTGGCTCCTGGTCCGCTTGTAGTCGAAGAAGACGCCGTCTTCGAGTCGACCCAGAACGAAGACGGTGACGGAGGAAGGCTATGGCTGCGGTGGAGCCATGGAAGTGCTCCGGCGCTCTCGGGTGGAAGGGGCGACGGCTTTGGAGGTATGGATCTCACCTAGCAGCGGCGGAGGAAGGAGAGGGGAAACCCTAGGGCTGGCGCTGGGCTTCTTATAGGGGCGAGGTGCGGCTCGGCGAGGGTGTGACACGCTGGCCATGTGTGCCTCGTTTGCAAAGTTACTGTGAGAGAGAGGGAGGACGTGAGGTGGAAGAAAAGGTGAGGGGAAGAGGATGACATGTGGGGCCGAAGGGTTGAACTGGAGAGAAATTACCAGCGGGAAGGCTAGGCTGGGTTGTGGGCTGCTGCTGTTGCGCGCGGCTGGGTTGGGCTCTGAAGCTGCTGGTCGCTGGAAGCTGGGCTGTTGCTGCTCTCTTTCCCTTCTCCAATTTCTGTTTTTCGAATTTCTTGAGGCAGAAAACAAAGAGAAAAATCACAGGGACCTTGGAGAGGGAGTAGGCTGGACTACAAATATCTCAGGAATGTTTGAATTATGCACCATTTTAATAAATTGGCTTGGAAATTTTTTAGATAGAAAAATAATTCAAGTTTGAATTAAATTCAAACTTGAGTCATTTTTGAACCCAACCAAATCAAATCCAAAAGAGATGAAAATTGACAGAGAGGTTGTTGACATGCTATAGGATTTACAGAAAATAAGTGAACATTTTACTGGGACAAGAAAATGCCACTTGCAATAAATGTGTGACAATTGAAAGGAAGAAGCTAGTGATGGGGTGTTGCGCTTGATGATGGTTTAGCTGGAAGGGCAAGTTGGAACAGCAAGGAAGATGAGGAGAAGGAGTTCAAAAAGATGACAAACATACAACAAATATGCACATGATAAATATGCACACTACAGAGATGATCATGATGCAAATGCAACAACAATGACAAATGCAATATCACAACATATAGCATATAACAAAGTGGTATGAACGTGGCAAACAAACAAAGGTGGCACAACCAATATAATAAAATATGAACATGATGCAAGAAGCAAAAATGACAAGGCACTCAATATGATCATGGCATAACATATAGGAATGAAATATGCAAAACAATTATGATAATGCAACAAACATAATAAACGCACACCAACAACTAAAATAAATGGCAGGGCAACTGAAGCGTCGGTCTCGGGGCGTTACAACTCTCCTCCACTAACAAGAGATCTTGTCCCGAGATCTAGGATGGCACCGGAGGGAAAAGGAAGAGGAAGATAAGAGGTAAACTAAGTTGCTTCTTCGACAAACGAGTGAAACCATGAACCTTGAGAGGCTAAGCAAAATGAAAGAAAGAAAACAACAAAGATGAACAAAGTTGAAAACACTCCGTTAGAAAAGAGGAACAAGGGACACAGCGAGAACCAAGAGGTTTGGTGATAAGATAGATATTGAAAACACTCCGGTTAAAACTAGATAGAGAAGGAATAAGGTTGATACAATTTGGGCAGCACTCTGACTGAAAGAAGAAGGAAAACTTGATAAGATGAAAAGAACTTGAAGAGAAGACACAACACTCCGGTTAAATGGATACGCACAAAAAGAACACGATCCTCACAATTCGAGATGATGAGTGAAGAGAGCAACATCACCATGCCTTCGGAAGAAAGAATAGAAGATAGATCATTGGAATAAAAGAATGGAGAAGAAAATGCCAACTTCTGCCACAAATGATCTTGGAAAGCACCCTTCCAAGAAGGTTAGAACGGAGTTGTTGGAAAAACCAACAACAAAACGAATAAGCTTGTAGTGGGCTTATTGAAACATCTCAACACTTGAGGTGAAATCCTGCCACTAACGAAAAACAATTCCTTGCTTGAGATCAAAGAAGAGATAAAAAAACTTCTTTCACCGAGAGGATAGGAGAAAACTCAGATCATTGATAGCACCATAATTAGCAATGTTCCTTAGGGAATGCTTTAGGTGAAATCTTTACCAAGAATACCTCATTCTTGACGACTTGTGAATCGCGAAACATGAATGGAAATTGCCAAGAATGATATAACACCATCTCAAAAGATAAGGTAGGAGAATTGCACTTGGAAATGCAAGAAGAAGAATACTTGAACGCCTCAAAACAAAACATGTGTTGAGCACCATGTTTAATTTAGAGTGTAGCTTGGCGGATCTTAACTTCGAGAGAAATCTTGAAGAACAATTGAAGAATGAAAGGAATCCTTGATGAACCACCATGTAGAGCCTCCATGAAGAACAACGGTAATAAAAGGATGATAGAAAGAAAGAGAAGTTGAAAACACAAGGTGAAGCCTTGCAATAATAAGATGAAGCTTCGCGACGAGATAATGCGGAAAAACTTGGAACTCCGGAAAAGGAATAGATGAAACACTAGAACCGAGAATTACTTCATCATGAACAATCTCCGAAAGAAAAGAATTGAATCACCTCGAGGAAATAAGAATAAGATTTATTGTATGTTTATCCTTCATCAAATTTAATTGATGACAAGCAACGGATTTGGCATACTACTTATTCCCGTAGAAAGGATGGATTAAGAGAGATAGCGCAAACTTGAGAAGGTATTGATGGAACCACCGGTGGGATTTGGAAACAACGAATATTTGATATGATAACGAAGGAAGTGAAATCTTGAACGAACCACCGTAAGAATTGAAAATGAACATAGCAAAGGCATAATTCACCGGGAAGAATTGGAAAACGAATGAAGATACTTGAGGGGATTTGGATACATGAGAACGAAGAGATCATGAACTGATTAGAGGATATTTAAACGATTCACCGGTAAGATTTGGAGAACGATAGCTACATGCTGAGAATGAAGAATTGTGACATGATGGCCTTCGGAGGAAAGAAATGGAAACAACTCATGAAATGCTCCGGATGGTGAAAAGAATTCTTACAATCAAAACAATTATGAGAGGATGGCATCAAGCTTGAACTACGTATCTTGAAAAGAATGGAGCAAGGTTTAAGAGAAATCCTTCTTCGGTCTTCAAATGTTGAGAATGATGATGAGAACCACCATGAATTGTTGAGATACTCCGGGAGAATTAAAAGAGGAAAGGTCGAGCCAAAGATGAAAAGAATTTGAAAACGACCTTGGAGAAGGCATGTGACTGATGAAAATTCATTCTTACGTCAAACTCGAAAAGAATTAGGAATGGCTCCGGAATAATTAGAAGAGTCAGGTAAGATCCTGGGAAAAGACCTGTGGGTTAGGGCCCACTAAAAGAAAACACCGTTGAAAGGGATTGTTGAACATATAGATGATGCACCGGAACAATTGGAATATTTGAATGAGGTGATAACCTTGAATTAATTCGAACACAGATGAATCTCCTGAGATGTCTTAAGCACTCCGGAAGGATAAACTGGCGAGAGGCAAATGAATAGAGAGAGCACTTGGTCCAAGGAAAAGAATATGATCAACCCGAAAAACTTGAATTAAATCCATCGGAGAAGAAAAATAACGAAGAATGATGAACTCAAAGCTCCGTTAGTATCTTCCTGAGAATCACCGGATAAGAGCATTGACAGGAAGAGAATGGAGAGTCTTCCCATCAATAAAATGGATACCCGATTAAGAAATCTGAGTCCTTGAAGAAAAGGGTGGGAGGGTGGGGAAAACAAAGACAACTTGGGATGAACGAAACAAACACCGTTGAGAAAACTTAGAATTGATCTTGCGAATGGGGAGAATGATGGGATCATCTCGAAGAGAAGCGCACTGGTTGGAAAAGAATTAACATGACAACCTCGATGATCAAGAAGGATTAGTATTCACATAGCAATATGAGAACAACGTTTAGGAAAGGTATGGATTCAACATTTGACTTCGAAGCAACTCGAATACCACAAATAAAACAAAACAAAGGATTGGCTTGCAGAATAAGCTGGAACAAATACATATGATAGAGATTTACCCAATCCCATATCATGCATCTGTCGGAAAGATATTCTAGGAGCTACTTGAATTCCCACCTATAAAACTCCCGAAACTTTCTGGTTATGCAATCTGGTGTTGGGGATACAGGGGAAGCAATATATCTCACCCAAACTAACAATCCCTACATCCAGCTGTATCCATCCGTCAACACATAACCAAGAAAACTCCGGAAATCGTGTACCTCAACCTTCAAAAAGCATCCGTTATACGAGCTATGGCAATACTCCCAAACTCCCCAGTACTGGGTGGCGTCGAGGTTATCTCACCAACAACTGCCTAAAAGAGATTTTTGATGTCGGCAAAACTCAGGTATTCCAGAACTGCAACGATAAAATTGTGACGACAACACCTCGGAGCTCAACTCCCCGGGACACTGCCACAACCCCTAAATGTCAGGAGGCACCAAGAACAATGTTCTTGTCACAAGACTATCGGAACGACTCCAAGATACCCGCGTGATCCTAAAAAAAATTAGTGAAATTTGAGAAGAGGAAAGTCAAAACATCTACGTTAGGAGACCTCACCAGAGCGACGAAGGGATTGAGGAGTAAAAAGAATCCTTCTCTCCGATATATATATATATAATCCTAAGACTCAAAATAGTTTTCTTCTAGACTCAACAACGGCCAACAATCAAGGGGGCTCCTATGGTCGGTCGAGGCTCTCATACCAACTTGTCACGCCCAATATGCGACCCTATCCAAAAGGAACTCGAAGGTCCCACCAAGGATAGACCCGCATATTGAAACGCTTTTGCAAGGTGGATATCATTACATCAACATTACGTAATAGATGGGGATACATACATAAGGCATACAATGCCACACGAATACAACAATACATCATACATAAGATCCGCATCCGAACTACGGATGAAACACAAACAGAAACTCAAACGACATCCACCCTGCTAGCCCAGGCTGCCGACCTGGAACCTATCCCCTGATCGAAGACGACGCAGAAGAAGAAGTCTAAAACAAGCAAACATCACTCTCGCATCATGATCATCGCATAACCTGTACCTACAACTATTGTTGTAGTAATCTGTGAGCCACGAGGACTCAGCAATCCCATTACCATGGGTGTCAAGACTAGCAAAGCTTAAAGGGAAAGGAAGGGGTAAAGTGGTGAGGTTGCAGCAGCGACTAAGCATATATGGTGGCTAACATACGCAAATAAGAGCGAGAAGAGAACAAGCGGAACGGTCGTGAAGCTAGCAATGATCAAGAGGTGATCCTGAACTCCTACTTACGTCAAACATAACCCAAGAAACCGTGTTCACTTCCCGGACTCCGCCGAAAAGAGACTATCACGGCTACACACACGGTTGATGCGTTTTAATTCGGATTTGGTGTCAAGTTATCTACAACCGGACATTAACAGACTTTCAAAAGCCGTGCCCGCGGTTATGTGGCAGATGGGAACTTGTTAATGTCCGGTTGTAGATAACTTGACACCAGATCCGAATTAAAACGCATCAACCGTGTGTGTAGCCATGATAGTCTCTTTTCGGCGGAGTCCGGGAAGTGAACACGATTTCTTGGGTTATGTTTGACGTAAGTAGGAGTTCAGGATCACCTCTTGATCATTGCTAGCTTCACGACCGTTCCGCTTGTTCTCTTCTCGCTCTTATTTGCGTATGTTAGCCACCATATATGCTTAGTCACTGCTGCAACCTCACCACTTTACCCCTTCCTTTCCCTTTAAGCTTTGCTAGTCTTGATACCCATGGTAATGGGATTGCTGAGTCCTCGTGGCTCACAGATTACTACAACAACAGTTGCAGGTACAAGTTATGCGATGATCATGACGCGAGAGCGATGTTTGCTTGTTTTAGACTTCTTCTTCTGCGTCTTCTTCGATCAGGGGATAGGTTCCAGGTCGGCAGCCTGGGCTAGCAGGGTGGATGTCGTTTGAGTTTTTGTTTGTGTTTCATCCGTAGTTCGGATGTGGATCTTATGTATGATGTATTATTGTATTCGTGTGGGATTGTATGCCTTATGTATGTATCCCCATCTATTATGTAATGTTGATGTAATGATATCCACCTTGCAAAAGCGTTTCAATATGCGGGTCTATCCTTGGTGGGACCTTCGAGTTCCTTTTGGATAGGGTCGCATATTGGGCGTGACAACCATAAAAGATATTACTCATATAAATAGAACAACCATTATTCTCTGATTTAAATGAATAACCGTATCGCATCAAACAAGATCCAGATATAATGTTCATGCTCAACGCTGGCACCAAATAACAATAATTTAGGTCTAATACTAATCCCGAAGGTAGATGTAGAGGTAGCATGCCGACCACGATCACATCGACTTTGGAACCATTTCCTATGCGCATTGTCACCTCGTCCTTAGCCAATGTTCGCTTAATCCGTAGTCCCTGTTTCGAGTTGCAAATATTAGCAACAGAACCAGTATCAAATACCCAGGTGCTACTGCGAGCTCTAGTAAGGTACACATTAATAACATGTATATCACATATACCTTTGTTCACCTTGACATCCTTCTTATCCGCCAAATACTTGGGGCAGTTCCGCTTCCAATGACCAGTCTGCTTGCAGTAGAAGCACTCAGTTTCAGGCTTAGGTCCAGACTTGGGTTTCTTCTCCTGAGCAGCAACTTGCTTGTTGTTCTTCTTTAAGTTCCCCTTTTTCTTCCCTTTGCCCTTTTTCTTGAAACTAGTGGTCTTGTTTACCATCAACACTTGATGCTCCTTCTTGATTTCTACCTCCGTAGCTTTTAGCATCACGAAGAGCTCGGGAATTGTCTTTTCCATACCTTGCATATTATAGTTCATCACAAAGCTTTTGTAGCTTGGTGGCAGTGTTTGGAGAATTCTGTCAATGACGCTATCATCCGGAAGATTAACTCCCAGTTGAATCAAGTGATTATTATACCCAGACATCTTGAGTATATGCTCACTGACAGAACTGTTCTCCTCCATCTTGCAGCTATAGAACTTATTGGAGACTTCATACCTCTCAATCCGGGCATTTGCTTGAAATATTTACTTCAACTCTTGGAACATCTCATATGCTCCATGACGTTCAAAACATCGTTGAAGTCCCGGTTCTAAGCCGTAAAGCAAGTCACACTGAACTATCGAGTAGTCATCAGCTTTGCTCTGCCAGATGTTCACAACATTTGGTGTTGCTCCTGCAGCAGGCTTGGCACCCAGCGGTGCTTCCAGGACGTAATTCTTCTGTGCAGCAATGAGGATAATCCTCAAGTTACTGACCCAGTCCGTGTAATTGCTACCATCATCTTTCAACTTTGCTTTCTCAAGGAACGCATTAAAATTCAACGGAACAACAGCATGGGCCACCTATCTACAATCAACATAGACAAGCAAGATACTATCAGGTACTAAGTTCATGATAATTTAAGTTCAATTAATCATATTACTTAAGAACTCCCACTTAGAAAGACATCTCTCTAATCCTTTAAGTGATCACGTGATCCAACTCAACTAAACCATAACCGATCATCACGTGAAATGGAGTAGTTTTCAATGGTGAACATCATTATGTTGATCATATCTACTATATGATTCACGCTCGACCTTTCAGTCTCAGTGTTCCGAGGCCATATCTGCATATGTAGGCTCGTCAAGTTTAACCTGAGTATTCTGCGTGTGCAAAACTGGCTTGCACCCATTGTAGATGGACGTAGGGCTTATCACACCCGATCATCACGTGGTGTCTAGGCACGACGAACTTTGGCAACGGTGCATACTCATGGAAAACACTTTTATCTTGAAATTTAGTGAGAGATCATCTTATAATGCTACCGTCAATCAAAGCAAGATAAGATGCATAAAAGATAAACATCACATGCAATCAATATAAGTGATATGATATGGCCATCATCATCTTGTGCTTGTGATCTCCATCTCCGAAGCACCGTCGTGATCACCATCGTCACCGGCGTGACACCTTGATCTCCATCGTAGCATCGTTGTCGTTACGCCATCTATTGCTTCTAAGACTATCGCTACCGCTTAGTGATAAAGTAAAGCAATTACAAGGCATTTGCATTTCATACAATAAAGCGACAACCATATGGCTCCTGCCAGTTGTCGATAACTTCGGTTACAAAACATGATCATCTCATACAATAAAATATAGCATCACGTCTTGACCATATCACATCACAACATACCCTGCAAAAACAAGTTAGACGTCCTCTACTTAGTTGTTGCAAATTTTACGTGGCTGCTACGGGCTTAGCAAGAACCGTTCTTACCTACGCATCAAAACCACAACGATAGTTTGTCAAGTTGGTGATGTTTTAACCTTCGCAAGGACCGGGCATAGCCACACTCGGTTCAACTAAAGTGAGAGAGACAGACACCCGCCAGTCACCTTTAAGCATGAGTGCTCGTAACGGTGAAACCAGTCTCGCGTAAGCGTACACGTAATGTCGGTACGGGCCGCTTCATCTCACAATACCACTGAACCAAAGTATGATATGCTCGTAAGCAGTATGACTTATATCGCCCACAACTCACTTGTGTTCTACTCGTGCATATGACATCTACGCATAAAACCAGGCTCGGATACCACTGCTGGGGAACGTAGTAATTTCAAAAAATTTCCTACGTACACGCAAGATCATGGTGATGCATAGCAATGAGAGGGGAGAGTGTTGTCCACGTACCCTCGTAGACCGTAAGCGGAAGCGTTATGACAATGCGGTTGATGTAGTCGTACGTCTTCACGATCCGACCGATCCAAGCACCGAACGTATGGCACCTCCGAGTTCAGCACACGTTTAGCTCGATGACGATCCCCGGACTCCGATCCAGCAGGGTGTCGGGGATGAGTTCCGTCAGCACGACAGCGTGGTGACTATGATGATGTTCTACCAACACAGCGCTTCGCCTAAGCACCACAACGATATGACCGAGGTAGAATATGGTGGAGGGGGCACCGCACACGGCTAAGGAACGATCACGATGATCAACTTGTGTGTCTAGAGGTGCCCCCCTGCCCCCGTATATAAAGGAGGGAGGGGGAGGTGCGGCCGGCCCCCTAGGGGTGCGCCTGGAGGAGTCCTACTCCCACCGGGAGTAGGACTCCCCCCTCTTGCCTTGGTGGAGAAGGAAAGGGGGGAGGGGAAAGAGGAAAGGGCGGCGCCACCCCGCCCCCTTCCTTGTCCTATTCGGACTAGGGGGGAGGGGGCGCGCGGCCTGCCCTGGCCGGCCCTCCTCTTCTCCCTCATGGCTCATGTAGGCCCATTAACCCCCGGGGGGTTCTGGTAACCCCCCGGTACTCCAGTAAAATCCCGATTTCACCCGGAACGTTTCCAATATCCAAATATAGGCTTCCAATATATCAATCTTTATGTCTCGACCATTTCGAGACTTCTCGTCATGTCCGTGATCACATCCAGGACTCCGAACAACCTTCGGTACATCAAAACTTATAAACTCATAATAAAACTGTCATCGTAACTTTAAGCGTGCGGACCCTACGGGTTCGAGAACTATGTAGACATGACCTAGAACTGTTTTCGGTCAATAACCAATAGCGGAACCTGGATGCTCATATTGGCTCCTACATATTCTATGAAGATCTTTATCGGTCAAACCGCATAACAACATACGTTGTTCCCTTTGTCATCGGTATGTTACTTGCCCGAGATTCGATCGTCGGTATCTCAATACCTAGTTCAATATCATTACCGGCAAGTCCCTTTACTCGTTCCGTAATACATCATCTCACAACTAACTCATTAGTTGCAATGCTTGCAAGGCTTAAGTGATGTGCATTACTGAGAGGGCCCAGAGATACCTCTCCGACAATCGGAGTGACAAATCCTAATCTCGAAATACGCCAACCCAACAAGTACCTTCAGAGACACCTGTAGAGCACCTTTATAATCACCCAGTTACGTTGTGATGTTTGGTAGCACACAAAGTGTTCCTCCGGTAAACGGGAGTTGCATAACCTCATAGTCATAGGAACATGTATAAGTCATGAAGAAAGCAATAGCAACATACTAAACGATCAAGTGCTAAGCTAACGGAATGGGTCAAGTCAATCACATCATTCTCCTAATGATGTGACCCCGTTAATCAAATGACAACACATGTCTATGGTCAGGAAACATAACCATCTTTGATCAACGAGCTAGTCAAGTAGAGGCATACTAGTGACACTCTATTTTTTTATGTATTCACACAAGTATTATGTTTCTGGTTAATACAATTCTAGCATGAATAATAAACATTTATCATGATATAAGGAAATAAATGATAACTTTATTATTGCCTCTAGGGCATATTTCCTTCAGAGATTATGGTAGGGTACGAAACCACCTCAAAGTTATCCTTTCTGTTCTATCTATTCAAGAGCTCGTAGTAAAATAACATAAAGCTATTCTTTCCGCTCAATCCATCATAGAGTTCATACTAGAATAACACCTTAAGACACAAATCAACCAAAAGCCTAATGTCACCTAGATACTCCATTGTCACCTCAAGTATCCGTGGGCATGATTATACGATATGCATCACACAATCTCAGATTCATCCAACCAACACAAAGTACTTCAAAGAGTGCCCCAAAGTCTCTACCGGAGAGTCAAGAACGTGTGCCAACCCCTATGCATAGGTTCATGGGCGGAACCTGCAAGTTGGTCACCAAAGCATACATCAAGTGGCACGTGATATACCATTGTCACCACAGATTAACACGGCAAGACATACATCAAGTGTTCTCAAATAACGACTCAATCCGATAAGATAACTTCAAGAGGGAAACTCAATTCATCACAAGAGAGTAGAGGGGGAGAAACATCAGAAGATCCAACTACAATAGCAAAGCTCAGGATACATCAAGATCGTGCCATAGAGGGAACACGAGAGAGAACACGAGAAAGAGAGAGACCAAACACATAGCTACTGGTACATACCCTCAGCCTCGAGGGTGAACTACTCCCTACTCATCATGGAGAGCGCCGCGATGATGAAGATGGCCACCGGTGAAGGATCCCCCCTCCGGCTGGGTGCCGGGACGGGCTCCTGAGAGGTTTTTGGTGGCTACAGAGGCTTGCGGCAGCGGACTCCCGATCTATCTTGATATTCGATGTTTTTAGGGTACGTAGGCTTATATAGGCAAAATAAGTCGGTCGGGGGGTGCTCGAGGGGCCCACGAGACAGGGGGCGCGCCCAGTAGGGGGGCGCCCTCCTATCTCGTGGAGTCCTCGGGAGTCTTCTGACGTGAACTCCAAGTCTCCAGGATGATAATCTTCCAAAAAATCATGTTGCCGAAGGTTTCATTCCGTTTGGACTCCGTTTGATATTCCTTTTCTTCGAAATACTGAAACAGGCAAGAAAACAACAATATGGGCTGGGCCTTCGGTTAATAGCTTAGTCCCAAAAGTAATGTAAAAGTGTATAATAATGCCCATAATCATTTAAAACAGATAATAAAATAGCATGAATGCTTCATAAATTATAGATACGTTGGAGACGTATCACGCCGCTTGCCTACCATCCTCAAGACGGCGCGCTAGGTCGGGCAACATGGAGTGTGGGGCACTACGGTGAAGTCTTCGAGGCGGCTGCTTTGTAGGCTTACGTGCCCTGCATGATGGATCGGGAGTACGCTCCAGAAGATGACCCTGGCTCATTCCTCGGGCCAGGCTGGGAGGAAGAGATGCCAGAAGCCGAGCCCTTCCAGGAGCCTCAAGGGAACCTCACCAACCGCGCCGGCAGCAGCAGCTACCAGGTACCACTAATTCCTGAAGAGCAAGCTATTGCTAACCATGGGTCGCAGGAGGGTCAGGTCACGACAGCGGACGCAACCCCGTGCCGTCAGGAGGAGTGCACTGGGGTCTGCAGGAGAGGGGCCGGAGCAAGGCCCCTCCCCATGGCGCACGGAGCAAGACGTTCCCCGAAGGTAGGCCCTCTGCCAGGGAGGTGCTACAAAGCCTACGCCTGGTAGAGGACCCGTGGTCGCCGAGGGCGCCGCTGGCATCCCCTTTGCCCCTTGGCATTGTCCTGGTTTCTGGTCGCCGCCAATGGTGGTCGAGGGTGGCGCAAGGCGGGGCCCTTGTCTGGCGATATGAAGTAAGGCTCACGCCTGTGAAGCTCGCCGCCTGTGACACTCTCACATAATAATTAGTGGGGTTGTACACGCCCCAGAGCCTCAGGAGAGCCGCCCTCGGGCCTCGGGGGCTCCCTCCCACACCCAGTGGCAGCACTTAGCTCCGCGCTGGTGAGAAGACATGAAGACTAGAGTAGGCGCCGGACGCGGCCATTTGCTTTTTGACTCCCTTTCTGTAG
>NC_041389.1:366788439-366806243 GCF_002162155.2 Triticum dicoccoides | reverse complement strand
GGGTGAATTTTCTTGTTCGTGTGACTTCTTGCATTCTGGTTCCTGCTTTAATTTGGAGTTCGCACCGGCTACCTGCCCCTTGCGAGCCCCTCGCGGGCAGGGCTGGGTGAAGCGCGCGTTCGCTGCACGCATGCCATACTGCGGCCGGCACTTGCTCTCACGAGGCCCTCTCGACCGGGTCGGCAGGTCCCTCAGGAGACCCTCGGAAACTCGCGACCTCACGAGTCATCTCAGGACCTGTCCTGGCTAAAGGTAAATTACAACAACAAGCTCGCCGCAGGGACCATAGGCTCGTAGAAACATACGTTCAGCGTTGGCCCTAAAAGCATAGAGACGGCAATCTTTTTACATGAGGGGCATCCCATCCCAAAATGCTCTTACAACCTTTGGTGTCGTGCCCGAGTTTCTGCATGCAGGATAAACAACAGAGGAACACGGAATCAGTCAGACATGTCGCTCACCGGGTCCCTCGGGTCGTCTCCAGAGGCATCGCTGGCGCTACTGTCGCCGTCGGTGGCATCGCCCTCACCATCACCGGCGCCGCCGTCACCATCATCAACCACGTCGCCTTCCTCCGCCACAACTACCACCCTGTCATCGTCAGAAGCAAAGGCCCTAACAAGCGCATCCATGTTATCCTCCACCCACCGCACCAGGTTGCCCCAGATGGCCTTGGGCACCAAGGCAATGGCGGCATCAAAGTCAAAGTCGGGGTTGGTGTTCTGAAGATGGCTAAAGACACGGGAAAACACGCGCCCGAGTAGGCTGCGGCCCCTCTCTTCAACAAGCTGGCGAGCTCTCTCGAAACGGTTCTCTAGGTGCGTCACCACGTCAGTGAAGAAGCGGAGATGACCGGCGTAGTCGGTCGCGTGGGGTGCGGGGTGTTCTTGTCACATATGTTGCCCAGGGCCGTGTTGGCCCTGTTCCTGAGGTCCTGGAGCATGGGAGCGTGCATGTGCTCCAATGTCCGTCGTTGGAGCACTTCTTCCATGTTCTGCTGCGCGATGGACGCCTCGTTGGCAACCCGTTGCTGGAGAGGAAGCAGCTCGGCGCGGGCGGAGGCCAGCTCGGCCTGCGTCGAGACCAGGACAGATGTGGCAGCCTCCGCACGCAGTTCTGCTTCAGCTAGCTTGGACCTGAGGGCGGCAGTCCTGCCCGCAACCTCGGCTTCAACCAGCTCCAGCTTCAAGTCGTACCTGCTCGCAAGATCTGCGCGAGCCTCGGCCATGCGGCGGTCGACCTCCTCCTGGACCCGGGCCTCGCACGCGCCAACGGCGTCCTCCGCTTGGGCAACCTGGCGCTCCCTTGTCTCCAACCGTTCAAGCTCGAGACTGCGCTCGGTGGCCTCCAGCATTAGCGCTTCCTCACGCTTCAGCACCTCCCTTCCTCGACAGGCATCCCCCTCAGCGACGCAAGGGCAGCCTGGTGCGACCGCCTGCTGTTCCAAGGAAGCGCTCTAGGCTTGAAGCTCCCAGGCGCGCTTCTCTGCAATCTCGCGATGACGATCTGCTTCTCGGGCCTCCTCCAAGGCTCGGGAGCAGGCCTCTTGCGAGGTCGCAAGGGACACCTCGGCCTTCGCGTTATCAAGCTCGCGCTGGTGGCACGCGAGGTTGATGGCCACCTTCAGTTTACACTGCTCCTCGATCAGCCGTAGGCCCTTGGCTTCAAGGCGCGCGTCTACATTCGCAAGCTCTCCACCAAGCTGGCCCATCGCGTCCATCGCCCTTTGGAAGAACTCATGGCGGACGACGCTTCGTTCACGCGCAAACTTGAGCACGCGGATGATGTCGTCCCCCGTCACGGGCGCCGTCAGGGGGAACTGAGGCGGTTCGCCCCCTCTCGGCAGGGGCTGGGGGCTAGCGCCCCCACAGTCACTGGCCAGGCCCCGCAAGGGACCCGGACCGGCGCAGGCTCGCCACTTGAAGAAGAGCCCAGGATTAACACCAACCAGCTGCCGTCCATGATCAGAGGAAGAGCCCTGGGTAGGCTGGCCGCGCTCCAGGCAAGATTGAGAAGGAAAGGCGGCAAGGGCACGGGCTCAAGGCACCTTGCAGGCAGGCTTGCTTCTCCGGCTGACCCCACGCTAGGGGCGGCATGCATGCTCGTGGCGCTCAAGGCCAGTGATGAAGGCAAGGCCAGAGGAGGCTGCTTCTCGGGAGACTCCGCGGGCTTGGCAGGAGGGATCCTGAAAGGCCACGGTCAGGAGGGGAAGCAGCGATTGGGGAGCTATGAGGATAGGGCACTTACCCGTTTGTGGCGATGTACTTCCTATGTTTCAGTGGCCGGATGGTGCCACCACTACAGCTCGAAGAATCCTTCCTCTTGCGGAGTGCGGTGAAGTCCACGCAGAACTGGCCAAGATGCTAGACACGGAGGCCAGCGCGGGGTGCGACTAGAGAGGCACCTAGGCGATCGACCTCACCAGAGCCAAGCTGGGGAGAGCAATCAGGCTCCGCCTCATGCTGGCTTGCCAAAGTCTCCGGAGCTTCGGCCTTAGGAGCTGCAGGCCGAATCTCCCCTTCAACGACTGCCTCGGGCCGGGCCCCATGGGTTCCTGAGGATGGCGCCTCGAGAGCCTCGATCAACGTCAGCACCTCGACCCCCGCGCCTCTGGCCTCTAGCGATGCTTGCCTCCCTGCATCCACTCTCGCGGCAAGCTCGGTGTTGGCGGCAAGGAGGGGCGCCACAGCGACAGGATTCTGACAAGGCCCCACAAGGCCGGTCAGACGCGACCCCCATCCATCGAAGGAAGGCATCTGCCTCACGAACTCAACCCTGTTTGGGCAGAGATACAAGACAACACCCTTGTGGCATATCGTCGGGCGAGGGGTTGCCAGTCAAGACTTCAAGCACCATCCTTTGCGCTTCAAGCGAGAGCCCTGACTCCTGAAGCCTCATGCGATCCTAGTCACCGGCCAGGGCCCACATCAGCCGGGAATGGCGTTGGCGAGGGGCAATGCGGCACCGGAGGAACTCCTTCACCACCTGGGGCGCGGTCACGCCAAGGTCTCTCAACCTCTTCAACCGGAGCCAGACGAAGGAAAGGCGAGAGCTCGCGAGCTTCTCGTGACCCTAGCCAGAGTTGTGGACGGCGGGCGACGACGGAGCGAGAGCAGGGGGCTGAGCACCCCAACATCCACGTACATCCACCGCGTCCGGAACCCACTCGTGGACATCGGGAGATCAAAATCAATCCCCGAGGCGGCTGTCTCTGCCAAAGCCTGGAAGCTCAGGCACCCCGAGCACTGCGAGGGGTCGATCAGATGCAGCGAGAAGAATTGGTGCAAGAGGGCAACGAAAGGAGCAATGCCACCATGGCCTTGCAAACAAAGGCAAAGACGGCGAGAAGGGCAACAGATTGAGGATCAAGATGCAGCATGTGAATCTAGTAATGGGAAAGCACTACATTGAAGAAGGCGGAGAAAGGGGGAACCAGGCCAGCCCGCAGGGCGTCAACGAAGAACTAAACCACAGTGGCTGTCCTATCAATGGAAGCTCAGGATGCAGGCCAAGCCACCGTCCCTCCCCACTAGTTGAAGCTGGAAGCAAGCGCAGGGCAGACCTTGCCCATGGCCTCCTCGTTGAGCACCCGCGATCGGCCGACGGCGGGCTCGACTGTCAGGGGCGGATTGGCTGAGGACGGAGGCTTCTTCCCTCTCTCCGTGCGAGTCGGCACCATAGCAATGAAGGGGACTGAGCCCAAGTCAAATTGAAAGCAGGAGCCAGGGGCTCGAGGAGGATGGAAGGATAGGAAGCACGCCGCATACGAGGAGGAAATAACTGTGTAGGGGGCCATGGCCGTCTAGCCAGGTGGATATTGGGGCAGCATGGGGAAGCGGAGACGCCCACGTCCAATCAGTCGCCACGCGTCGACCAAGGCCGTAGGCTGTTGGGGCCCGCGGTGCTCCGCACTTGCAATTTGGCTTCGCCGCTAAGCCAAGTCCGAGCGCGCCTTGGGCCCGGGGGCTACTGTCGGTGTTCTGGGAATAGGGGTCCCCAGACTTGCCTGCCTGCGGCCCATGGCGTGGCTCCACCAGGGGCCCA
This sequence comes from Triticum dicoccoides, assembly GCF_002162155.2. Taxonomy (NCBI): domain Eukaryota; kingdom Viridiplantae; phylum Streptophyta; class Magnoliopsida; order Poales; family Poaceae; genus Triticum; species Triticum dicoccoides. The sequence continues at coordinate 366,802,199 of NC_041389.1, read as the reverse complement.
GTACGGCCCATCTTCGTCAACCAACACTCAAGACCCTCGTGAGGGGCCAAGCCTCGCGGGGCGGACGACATAAGGCCTCCTCAGGAGCGACCTCACCAGGCAGGGTCATGAGAAGGGCAGAGAGATCAAGGCAAGGGGTACCTCGTGAGGTTCCCGTGACGCAAGCCATGACGACCAAGGACAAGCGGGCACCAGGCGGGAGCCAGAACGCATAGTGTCCTTGTTTCCCCTTTGGTGCTAAGGGGGCAAGCGCAGGCGCAGAGTACCGAGGCATCAGGCAAAGGTTTCCATATCGGTGCAACAAGACCAAGACCAGCAGGACGGCAGGAAGTAGGTCATCGTGGAGCCCAAGACGGTGTCACCACCAGAGCCTTTGGTAGGCGAAGACCACCTTTAGTCAGGATAACTTGTACTGGTTGTTCCCCTTCAAATTGGTCATTGTTGGCTCCCTTCCCGCTCAATATTTGGGAAGAGGACTAGGGCCTCTATAAATAGGACTAGCCACCACCAAGGGAGGAGGGAGATCTCACCTTGAGCAGAACCACCCACCAAGCACAAGAACACCTCGCCTCAGGAGGCTGTTCTTCCCCTTGTACTGTTCATCATCAGCCCAAGAGGCAATCCACCACACCACACTGGAGTAGGGTATTACACCACAATGGTGGCCCGAACCAGTATAAATCTTGTGTCTCTTGTGTTGTGAGTTCATCGAGCTTAGCTTAGAGATTGCGGCGAGGCTGAGAGCGAGATTCAATAGGGGGAAATCTTTGTGCGCACCCCAGTGTTCGAACCTCAAGGGTTTTGCCGGAACCCAAAATCTGACAGTGGTTTTCGGCGATGAGAAGAATTTCTGCAAGGAAAAGTTGACGTTTGAGGTTGTGGATTTCCAGAGTGCCTATCATGCCATTCTGGGCAGACCTGCCTATGCTAGCTTTATGGCTCGACCGTGTTATGTATACCTCAAGATGAAGATGCCTGGCCCCAGAGGCGTGATAACGGTTTCAGGTAACCGTCAGAGAGCAGAAGACTGTCTTCAGGACGGTGCAAAGATAGCAGATGAGCAGATGGCAGCAGTAGAGTTTCAAGAGTACCAAAAAACTGCAGAACCGAGTGATTTGCTGCGTGCCAAGAGGCCTGCCTCGGAGTCTGAATTTCAGTCACCCAGCGAGACCAAGCCAGTCCACATTCACTCGACCGACCCCAATGTTGCTCCGACCCATATCTCAACTACACTCGACAGCAAATAGGAAGAAGCGATCATCCAGTTCCTCTATGAGAACTGGGACATCTTTGCATGGAAGCCATCTAACATGCCAGGTGTACCCAGGGGACTGGCTAAGCACCATTTGTGAGTCGACCCAAAGGAAAAACCCATTAAGGAGCATCTCCATCGGTCCGCCATGGAGAAGAGAAACGCAATTGGTGATGAGGTGGCTCGGCTTCTGGCCGCTGAGTTCATCCGCGAGATATACCACTCCGAGTGGCTCGCCAATGTCGTTATGGTTCCCAAGAAAGATACATCGCTCTGAATGTGTATTGACTTCAAGCACATCAATCGGGCCTGCCCGAAAGATCATTTTCCTCTGCCCCGCATCGACCAGATAATCGACTCAACTGCGGGATGTGAGCGACTGTCCTTCCTGGACGCTTATTCCAGGTACCATCAGATCCGACTATATGGACCCGATGAGATAAAGACATCTTTCATCACCCCATTCGGGTGTTTTTTCTATGTTACTATGCCCTTTGGCCTCAAGAATGCTGGTGCCACATTCATGCGCATGATTCAGAAGTGCCTGCTCACTCAAATCAGTCGGAATGTGGAAGCATACATGGAGGACATAGTGGTTAAGTCACGCAAAGGTTCCGACCTGTTGACTAACCTTCTGAAACCTTTGCCAACTTAAGAAGATATGATATCAAGATCAATCCATCAAAATGCACACTCGGAGTCCCCGGCAGAAAGTTGCTCGGTTTTCTCATTTTCGAACGAGGAATCGACGTGAATCCAGAGAAGATTGGCACAATCCTCCGAATGACATGCCCAATGCGTGTGCATGATGTTCAGAAGCTTACTGGTTGTTTGGCTGCATTGAGCCGATTCATCTCACGCCTTGGTGAAAAGGCATTGCCTCTTTACCGACTGATGAAGAAGTCTAACAAGTTCGAGTGCAATGAGAAAGCTGAAGCAGCGTTTGAAGAGCTCAAAGCCCTGCTTTCCACCCAGCCGGTGCTTGTTGCTGCAGTTAGCAAGGAGCCTTTACTGCTTTACATCACAGCCACGGGACAAGTTGTTAGCACAATGCTCACACTCGAGCGGGAAGAAGAATGCAAGGCCTTCAAAGTTCAACACCCCGTGTATTACATTTCAGAAGTCTTAACCCCGTCCAAGCAGAGATACCCTCACTATTAGAAGCTTGTTTATGGGATTTACCTGACCATGAAGAAGGTTGCAAACTATTTCTCTGATCACCCAGTTTCAGTCATCAGCAATGCTCCATTGTCAAAGATTCTAAATAACAGAGGTCAAGTGGCAAAGTGGGCGATTGAACTTCTTCCTTTAGATATCAAGTTTGAGGCAAAGAAGGCCATCAAGTCTCAAGCAATTGCAGATTTCCTCGCAGAATGGACAGAACAACAACAGCCGACTCAAATTCAGTCGGAACATTGGACCATGTTCTTTGATGGATCCAAGATGTTAAATGGCTCTGGTGCAGGAGTGGTCTTAGTGTCCTGATACGTCTCCAATGTATCTATAATTTTTGATTGCTCCATGCTACTTTATCTACTGTTTTAGGCAATATTGGGCTTTATTATCCACTTTTATATTATTTTTGGGACTAACCTATTAACCGGAGGCCCAGCCCAGATTTGTTGTTTTATGCCTATTTCAGTGTTTTGAGGAAAAGGAATATCAGACGGAGTCAAAATGGAACGAAATCAACTGGAAAAGTTATTTTTGGAAGGAAAGCAACCCGGGAGACTTGGAGTCCACGTCAAGAAAGAAACGAGGAAGGCACAAGGTAGGGGGGTGCGCCCACCCCCCTGGGCGTGCCCTCCATCCTCGTGGGGCCCTCGTGGCTCCCCTGACGTGTTTCTTCCTCCTATATATACCAATATACCGTAAAACTTCCAGAACAGAAGATAGATTGGGAGTTCCGCCGCCGCAAGCCTCTGTAGCCACCAAAAACCAATCGGGACCCTGTTCCGGTACCCTGCCGGAGGGGGATCCCATCACCGGAGGCCATCTTCATCATCCCAGCGCTATCCATGATGAGGAGGGAGTAGTTCACCCTCGGGGCTGAGGGTATGTACCAGTAGCTATGTGTTTGATCTCTCTCTCTCTCTCTCTCTCTCTCTCTCTCTCTCTCTCGTGTTCTCTCTCGTGTTCCTCTATGGCACAATCTTGATGTATCCCAAGCTTTGCTATTGTAGTTGGATCTTATGATGTTTTCCCCCTCTACTCTCTTGTGATGAATTGAGTTTCCCCTTTGAAGTTATCTTATCGGGTTGAGTCTTTTATGAACACTTGATGTATGTCTTGCCATGATTATCTGTGGTGACAATGGGATATCATGTGCCACTTGATGTATGTTTTGGTGATCAACTTGCGGGTTTCGTGACACTTGGGAACCTATGCATAGGGGTTGGCACACGTTCTTGACTCTCCGGTAGTAGCTTTGGGGCACTCTTTGAAGTACTTTTATGTTGGTTGGATGAATCTGAGATTGTGTGATGCATATCGTATAATCATGCCCACGGATACTTGAGGTGACAATGGAGTATCTAGGTGACATTAGGGTTTTGGTTGATTTGTATCTTAAGGTGTTATTCTAGTAGGAACTCTTTTATAGATCGATCCGAACGAATAACTTTTTGGTGGTTTCGTACCCAACCATAATCTCTATGTTTGTTCTCTGCTATTAGTGTCTTTGGAGTGACTCTTTGTTGCATGTTGAGGGCTTGTCATATGTTCTATCTATGTTATTATTGTTGAGAGAACTTACACTAGTGAAAGTATGAACCCTAGGCCTTGTTTCCTACCATTGCAATACCGTTTACGCTCACTTTTACCGCTCGCTACCTTGTTGTTTTTATTATTTCAGATTACAAAAACCCATATCTACTATCTATTTTGCACTTGTATCTTTATCTCTTCGCCAAACTAGTGCACCTATGCAATTTACCATTGTATTGGGTGTGTTGGGGACACAAGGGACTTTTTGTTATTTGGTTGCAGGGTTGTTTGGGAGAGACCATCTTGATCCTACGCCTCCTACGGATTGATAAACCTTAGGTCATACACTTGAGGGAAATTTTCTACGGTCCTACAAACCTGTGCACTTGCAGGCCCAACAACGTCTACAAGAAGAAGGTTGTGTAGTAGACATCAAGCTATTTTCTGGCGCCATTGCCGGGGAGGTGAGTTCTTGAAGGTATATCTTTAGATCTTGCAATCGAATATTTTTGTTTCTTGTTTTAGCACTAGTCTAGTTTATAAAAGAAAATTACAAAAAAATGGAGTTGAGTTTGTCTCATACGCTTCACCTTTTTAATATCTTTCGTGAGTATGATGGAAAGGATAATTGTGCTCAAGTGCTAGAAGAAGAAATCTCTAAATTGTTTGGCACTAAATCTTTGAATGATGAGCATGATTGCAATGTTGTTAGTACGAATTCTTTGAATATCCATGATACTAATGATGATTGCACTAGTTATGATGAAAATATCTCTTATGAGCATGTCAACTTTTGTGGAGTGCATGTTTGCATGAACACACCAAATAGAGAAGATATTTATTGCAAGAGGCATAAGTACTTAGAAACCAAATTGTTGCAAGAAGAGCTAGATGAATGTGCTGAAAGATTCAATATTTTTCATGCTCCTTGTGAACTTTGCAATGAACATGGTCATTTAAAGCTCCAATGCTATTTGTTTCATGATCGTGTCGTGTCCAAATATTGTGATAATTTGATTACCCTTGAGTATCATAAAGAGCTTAGCCTTCTTTTGGGTTATGAAGAAATGAAATGTATAACCGAGGGTATTCCAAAATTTAACCTTGATAGAACTCTTCATTTTGATCTAGAGAAGATTTATATGTATTGTGCGGTGAATTGTATTGAAAATCCTTATATTGCCAATTACATAAAGAAAAGAAAACAAATAGAAGATGATAAGAATAGTAATGAAAGGGAAGAGACTTCCCAATATCCTCCTATTATTTCGTATGATGAATCAGGTAACGAGGAGGAGATTTCTATTCAACCAATCTCGTCAATAAGGAGCTCAAAGAGGAAGGTTGAACCCACACATAATGTGAAGAAGAAGAAGAAAAGAAGGAGCAACAAAGGTAGAAAGGTATCGCTCACAAATTATGTTGCTCCTACTACTCATTGTGATGATGATAATTGCTATACTATTGGTGCTATCAATATTTTTAATGATGAGAGTGATTATGCTTATGATATGAAAGGGCCCAAGCTTGGGGAAGCTATGTTTGATGAGGATGAAATATTTGAGAATATATTTGCTGGAATTAATGTTTGTCCCAAGCTTGGGGATGCTATGTTTAATGAAGATGATATTTTTAGCATCCCAAGTTTTGATATGCAAAGTTGTCATGATGATAGCATGCCTCCTACGTATGATGATTATATTGATGAAAGTGGGTTCGGAAGAGTGTCAACTTTAGGAAGTAGTGATCCCACTATTTTGGAGGATGTTGAATTTTATTGTGATGAATATGAAAGTGGATTTGGAAGAGTGTCAACTTTATTTAGTGATTCCACTATCTTGGGAGAGGTTTCAATCGATTATGATGAGAACGAAGTTGCTACTTATGATGATTATTGTGATAAAACTTATGCTATAAAAAGTAGTGATGATTATATTTACAAATCTTGTCATGATTATGATTACCCTTTTTCTGAACATTACTCTTTTAATGTGGAAACAATATTTAGTGTTCAAGTCTCTTATGATACTCCTACTATTCCGAATGAGAAGAATTTTGCTTATGTTGAGAGTAGTAAATTTTCTATGCTTGTAGATCATGAAAACAATGCTTTAGGTGCTGGTTATATTGTTGAATTCATTCATGATTCTACTGAAAATTATTATGAGAGAGGAACATATGCTTGTAAGAATTGCAATAATGTCAAGTTTCCTCTCTGAAGTTATGCTTCTTTTACCTTCCTATGCTCGTTGATTATTGTTCCCATAAGTTGTTTTCTCACAAAATCCCTATGCATAGGAAGTGGGTTAGGCTTAAATGTGCTAGTCATATGCTTCATGATGCTCCCGTTATGTTCCAATTCTTATCTTTTATGTGAGCATCATTGTCATCATCATGCCTAGCTAGAAAGGCATTAAAGAAAAGCGCTTGTTGGGAGACAACCCAATATTTATCCTTACTGTTTTTGTGTGTCCACATGATTATGCTACTGTAGTAATCATGTTTTATAGCTTTTGTTTCAATAAAGTGCCAAGTAGAACCTTTGGGAAGACTTGGGTGAAGTTTATGTGATATTGCTGTGAAAAACAGAAACTTTTGCACTCACGATATTAGCTGCCATTTTTTTACTGGAGAGTTCTTTTAGGTTGATTCTTTTTGCAGATTATTAATAGAAAAATTCCTCAGGTCCAGCAATTTATTTCATAATTTTTGGGGTTCCAGAAATATACGTTGTATACAGATTACTACAGACTGTTCTGTTTTTGACAGATTCTGTTTTCATTGTGTTGTTTTCTTATTTTGATGCATCTATGGCTAGTATTAAGTGGTATGAACCATAGATAAGTTATAATACAGTAGATATTACACCAATTTGAATTTATAATGAGTTCATTACCGTACCTAAGTGGTGGTTTTATTTTCTTATACTAACGGAGCTTACGAGTTTTGTTTTGAGTTTCGTGTGGTTGAAGTTTTCAAGTTTTGGGTAAAGATCCGATGAACTATGGAATAAGGAGTGGCAAGAGACTAATCTTGGGGATGCCCAAGGCACCCCAAGGTAATATTCAAGGACAACCAAGCAACTAAGCTTTGGGATGCCCCGGAAGGCATCCTCTCTTTCGTCTTCGTTCATCGGTAACTTTACTTGGAGCTATATTTTTATTCGCCACACGATATGTGTTTTTCTTGGAGCGTCATTTTATTTTGTTATTTTTTGCTTGATGTTAGTTAGAATAATGTTTTGCATCTTTAGTTTCAATAAAAAGGTCAAGGATAGCCTTTGCCATGCTTCTTTTGCTAGTTTGCATGTTGCTGTTTGAAAACAGAAAGTTTACCGCTGTTGCAAAAATTCCCTAGAAAAGTCAGAGCATGGTATAACGTTGAATCTTTTTGCATATTGAGCTCTGATAAATTTATTACAGTAGGAATTTTAGTTCATAATTTTTGGATCAGGGAAGTATTGATACTCTTGCATTCTTTACAGACTGTACTGTTTTGATAGATTGCTGTTATGGTTGCATTGTTTGCATATGTTTGCTTGTTTAATGATTCTATTTGAGGATAGGAGTGTTAAATATGCAGAGGCATTTAGTATTCAATGTTGAATAATTATTTTAGTGATTTGTTACAGTATAAAATGATAAGGTTTTGCATTGGTTTATACTAACCTATCTCACAAGTTCTTGTTGAGTTTGTTGTGAATGAAGCTTTTGATAAAAGAAGAGAAACCATGATATGAGAGGAATTAAGGAGACACAAAAGTTCAAGCTTGGGGATGCCCAAGGCACCCCAAGATAATATTTCAAGAAGTCTCAAGCATCTAAGCTTGGGGATGCCCCGGTAGGCATCCCACCTTTCTTCTTCAACAACTATCGGTTAGTATCGGTTGAGCCTAAGTTTTTGCTTCTTCACATGAGTTGTGCTATCCTTGCGTTGTAGTTTTCTTTAGCTTTGCTTGCTTTTTGAATAAAGTATCAATATCTGAATTCTTTAATGAGAGAGAGCCTTCATTTAGTTGCATAATTATTCGACTACTCATTGATCTTCACTTATATCTTTCAGAGTAGTCTTTGTTATTGCTCATAGTGCTTCACTTATATCTTTTGAGCGTGCTAATTTTGTTGCTCTAGTGCTTCACTTAGATCTTTTAGAGCACGGTGGTGGATTTGTTTTAAAGAAACTATTGAACTCGCATGCTTCACTTAGATTATTTTGAGAGTCTTAAATAGCATGGTAATTTGCTTAATGTTAATATACTTGGTATTCAAGATATGTGAAACTTTCTTTTGAGTGAATTGAATACTAAGATAAGTTTGATGCTTGATAATTGTTTTGAGATATGGAGGTGATAATATCAAAGTCGTGCTAGTTGGGTGATTATGAATTTGAGAAATACTTGTGTTGAAGTTTGCAAATCCCGTAGCATGCACGTATGGTTAAAGTTATGTAACAAATTTGAAATATGAAGTGTACCTGGCTTGTGCATCCTTATGAGTGGCGGTCGGGGATGAGCAATGGTCTTTTCCTACCAATCTATCCCCCTAGGAGCATGCGCATAGTACTTGAATTTTTGATGACTTCTAAATTTTTGCGATAAGTATATGAGTTCTTTTGATTAATGTTGATTCCATGGATTATACGCACTTTTACCTTACCGCCATTGCTAGCCTCTTCGGTATCGTGCATTGCCCTTTCTCACCTTGAGAGTTGGTGCAAACTTTGCCGGTGCATCCAAACCCCGTGATACGATACGCTCTATCACACATAAACCTCCTTATATCTTCCTCAAAACAGCCACCATACCTACCTATTATGGCATTTCCATAGCCATTCCGAGATATATTGCCATGCAACTTCCACCATCATCATCATGACATACATTACTTTTGTCATATTGCCATTGCATGATCTTGTAGTTGACATCGTATTTGTGGCAAAGCCACCATGTATTATTTTCCATACATGTCACTCTTGATTCATTGCACCATCCCGGTACACCGTCGGAGGCATTCATATAGAGTCATATCTTGTTCTAAGTTTCGAGTTGTAATCCTGATGACTGTAATCAATAGAAGTGTGATGATCATCATTATTAGAGCATTGCCCAAATAAAAAAAAGAGAAAGGCCAAAAAAGGAAAGGCCCAAAAAAAAGAGAAAGGCCAAAATAAAGAAAGAAAGGCCCAAAAAAATTAAATAAAAAAGGGCAATGCTACTATCTCTTTTTCCACACTTGTGCTTCAAAGTAGCACCTTGTTCTTCATATAGTGAGTCTCATATATTGTGCTTCAAAGTAGCACGATGCTTTTCATGTAGAGAGTCTCATGTGTTATCACTTTCATATACTAGTGGGAATTTTTCATTATAGAACTTGGCTTGTATATTCCTACGATGGGCTTCCTCAAATGCCCTAGGTCTTCGTGAGCAAGCAAGTTGGATGCACACCCACTAGTTTTCTTTTGTTGAGCATTCATAGCTCTAGTGCATCCATTGCATGGAAATCCCTACTCCTCATGTTGACATCAATTGATGGGCATCTCCATAGCCCGTTGATTAAACCTCGTCAATGTGAGACTTTCTCCTTTTTTTGTCTTCTCCACACAATCCCCATCATCATATTCTATTCCACCCATAGTGCTATATCCATGGCTCACGCTCATGTATTGCGTGAAAGTTGAAAGAGTTTGAGATTATTTCAGTATGAAACAATTGCTTGGCTTGTCATCAGGGGTATAGAAGTTGGGAACATCTTTGTGTGACGAAAATGAAGCATAGCCTAACTATATGATTTTGTAGGGATGAACTTTCTTTTTCCATGTTATTTTGAGAAGACATGAGTTCTTTGATTAGTATGCTTGAAGTATTATTATTTTTGTGTCAATATGAACTTTTGTCTTGAATCTTTCGGATCTGAATATTCATATCACAATTAAGAAGATTTACATTGACATTATGCCAAAGTATCACTTCGCATCAAAAATTCTTTTTTATCATTTACCTACTTGAGGACGAGCAGGAATTAAGCTTGGGGATGCTTGATACATCTCCAACGTATCTATAATTTTTGATTGCTCCATGCTACTTTATCTACTGTTTGAGGCAATATTGGGCTTTATTATCCACTTTTATATTATTTTTGGGACTAACCTATTAAGCGGAGGCCCAGCCCAGATTTGTTGTTTTATGCCTATTTCAGTGTTTCGAGGAAAAGGAATATAAGACGGAGTCAAAATGGAACGAAATCAACTGGAGAAGTTGTTTTTGGAAGGAAAGCAACCCGGGAGACTTGGAGTCCACGTCAAGAAAGAAACGAGGAAGGCACGAGGTAGGGGGCGCGCCCACCCCCCCTGGGCGCGCCCTCCACCCTCGTGGGGCCCTCGTGGCTCCCCTGACGTATTTCTTCCTCCTATATATACCAATATACCCTAAAACTTCCAGAACAGAAGATAGATCGGGAGTTCTGCCGCCGCAAGCCTCTGTAGCCACCAAAAACAAATCAGGACCCTGTTCCGACACCCTACCGGAGGGGGATCCCATCATCGAAGGCCATCTTCATCATCCCGGTGCTATCCATGACAAGGAGGGAGTAGTTCACCCTCGGGGCTGAGTGTATGTACCAGTAGCTATGTTTTTGATCTCTCCCTCTCGTGTTCTCTCTCGTGTTCCTCTATGGCACGATCTTGATGTATCCCGAGCTTTGCTATTGTAGTTGTATCTCATGATGTTTTCCCCCTCTACTCTCTTGTGATGAATTGAGTTTCCCCTTTGAAGTTATCTTATCGGGTTGAGTCTTTTATGAACACTTGATGTATGTCTTGCCGTGATTATCTGTGGTGACAATGGGATATCATGTGCCACTTGATGTATGTTTTGGTGATCAACTTGTGGGTTTCGTGACACTTGGGAACCTATGCATAGGGGTTGGCACACGTTCTTGACTCTCCGGTAGTAGCTTTGGGGCACTCTTTGAAGTACTTTTATGTTGGTTGGATGAATCTGAGATTGTGTGATGCATATCATATAATCATGCCCACGGATACTTGAGGTGACAATGGAGTATCTAGGTGACATTAGGGTTTTGGTTGATTTGTATCTTAAGGTGTTATTCTAGTACGAACTCTTTTATAAATCGATCCAAACAAATATCTTTGTGGTGGTTTCGTACCCGACCATAATCTCTACGTTTGTTCTCCGCTATTAGTGTCTTTGGAGTGACTCTTTGTTACATGTTGAGGGCTTGTCATATGTTCTATCTATGTTATTATTGTTGAGAGAACTTACGCTAGTGAAAGTATGAACCCTAGGCCTTGTTTCCTACCATTGCAATACCGTTTACGCTCACTTTTACCGCTTGCTACCTTGCTGTTTTTATTATTTCAGATTACAAAAACCCATATCTACTATCTATTTTGCACTTGTATCTTTATCTCTTCGCCGAACTAGTGCACCTATACAATTTACCATTGTATTGGGTGTGTTGGGGACACAAGATCCTTTTTGTTATTTGGTTGCAGGGTTGTTTGAGAGAGACCATCTTCATCCTACGCCTCCTACGGATTGATAAACCTTAGGTCATCCACTTGAGGGAAATTTGCTACTGCCCTACAAACTTGTGCACCTGCAGGCCCAACAACGTCTACAAGAAGAAGGTTGTGTAGTAGACATCATGTCCCCACGAGGAGGCAAGCTCGGTTATGTCCTCCAGATTCACTTTGATTCTTTGAACAATGAAGCTGAGTATGAGGCACTATTGTATGGGTTGCATATGGACATTTCACTTGGCGTCCGACACTTGATGGTCTATGGCGACTTAGACTTAGTGGTTAATCAAGTAATGAAGGAATGGGACGTCAAGAGTCCCGCAATGACCGGTTATTGCAATGTAGTGAGAAAGCTAGAGAAGAAGTTTGAGGGGTTAGAGCTCCACCACATACCACGAATCAAGAATCAAGCCGCTGATGATCTGGCGAAGATAGGTTCCACTCGGAAACCTATCCCAGCAATGTGTTCTTGGAGCATCTCCATACCCCGCCAGTGCAAGAAGATCCCTTCAAGGAAGAGCCCCCGCAACCAATAAGTTCAACTGACCCGACTGAGATCGAGGTTCCAGCCGTGGTCGACTTGATCATGGAAGTCTTGGCAATCACACCACCGTACATCGCATACATTCTCAGGAAGGAACTCCCAGAGGATGAAGATGAAGCTCGCTAGATAGTCCGTCGATCCAAAGCCTTCACAGTGATAAAAGGGCAGCTTTTCAGAGAAAGTGTCACAGGAGTGGCTCAACACTGCATCACCCCAGAAGAAGGTTGAATGATCCTAAATGATATCCACTCGGGGACCTGTGGTCACCATGCGTCCTCTCGAACCATCGTGGCCAAAGCATACCGAGCTATTGGCCTCGAGAAAATGAGATGGCGAAAGATATAGTTGACAAGTGCGCAGGTTGCCAGTTCTACCCCAACATGTCCCACAAGCGTGCGTTCGCCCTGAAGACCATTCCACTCGTCTGGCCGTTTGCAGTCTGGGGATTGGATATGGTTGGACCCTTCAAGACCGGCACAAGTTGTTTCACCCATTTACTCATAGCAGTCAACAAGTTCACCAAGTTGATCGAAGCCAAGCCCATAAAAAACCTTGGTGCAGGCACTGCCGTCAGTTTCATCAAGGAGTTGATATTCAGATATGGAGTTTCTCACAGCATTATCACAGATAACGGCTCCAACTTTTATTCTGATGAGTTCAAGGCGTTATGTGCGTCCCAAGGCACTCGGGTCAACTATGCGTCCGTTGCACACCCGCAGTCGAATGGACAAGCAGAAAGGACGAATGGTTTGATCCTTCAAGGGATAAAACCCTGACTGATGCGCGACCTTAAGCACGCTACTGGAGCTTGGGTGATTGAATTACCGTCCGTCCTATGGGGCCTGAGAACGACGCCAAACCGGTCGAATGACTGAACCCCTTTCTTCCTGGTGTACGGCGCCGAGGATGTGCTTCCGAGTGACTTGCTGCACAATGCCCCCCCCCCCTGAGTGGAACTCTTCTCAGAAGCTGAAGCAGAGCAGGCACGCGAAGACGCAGTTGATCTCCTGGAAGAAGAACGCGAGATGGCTTTGATTCGGTCAACCATCTATCAGCAAGATCTGCGTCGATTCCATGCTCGCAACATGAGAGGTCGAGCATTTCAGGAAGGAGACCTTGTGCTCCGAGTGGATCATAAACGGCCTCACAAGCTCACTCCGGCCTGGTAAGGTCCCTTCATCATCACCAAGGTGCTTCACAATGGATCGTACCACATCTACAACGTAGCCAAGAACATGGACGAGCCACATGCATCGAACGCGGAGCTGCTTCGTCCTTTCTATACCTAGAATCACTCGACCCGACGAGTTGTAATAAGAGTACTTCAGTTTGCTTTCCAAAGACAAGATTTTTACAGTATCTTAATGATTGATTCCCCATAATCATTTGTGTCCAAATCCCCCACTGGGTGGCTTAGCCGCGAACCTGATTTGCCTAAGTTAAAAACATTCTGAGTGGAGAGCAATCCTCTCACTCAGAGGCTTAGCCGCGACCCCTAAATCGCCTAAGTTAAAAACATTCTGAGTGGAGAGCAATCCTCCCACTCGGAGGCTTAGTCGCGACCCCGAAATCGCCTAAGTTAAAAGCATTCCAAGTGGAGAGCAATCCTCCCACTCGGGGGCTTAGCTGCGACCCCGTAATCGCCTAAGTTAAAAACATTCGAGAGTAATCATCCCACTCAAGGGCTTAGCTGCGACCCCGTAATCGCCTAAGTTAAAA
>NC_041389.1:366765493-366788200 GCF_002162155.2 Triticum dicoccoides | reverse complement strand
TGACCCCGTAATTGCCTAAGTTAAAAACATTCCGAGTGGGGAGCAATCCTCCCACTCGGTGCTTTGCTGCGACCCCGTAATCACCTAAGTTAAAAACATTCCGAGTGGAGAGCAATCCTCCCACTCGGGGGCTTAGTTGCGACCCTGTAATCGCCTAAGTTAAAAACATTCCGAGTGGAGAGAAATCCTCCCACTCGGAGGCTTAGCTGTGACCCCGTACTCGACTCAGTTAAAAACATTCCGAGTGGAGAGCTATCCTCCCATTCAGAGGCTTAGCTACGACCCCGTACTCGCCTAAGTTAAAAACATTCCGAGTGGAGAGCAATCCTCCCACTCGGGGGCTTAGCTGCAACCTCGTACTCGCCTAAGTTAAAAACATACCGAGTGGAGAGTAACCCTCCCACTCGGGGACTTAGCTGTGACCCTGCACTCGCCCAAGTTAAAAACTTTTCAAGTGGAGAACAATCCTCCCACTTGGAGGCTTAGCTGCGACCCCGTACTCGCCTAAGTTAAAAACTTCTAGAGTGGAGAGCGATCCTCACAATGTACGCTCCATCCCGATCTGCAAGGACAACGAGGTGTCGACTGAACACCACGTCTGAGCTACGCCACAAGTACAACGTGCGCTCCATCCCGATCCACAAGAACGACGAGGTGTCAGATCCACTCGACGAAAGGTGAAAAGATCAAGTTCACTCGGAGTCGAAAGACATTCAGAAACAATAAAAGCAAAAGCCATGATATTCAAGGAAAGCCAAGTTCAGATAAATCCCGCAAAAGTTCAGAACCGCGACGGGTAGAAGTATTCAGGCATCAAGCCTAAAAGTGTTTAACGATTACATAACCACTCGGCATTCCGAGGCAAATAAAGGTGGGACATAATGTTTTCATTCACTCGGCAGGAGAAGGACTTGCTGGATCACAGAAACTGTCAAGGTCAATGTTGTCTGTGATGGGAGTGACAGCGTCAAGGAAGGTGTCCATAAAGGACTGGAAAGTGAGCTTTTTGGTGTTGGCAACCTTGAGGGTCGCCAGCTTGTCTTGTTTGACATCCTTGCAGTCCACTCGGACCAGTGACAGAGCAACGTCAACGCCACAATGAGTAGATGACTTCTTCCATTCCTGCACTCGACCCGGGATTTGATTCAATCGAGTCATCATAGACTCGAGATCCTGTGAGAGTTTCGCCTAAGGCCAGAGTTCAGCATCAATCCGCGTCATTGCAGCCTTCAGTTGAGCAAGATAATCCACAGCACTGTCCAGGCGAGACTCCAACCACAACATGTTCATTGCAACATCATCCTTAATAGGAGAGTTGATGGGGTCAAGACCCATTTCGACTCGCCCAGTTTCTGCTTCGAAGTCTTGACAAAGTTCTGCATAGTTGGAAGAGCAGTGAGTCGACAGTTTAATAAAACATGTCAGTCGACATCAACAAATCAGTCAAACAGGAGGAAATACCTTCAAGCTTCAAGACCAACTTCGCAGCAAGCTGCCCGAGATAAGACTCTAATTCGCCCTTCTTGGCCTTGAGGCTCCCAACTTCGTCGGTCAAGCTTTCCTTGTTTTCTTCAGTTGCGCAACCTCTTGGTTGGCCTCAGAAACGGCGGTCTTCAACTCGGAGTTCTCCACTTCCAACTTGCTTACTAAGGCCAGCTTCTTGTCTGCAAGTGTTGTTTTCTCTCGCACCTCCTTCTGAGCCGCGGCAAGATCCTGATCCTTTTTCTCCAAAGCCTGCTTCATTTTCTCTAAAGAAATAACATTCTTCAAACGAGCTTGAAGTTGACGGTTTTCACTATGCACATCTGTTCAAGTGGAATCACTCGGTTCAAAGAGACTGAAAAAAGAGAGAGGGGATCTTAAGGTGGACAATTGACGAGTGGTTACCTCCCATGATAGCTGATTCGTCCTGGGCCTTCTTGAGGTTCTTCTTGGATAGTTGCAGATCAAGGCTGAGGCTGATCTGCTTCTTATTCAGCTCAGAAAGTTGAGCTCCAAGATCACAAGACTTATGTAGTCAGCAAATAAGATATGTCAGTCGACAGAAGCAAAAGTCAATCACAGTGAAGATTGCTCTAAGACTACCGCTGAATCAAACATTCAACAGCAGTCTCGGGTACTACACCCAATGGGTGCACTTGGCGTGCCCCCACTGGTCTGGTTTTACACTCGGCATGGTCTGCCCAGCATGAGTAAAAAGAAAAGGAAAGACTCTCGGACCCCAGCCGACTACCAGCAGTCGACTGCGGTCTCAGCGACTACACCCAGTGGGTGCACTCTGCGTGCCCCCACTGCTTAAGAAAAGCACTCGACTCAACCTAGTCGACTCAAGTGGAAGAACTATTCAGTTTTAAGTCAGAAACACCACAGTGGGTGATTGGATGCGAAATGCAGACCCATGATAGATGCACATAATAGGTTCCAAAACGCTCATCCAAAGACACCATGTGGACAGTGAAGCAACAGATTGCAACTATCACTACTCAAGAGACCAGTCGGACACCAACTAACCTTGACGTTGGCCTGCAGAGCGGTGCTGGCATTGTAAGCAATTTGACTGGACTCATGCACCACCTTCTTCATTTGCTCCATCACGAGGTTTGCCTGGAGAAGGGCCTCCTTAGCGGCACTCGGCGAGTCATCTAGAGTCTGGTATGTAGCAAAGAGCGATGATGGCAGTGCAGTCGGAGCAGTCATAGGGTCGGATGCGTGGAGTTGTACTGGAGCGGCAAGGGCCTGAGCAGTCGACCCCGAAGGACGGTCAGTCGACAATGGATTGGCAAAGGTAACATTGGTCCGAGCCAGATCTCCGGATTGCTAGACCACTGTCTCAGGCACGAATGTCGACTGAGGCACCTGACCCTCAGTCGTCTTTCCGCTTGAGGCTCTACCCCTCCTTCTTCTCTCCCTCAGAGGCACTTCTTCTTCATCATCTGGAAGTACAATGACGTCCCGTGGAGCTACAAAAAAAAGCAACCTTAAGAGTTCAATCGACCAACAATCCAGTCGACAGAACAAATTCAAGTTGTAAAGGGCATACCAGCTTTGGAAGTGGTCGCGTCATCGGTCTCCTCATCACCTGGGGCCTTGTCAACGTCCATATCAGTTGCAGAAGTTGCAGGGCTAGAAAAGCTCATAACCCACTCGGTCAAAGCAGAAGTATCAGTCGGAAGAAGAAAACATAGAAAAATAAAGCACTCACCCAGAGGCAACAGGAACATCCATCTTGATTTTGGGCAAGGTCTTCCAAACCTTTGAAGGGGCGACCTTGGGTTACTTGGCGACCTTCTCCGTCGGCTCCGGAGTCAATGTCCGAGTGCACTTCTGTGCTTGAGTACTCGGAGCCACGGTCTTGCCACGCCCGCCCGCTGGATCTTGGAGTTGCTTGGATCGACGCTCTGAGCGAGGTGGTGAGTCGCCTACCTCGTCGTCGTCCGACTCATCACTTTCCTCCTCATCGTCGTCTTCTGGAGATTGCCCGTCACCGCTTTGCTCTGCGATGTCCTCTCCCTCCTGGTCTTGCTCCAGAGCTTGTTCACCGTTGGGCATCGAGTACATCTCAGTAAAAACCTACGAGACAAGAAGTCAAAGAAATATCTGTCGGATCCAGAGACAATTACAAGACATATTGAAGTACAGTCAGTAGCAAAGATCAGACCTTGTCTGGCTGGTTGTTAGCGCTGAATGGGTTGACTCTCCTGGCTCCCCTGGGGTTATCCTTGTTTCCTGTAATGCCCTTCAACCATAGGGCCACCGTCTCGGCCGTAACCTCCTCTGGATGAACCCGAGTGCTACCTCTTGAGCACCACGTTGGATTTCCCCGAAGAGGAGAGGATGATGCAGTAAAGTAGCGTAAGTATTTCCCTCAGTTTTTGAGAACCAAGGTATCAATCCAGTAGGAGACCACACACAAGTCCCTCGTACCTAGACAAAATGATAGCTACTCGCAACCAACGCGGTTAGGGGTTGTCAATCCCTTCCCGGTCACTTACGAGGGTGAGATCTGATATAGATGATAAATAATATTTTTGGTATTTTTGATATATAGATGCAAAGTGAAAAGTAAAAGGCAAAGTAAAAACAAAGCAAATAATAAAGTGATAGAGATTGATATGATGAGAATAGACCCGGGGGCCATAGGTTTCACTAGTGGCTTCTCTCAAGAGCATAAGTTATTCTACGGTGGGTGAACAAATTACTGTTGAGCAATTGACATAATTGAGCATAATTATGAGTATATCTAGGTATGATCATGTATATAGGCATCATGTTCGAGACAAGTAGATCGAAACAATTCTGCATCTACTACTATTACTCCACTCATCGACCGCTATCCAGCATGCATCTAGAGTATTAAGTTGAAAACAGAGTAACGCCTTAAGCAAGATGACATGATGTAGAGGGATAAATTCATGCAATATGATAAAAACCCATCTTGTTATCCTCGATGGCAACAATACAATACGTGCCTTGATGCCCCTGCTGTCACTGGGAAAGGACACCGCAAGATTGACCCAAAGCTAAACACTTCTCCCATTGCAAGAACTACCAATCTAGTTGGCCAAACCAAACGGATAATTCGAAGAGACTTGCAAAGATAACTCAATCATACATAAAAGAATTCAGAGAAGATTCAAATATTATTCATAGATAATCTGGATCATAAACCCACAATTCATCGGTCTCAACAAACACACCGCAAAAAGAAGATTACATCGAATAGATCTCCACAAGAGAGGGGGACAACATTGTATTGAGATCCAAAAAGAGAGAAGAAGCCATCTAGCTACTAGCTATGGACCCGAAGGTCTGAAGTAAACTACTCACACTTCATCGGAGAGGCTATGGTGTTGATGTAGAAGCCCTCCATGGTGGATGCCCCCTCCGGCGGAGCTCCGGAACAGGCCCCAAGATGGGATCTCGTGGATACAGAAAGTTGCGGCGGTGGAATTAGGTTTTTGGCTCCCTATTTGATCTGTCGGGGGTACGTAGGTATATATAGGAGGAAGGAGTACGTCGGTGGAGCAACAGGGGGGCCACGAGGTAGGGAGGTGCGCCCTAGGGGGGGCCCACCCTCGTGACCTCCTCGGTTACTTCTTGGAGTAGGGTCCAAGTCTCCCGGATCACGTTCGGTGAGAAAATCACGTTCCTGAAGGTTTCATTCCGTTTGGACTCCGTTTGATATTCTGTTTCTTAGAAACACTGAAATAGGCAAAAAAACAGCAATTCTGGGCTGGGCCTCCGATTAATAGGTTAGTCCCAAAAATAATATAAAAGTGGAAAATAAAGCCCAATATAGTCCAAAACAGTAGATAAATAGCATGGAGCAATCAAAAATTATAGATACGTTGAAGACGTATCAAGCATCCCCAAGCTTAATTCCTGCTCGTCCTCGAGTAGGTAAATGATAAAAAAGAATTTTTGATGCAGAGTGATACTTTGGCATAATTTCAATGTAAATCTTCTTAATTGTGACATGAATATTCAGATCCGAAAGATTCAAGAAAAAAGTTCATATTGACATAAAGAATAATAATACTTCAAGCATACTAATCAAAGCAATCATGTCTTCTCAAAATAGCAAGGCAAAAGAAAGTTCATCCCTACAAAGTCATATAGTTAGGCTATGCTTCATTTTTGTCACACAAAGATGTTCCCAACTTCTATACCCCCGATGACAAGCCAAGCAATTGTTTCATACTTGAATAATCTCAAACTTTTTCAACCTTCACGCAATACATGAGCATGAGCCATGGATATAGCACTATGGGTGGAATAGAATATGATGATGGGGATTGTGTGGAGAGGACAAAAAAGAAGAAAGTCTCACATTGACGAGGATAATCAATGGGCTATGGAGATGCCCACAAATTGATGTCAACATGAGGAGTAGGGATTGCCATGCAACGGATGCACTAGAGCTATGAATGCTCAACAAAAGAAAACTAGTGGGTGTGCATCCAACTTGCTTGCTCATGAACACCTAGGGCATTTGAGGAAGCCCATCATAGGAATATACAAGCCAAGTTCTATAATGAAAAAATCCCACTAGTATAAAAAGACTTATGAGACTCACTACATGAAGAACAAGGTGCTACTTTGAAGCACAATATATGAGACTCACTACATGAAGAACGAGGTGCTACTTTGAAGCACAAGTGTGGAAAAAGAGATAGTAGCATTGCCCTTTTTATTTTCTTTTTTTTTGGGCCTCTCTTTTTTTGGCCTTTCTCTCTTTTTTTATTTGGGCAATGCTCTAATAATGATGATCATCACACTTCTATTGATTACAACATAAGGATTACAACTCGAAACTTAGAACAAGATATGACTCTATATGAATGCCTCCAGCGGTGTACCGGGATGGTGCAATGAATCATGTGACATGTATGAAAAATAATGCATGGTGGCTTTGCCACAAATACGATGTCAACTACATGATCATGCAATGGCAATATGACAAAAGTAATGTATGTCATGATGATGATGAACGGAACGGTGGAAAGTTGCATGGCAATATATCTCGGAATGGCTATGGAAATGCTATAATAGGTAGATATGGTGGCTGTTTTGAGGAAGATATAAGGAGGTTTATGTGTGATAGAGCATATCATATCACGGGGTTTGGATGCACCGGCGAAGTTTGCACCAACTCTCAAGGTGAGAAAGGGCAATGCACGGTACCGAAGAGGCTAGCATAGGCGGAAAGGTGAGAGTGCGTATAATCCATGGACTCAACATTAGTCAAAAGAACTCATATACTTATTGCAAAAATTTAGAAGTCATCAAAAATCAAGTACTACGCGCATGCTCCTAGGGGGATAGATTGGTAGGAAAAGACCATCGCTCGTCCCCGACCGCCACTCATAAGGATGCACAAGCCAGGTACACTTCATGTTTCAAATTTGTTACACAACTTTAACCATACGTGCATGCTACGGGACTTGCAAACTTCAACACAAGCATTTTCTCAAATTCAAAATTACTCAACTAGCACGACTTTGATATTATCACCTCCATATCTCAAAACAATTATCAAGCATCAAACTTATCTTAGTATTCAACGCACTCAAAAGAAAGTTTCACGTATCTTGAATACCAAGTATATTATCATTAAGAAAATTACCATGCTATTAATGACTCTCAAAATAATCTAAGTGAAGCATGAGAGATCAATAGTTTCTTTAAACAAATCCACCACCGTTCTCTAAAAGATCTAAGTGAAGTACTAGAGCAAAAATTATCACGCTCAAAAGATATAAGTGAAGCACTATGAGCAAAACTATCAAGCTCAAAAGATATAAGTGAAGCACATAGAGTATTCTAGCAAATTCCAATTCATGTATGGATCTCTCAAAAGGTGTGTACAGCAAGGATGATTGTGGTAAACTAACAAGCAAAGACGCAAATGATACAAGACACTCCAAGCAAAACACATAACATGTGGTGAATAAAAATATAGCTCCAAGTAAATTACCGATGGAAGTAGAAGAAAGAGGGGATGCCTTCCGGGGCATCCACAAGCTTTGACTTTTTGGTGTCCTTGGATTATCTTGGGGGTGCCATGGGCATCCCCAATCTTAGGCTCTTGCCACTCCCTGTTCCATAATTCATCAAAAGAATTCACCCAAAACTTGAAAACTTCACAACACAAAACTCAATAGAAATCTCGTGAGCTCTGTTAGTGAAAGAAAACAAAAGAATACTTCAAGGTACTGTAATTAACTCACTCTTTATTTATATTGGTGTTAAACCTAATGTATTACAACTTCTCTACGGATTATAAACTATTTTACTAGCCATAGATTCATCAAAATAAGCAAACAACACACACAAAACAGAATCTGTCAAAAACAGAATAGTCTGTAGCAATCTGTAACTAATGCAAACTTCTTGAACTCTAAAAATTCTACCAAAATAGGAAGTCCCGGAAAATTTGTCTATTGAACAGAAGCAAGAAGAATAAACGCAAAAGCATGTTCCTGTGATTTAACAAAATTATATTCGTGCGTGCAAAGTTTCTGTTTTTCAGCAGAATCAAATCAACTATAATCGTAGGTTATCCTATAGGTTCTACTTGGCACAAACACTAATTAAAACATAAAAACACATCCAAACAGAGGGTAGATGGATTATTTATTCCCAAAACAGAAGCAAAAATCAAAAAACAAAAATAAAATTGGGTTGCCTCCCAACAAGCGCTATCAATTAACGCCCCTAGCTAGGCATAAAAGTAAGGATAGAACTAGGTATTGCCATCTTTGGTAGGCAATCCATAAGTGGCTCTCATGATAGATTCATATGGTAATTTTATTTTCTTTCTAGGGAAGTGTTCCATGCCCTTTTTTAAGGGAAATTGGAATCTAATATTCCCTTCCTTCATATCAATAATTGCACCAATCGTTCTAAGGAAAGGTCTACCAAGAATAATGGGACGTGAAGGATTGCAATCTATATCAAGAACGATAAAATCTACGGGCACATAATTCCTATTTGCAATAATAAGAACATCATTAATTCTTCCCATAGGCTTTTTAATAGTGGAATCCGCAAGATGCAAGTTTAGAGAGCAATCATCAAAGTCACGGAAATCTAGCAAATCACACAAAGTTTTGGGAATAGTAGAAACACTAGCACCCAAATCACACAAAGCATGAAACTCATAATCTTTAATTTTAATTTTAATAGTAGGTTCCCACTCATCATAGAGTTTTCTAGGGATAGAAACTTTCAACTCAAGTTTTTCTTCATAAGATTGCATCAAGGCATCAACAATGTGTTCGGTAAAGGCCTTATTTTCACTATAAGCATGAGGAGAATCTAGCACGGATTGCAACAAGGAAATGCAACCAATCAAAGAGCAATTTTCATATTTAAATTCCTTGAGATCCAAAATAGTGGGTTCAGCAACATCTAGGTTTTTATTTCTTTCAATCCCACTTTCATCAATTTCATCATCAAGATCTAGAAACTCTGAATTCTTAGAACGCCTTCTAGGTAAAGGAAGATCATATTCAGTTTCATCAAGATTCATATTGCAAAACAAAGATTTAATAGGGGACACGTCAATAACTTTTAGATATTCATCTTGATTTTCATAGGAATTTGGTTTAGCGGCCATCTTATTGACTAAGGTAGCTTGCATATCCGACATTTCAGTGGTCATCTTTTCAAGATGAGCAATTTGGGCTCTTATACCATCGAACTCTTTAGACATATCATCGAGTTCTTTATTGATATAATTCATAAAACCTTTTTGTTCCTTAAACTTGTTTCTAAAGAAATTATTATGCTCAAATTGCAAAACCATAAACTTTCTGACATTACTTTCGATCTCCTCTAGCCTTTTAAGGTGAAGAGCACCAAAATTAGGGAGAGCCATCGTGACAGGTAAGCAAACTAATACACGAGCAAACAACGGACGAGGAAAAATGCAAACGGGAAAGAGAGGAGGAGATTGGGAAAGAGAGGGCGAATAAAACGACAAGGGTGAAGTGGGGGAGAGGAAAACGAGAGGCAAATAATGTAATGCGAGAGATAGGGATTGTGATGGGTACTTGGTATGGTTGACTTGCTTGCGTGAGCCTCCCCGGCAACGGCGCCAGAAATTCTTCTTGCTAGCTCTTGAGCACTGCATTCGATTTCCCCGAAGAGGAGAGGATGATGCAGTAAAGTAGCGTAAGTATTTCCCTCAGTTTTTGAGAACCAAGGTATCAATCCAGTAGGAGACCACGCACAAGTCCCTCGTACCTACACAAAATGATAGCTACTCGCAACCAACGCGATTAGGGGTTGTCAATCCCTTCACGGTCACTTACGAGGGTGAGATCTGATAGAGATGATAAATAACATTTTTGGTATTTTTGATATATAGATGCAAAGTGAAAAGTAAAAGGCAAAGTAAAAACAAAGAAAATAATAAAGTGATAGAGATTGATATGATGAGAATAGACCCAGGGGCCATAGGTTTCACTAGTGGCTTCTCTCAAGAGCATAAGTTATTCTACGGTGGGTGAACAAATTACTGTTGAGCAATTAACAGAATTGAGCATAATTATGAGTATATCTAGGTATGATCATGTATATAGGAATCACGTCCGAGACAAGTAGATCGAAACGATTCTGCATCTACTACTATTACTCCACTCATCGACCGCTATCCAGCATGCATCTAGAGTATTAAGTTAAAAACAGATTAACGCCTTAAGCAAGATGACATGATGTAGAGGGATAAATTCATGCAATATGATAAAAAAAACCATCTTGTTATCCTCGATGGCAACAATACAATATGTGCCTTGCTGCCCCTGCTATCACTGGGAAAGGACACCGCAAGATTGAACCCAAAGCTAAACACTTCTCCCATTGCAAGAACTACCAATCTAGTTGGCCAAACCAAACGGATAATTCGAAGAGACTTGCAAAGATAACTCAATCATACATAAAAGAATTCAGAGAAGATTCGAATATTATTCATAGATAATCTGGATCATAAACCCACAATTCATCTGTCTCAACAAACACACCGCAAAAAGAAGATTACATCGAATAGATATCCATAAGAGAGGGGGAGAACATTGTATTGAGATCCAAAAAGATAGAAGAAGCCATCTAGCTACTAGCTATGGACCCGAAGGTCTGAAGTAAACTACTCACACTTCATCGGAGAGGCTATGGTGTTGATGTAGAAGCCCTCCGTGGTGGATGTCCCCTCCAGCGGAGCTCTAGAACAGGCCCCAAGATGGGATCTCGTGGATACAGAAAGTTGCGGTGGTGGAATTAGGTTTTTGGCTCCCTATTTGATCTGTCGGGGGTACGTAGGTATATATAGGAGGAAGGAGTACATCAGTGGAGCAACAGGGGGCCCACGAGGTAGGGGGCGCGCCCCCCACCCTCGTGACCTCCTCGGTTACTTCTTTGAGTAGGGTCCAAGTCTCCTGGATCACGTTCGGTGAGAAAATCACGTTCCCGAAGGTTTCATTTTGTTTGGACTCCGTTTGATATTCCGTTTCTTCGAAACACTGAAATAGGCAAAAAACAGCAATTCTGGGCTGGGCCTCCGGTTAATAGGTTAGTCCCAAAAATAATATAAAAGTGGAAAATAAAGCCCAATATGGTCCAAAACAGTAGATAAAGTAGCATGGAGCAATAAAAAATTATAGATACATTGAAGACGTATCACCGAGCAGTGTCGTTGGCTCCGGAGTACATCCACATCGAGTGGTCACGTGCCTAGAGCGGTTGGATGCGTTGACTGAGAAACACCTCCAACAAGTCCATGTCGTTTACACCCTGATTGATCAACTGGACCACTCTCTTGACCAACATGTTCGTTTCCACCCTCTCCGTAGCAGTCACTTTTAGCGAAGAAGGTTGCTGGGCGCGATCTAAAGAGAAAGGGGCAAGACCGGTCGACTGACCGGGAGTCGCAATATCCTGGCAGTAGAACCAGGTCGACTGCCAGCCCTTGACCGACTCAGGAAGTGTCACGGAAGGGAAAGCACCCCTTTTCCTCTTCTGGATCCCCAAACCCCCACACATTTGGATCACGTGCGTCCTCTCGTCACTCGAATTCGCTTTCTTCACCGATTGGGAGCGGATTGTGAAGATGTCCTTGAAAAGGCCCCAGTGCGGTCGACAACCCAGGAAGTTTTCACACATGGACACAAAAGTGGCGAGGTATGTAATGGTGTTGGGAGAGAAGTGATGGAGCTGAGCCCCGAAAAAGTTCAAGAAGCCTCGGAAAAAAGGATGCGGAGGAAGGGAGAAACCACGGTCGACATGGGTGGCGAGCAGGACGCACTCACCCGGCCGCGGCTGAGGCGCCGTCTCCCCCTTCGGCAGCCTCACAGCTCCGTCAACGATCAGACCGGAGTCGGCCAGCTCCTCCAAATCCTCTGGCCGGAGCGAAGATCGGAATCAATCGCCCTGGATCCAACTTGGCGGAAGCCCGGACCTCAATGACGACCCCCGATTCATCTTCTTGCCTTTCGCCGCCCCCGTCGCCTTCTTCGCGTGTTCCAGCGCCGCCATCTTGTCCTTCACCATGGTGGCGGCGCAGCAGCGTCGAGAGCGGAGAATAAAAATGCAGCGGAGAAGTAGAGAAGGAAGAGGGAGGACGGATGCGCACAGTGCAGACGCCTCGGCCCCGTAGCCTTTAAAGGACCCACTTCCAAGTGGCTGACACATGGGCCCGAGCGATCCTGTCAAATCCCGCAATAGTCGTGCGCTGGGTACATGGCAAAAAAGGTGGCACAGAAATCGAGACGTCCCTGTCTATCCATCCCGCTTACTGCGGTGCGCTCCGCCTCGCGCGCTTCCCCAAAATTTCGAATCCGCGAGATCTGGGATACGCCGTAACCAATCGCGCCATAGATTTCACGTCAAAGTAACACTCGATGAGTGTCGGTATAATTCCACTCGACAACTTCAGAATCGATTAAGGCGACTGAAACGAAGTCAAAGTCCCAACATGGGCCTCTAATCCAACACAGGTATCTGTGAAGCACGAGAGTCAAGACAAGATTAACTTCAACCTTCTTTTCACTCGGATCTCAATCCATTCGGGGGCTAATGATAATGATATAGACCTAGGGTAGGGTCATAGGCCTGACCTATACGCCCTACCCAAGTGTTGGGGAACGTAGTAGAAATTCAAAATTTTCCTACGTGTCACCAAGATCTATCTATGGAGAAACCAGCAACGAAGGGAAGGAGAGTGCATCTACATACCCTTGTAGATCGCTAAGCGGAAGCGTTCAAGAGAACGGGGTTGAAGGAGTTGTACTCGTCATGATCCAAATCACCGGAGATCCTAGTGCAGAACGGACGGCACCTCCGCGTTCAACACATGTACAGCCCGGTGACGTCTCCCATGCCTTGATCCAGCAAGGAGAGAGGGAGAGGTTGAGCAAGACTCCATCCAGCAGCAGCACAACGGCGTGGTGGTGGTGGAGGAGCGTGGCAATCCTGCAGGGCTTCGCCAAGCACCGCGAGAGAGGAGGAGTACTTGGGAGAGGGGGAGGGCTGCGCCAGAACTTGGGGTGCGGCTGCCCTCCCACCCCCCACATATATATAGGGGCAAGGGAGAGGGGGGACGGCCCCCTCAGATAATATCTGAGGAGGGGGCGGCAGCCAAGGGGGGGAGGAGTGCCTCCCAAGTCAAGTGGAGGCCCTCCCCCTTAGGGTTTCCCCTCTCCCATGCGCATGGGCCTTGGGGGGGCTGGCCCCCTGGCCCATTAAGGCTAGGGCGCCCCCTTACAGCCCATGCTGCTGTATTGGACGTGGTGGAACAATTTCCGGACCTCCGGACCCCTCCGGAATCCTCCGGAACCTTCTAGAAGCTTCCCGGTACAATACCGGAAAAACCCGAACTTAACCCGAACAACAACTTTCCATATATAAATCTTTACCTTCGGACCATTCCGGAACACCTCGTGATGTCCGGGATCTCATCCGGGACTCCGAACAACATTCGGTAACCACATACAAACTTCCCTTATAACCCTAGCGTCATCGAACCTTAAGTGTGTAGACCCTACGGGTTCGGGAACCATGCAGACATGACTGAGACGTTCTCCGGTCAATAACCAACAGCGAGATCTAGATACCCATGTTGGCTCCCACATGTTCCACGATGATCTCATCGGATGAACCACGATGTCAAGGACTCTATCGATCCCGTATACAATTCCCTTTGTCTAGCGCTATTATACTTGCCCGAGATTCGATCGTCGGTATACCGATACCTTGTTCAATCTCGTTACCGGCAAGTCTCTTTACTCGTTCGGTAACACATCATCCCGCGATCAACTCTTTGATCACATTGTGCACATTATGATGATGTCCTACCGAGTGGGCCCAGAGATACCTCTCCGTTTACACGGAGTGACAAATCCCAGTCTCGATTCGTGCCAACCCAACAGACACTTTCGGAGATACCTGTAGTGCACCTTTATAGCCACCCAGTTACGTTGTGACGTTTGGTACACACAAAGCATTCCTACGGTATGTGGGAGTTGCACAGTCTCATGGTCTAAGGAAAAGATACTCGACATTAGAAAATCTTTAGCATACGAACTACACGATCTCTGTGCTAGGCTTAGGATTGGGTCTTGTCCATCACATCATTCTCCTAATGATGTGATCCCGTTATCAACGACATCCAATGTCCATGGTCAGGAAACCGTAACCATCTATCGATCAACGAGCTAGTCAACTAGAGGCTTACTAGGGACATGGTGTTGTCTATGTACCCACACATGTATCTGAGTTTCCTATCAATACAATTATAGCATGGATAGTAAACGATTGTCATCAACAAGGTAATATAATAATAACTAATTTATTATTGCCTCTAGGGCATATTTCCAACAGTCTCCCACTTGCACTAGAGTCAATAATCTAGTTCACATCGCCATGTGATTAACACTCACAGGTCACATCGCCATGTGACCAACATCCAAAGAGTTTACTAGTGTCAATAAACTAGTTCACATCATCATGTGATTAAGACTCAATGAGTTCTGGGGTTTGATCATGTTTTGCTTGTGAGAGAGGTTTTAGTCAACGGGTCTACAACATTCAGATCCGTATGTACTTCGCAAATCTCTAGGTCATACTGTAAATACTGCTTCCACGCTCCATTTGGAGCTATTCCAAATGGTTGTTCCACTATACGTATCTGGTTTGCTACTCTGAGTCATTCGGATAGGTGTTAAAGCTTGCATCGACGTAACCCTTTACGCCGAACTCTTTATCACCTCCATAATCGAGAAACATATCCTTATTCCTCTAAGGATTATTTTGACCGCTATCTGGTGATCCACTCCTTGATCACCTTTGTACCCTCTTGCCAGA
Source organism: Triticum dicoccoides (assembly GCF_002162155.2). Taxonomy (NCBI): domain Eukaryota; kingdom Viridiplantae; phylum Streptophyta; class Magnoliopsida; order Poales; family Poaceae; genus Triticum; species Triticum dicoccoides. The sequence continues at coordinate 366,773,341 of NC_041389.1, read as the reverse complement.
TATGTAGCAAGGCACACATCAGGTGCGGTACACAGCATAGCATACTGTAGAGCCTACGTCTAAAGCATAGGGGACGACATTTGTCCTTTCTCTCTCTTCTGCCATGGTCGAGCTTTAAGTCTTAACTTCATACCTTACATCTCAGAAAAGAACTCCTTCTTTGGCTGATCCATCTTGAACACCTTCAAGATCATGTCAAGGTATATGCTCATTTGAAAGTACCATTAAGCGTTTTTGATCTATTCCTATAGATCTTGATGCTCGATGTTCAAGTAGCTTAATCCAGGCTTTCACTTGAAAAACACTTTTCAAATAACCCTATATGCTTTCTAGAAAACTCTACATCATTTCTGATCAACAATATGTCAATAACATATACTTATCAGAAATTCTATAGTGCTCCCACTCACTTCTTTGGAAATACAAGTTTCTCATAAACTTTGTATAAACCTAAAATCTTTGAACATCTTATCAAAGTGTATATTTCAACTCCGAGATGCTTACTCCAGTCCATGGAAGGATCGCTGGAGCCAGCATACCTTTTAGCATCCTTAGGATCGACAAAACCTTTCTGATTGTATCACATACAACCTTTCCTTACGAAGACTGGTAAGGAAACTCGTTTTGACATCCATCTGCCAGATTTCATAAATGCAGCTAATGCTAACATGATTTCGACGGACTTAAGCATCGCTACGGATGAGAAAATCTCATCGTAGTCAACTCCTTGAACTTGTGAAAAACTCTTCGCCACAAGTCGAGCTTCATAGACGGTGACATTACCGTCCACGTCCGTCTTCTTCTTAAAGATCCATTTATCTCAATGGCTTGCCAATCATCGGGCAAGTCCACCAAAGTCCATGCTTTGTTCTGATACATGGATCCTATCTCGGATTTCATGGCTTCTAACCATTTGTCGGAATTTGGGCCCACCATCGCTTCTCCATAGCTCGTAGGTTCATTGTTGTCTAGCAACATGACCTTCAAGACAGGATTACTGTACCACTCTGAAGCAGTACGCATCCTTGTCACCCTACGAGGTACGGTAGTGACTTGATCCAGAACTTCATGATCACTATCATAAGCTTCTACTTCAATTGGTGTAGGCGGCACAGGAACAACTTCCTGTGCCCTGCTACACACTTGTTGAAGTGACGGTTTTATAACCTCGTCAAGTCTCCACCATCCTCCCACTCAGTTCTCGAGACAAACCTTTCCTCGAGAAAGGACCTGATTCAAGAAACAATCCCTATTGCTTTCGGATCTGAATTAGGAGGTATACCCAACTGTTTTGGGTGTCCTATGAAGATGCATTTTATCTGCTTTGGGTTCGAGCTTATCAACCTGAAACTTTTTCACATAAGCGTCGCAGCCACAAACTTTTAAGAAATGACAACTTAGGTTTCTCCAAACGGTGTCGTCTCAATGGAATTACGTGGTACCCTATTGAAGTGAGTGCGGTTGTCTCTAATGCCTAACCCATGAACGATAGTGGTAATTCGATAAGAGACATCATGGTACGCACCATATCCAATAGGGTGCAACTATGATGTTCGGACACACCATCACACTATGGTGTTCCAGCCGGTATTAATTGTGAAAGAATTTCCACAATGTCTTAATCGCGTGCCAAAGCTCGTAACTCAGATACTCATCTCTATGATCATATCATAGACATTTTATCCTCTTGTCACGATGATCTTGAACTTCACTCTGAAATTACTTGAACCATTCAATAATTCAGACTTGTGTTTCATTAAGTAAATATACTCAACATCTACTCAAATCATCTGTGAAGTAAGAACATAACGATATTCATTGCATGCCTCAGTACTCATTGGACTGCACACATCAAAATGTATTACTTCCAACAAGTTGCTTTCTTGTTCCATTTTACTGAAAACGAGGCTTTCAGTCATCTTGCCCATGTGGTATGATTTGCATATCTCAAGTGATTCAAAATCAGGTGAGTCCAAACGATCCATCTGCATGGAGTTTCTTCATGCGTATACACCAATAGACATGGTTCGCATGTCTCAAACTTTTGAAAAACGAGTGAGTCCAAAGGTCCATCAACATGGAGCTTCTTCATGTGTTTTATACCAATATGACTTACATGGCAGTGCCACAAGTAAGTGGTACTATCATTACTATCTTATATCTTTTGGCATGAACATGTGTATCACTACGATCGAGATTCAATAAACAATTCATTTAAGGTATTATTCAAATAATTAGAGTAACCATTAGTCTCCTTAAATGAATAATCGTATTGCGATAGACATAATCCAATCATGTCTATGCTCAACGCAAACACCAAATGACAATTATTCAGGTTTAATACTAATCTTGATGGTAGAGGGAGCGTGCGATGTTTGATCACATCAAACTTGGAAACACTTCCAACACATATCGCCAGCTCCCCTTTAGCTAGTCTCCATTTATTCCGTAGCTCTTTTATTTCGAGTTACTAACACTTAGCAACCGAACCGGTATCTTAATACCCTGGTGCTACTAGGAGTACTAGTAAAGTACACATTAACATAATGTATATCCAATATACTTCTATCGACCTTGCCAGCCTTCTCATCTACCAAGTATCTAGGGTAATTCTGCTCCAGTGGTTGTTCCCCTTATTACAGAAGAACTTAGTCTCGGTTTTGGGTTCAACCTTGGGTTTCTTCACTAGAGCAGCAGCTGATTTGCCGTTTCATGAAGTATCCCTTCTTTCCCTTGCCCTTCTTGAAACTAGTGGTTTCACCAACCATCAACAATTGATGCTCCTTCTTGATTTCTACTTTCGCGGTGTCAAACATCGCGAATACCTCAAGGATCATCATCTCTATCCCTGATATGTTATAGTTCATCACGAAGCTCTAGCAGCTTGGTGGCAATGACTTTGGAGAAACATCACTATCTCATCTGGAAGATCAACTCCCACTTGATTCAAGTGATTGTTGTACTCAGACAATCTGAGCACAAGCTCAACGATTGAGCTTTTCTCCCTTAGTTTGCAGGCTAAGAAAAATCGTCGGAGGACTCATACCTATTGACGTGGGCACAAGCCTGAAATCCCAATTTCAGCCCTTGAAACATCTCATGTGTTCCGCGACATTTCGAAAACGTCTTTGGTGCCTCAACTCTAAACCGTTTAACTGAACTATCACGTAGTTATCAAAACGTGTATGTCCGATGTTCGCAACATCCACAAACGACATTTGGGGTTCAACACACTGAGAGGTGCATTAAGGACATAAGCTTTCTATTGTCCGCATAATCGCTACTGTCAACTTTGAACTATATTTTCTCTAGGAACATATCTAAACAGTGGAACTAAAGCGCGAGCTTACGACATAATTTGCAAAGATCTTTTGACTATGTTCAGGATAATTAAGTTCATCTTATGAACTCCCACTCAGATAGACATCCCTCTAGTCATCTAAGTGATTACATGATCCGAGTCAACTAGGCCGTGTCCGATCATCACGTGAGACGGACTAGTCATCATCGGTGAACATCTTCATGTTGATCGTATCTACTATACGACTCATGCTCGACCTTTCGGTCTCTTGTGTTCCGAGGCCATGTCTGTACATGCTAGGCTCATCAAGTCAACCTAAGTGTTTCGCATGTGTAAATCTGGCTTACACCCGTTGTATGTGAACGTAAGAATCTATCACACCCGATCATCATGTGGTGCTTCGAAACGATGAACTTTCGCAACGGTGCACAGTTAGGGGGAACACTTTCTTGAAATTTTAATGAGGGATCATCTTATTTACTACCGTCGTTCTAAGCAAATAAGATGCATAAACATGATAAACATCACATGCAATCAAATAGTGACATGATATGGCCAATATCATATTGCTCCTTTTGATCTCCATCTACGGGGCTCCATGATCATCATCGTCACCGGCATGACACCATGATCTCCATCATCATGATCTCCATCATCGTGTCTCCATGAAGTTGTCTCGCCAACTTATTACTTCTACTACTATGGCTACCGGTTAGCAATCAAGTAAAGTAATTACATGGCGTTGTTGAAAGACACGCAGGTCATACAATAAATAAAGACAACTCCTATGGCTCCTGCCGGTTGTCATACTCATCGACATGCAAGTCGTGATTCCTATTACAAGAACATGATCAATCTCATACATCACATTCTTCTTGGCCATATCACATCACATAGCACACCCTGCAAAACAAGTTAGACGTCCTCTAATTGTTGTTTGCATGTTTTACGTGGCTGCTATGGGTTTCTAGCAAGAACGTTTCTTACCTACGCAAAAACCACAACGTGATATGTCAATTGCTATTTACCCTTCATAAGGACCCTTTTCATCGAATCCGATCCGACTAAAGTGGGAGAGACTGGCACCCGCTAGCCACCTTACGCAACAAGTGCATGTCAGTCGGTGGAACCTGTCTCACGTAAGAGTACGTGTAAGGTCGGTCCGGGCCACTTCATCCCACAATACCGTCGAAACAAGATTGGACTAGTAACGGTAAGCATATTGAACAAAATCAACGCCCACAACTACTTTGTGTTCTACTCGTGCAAAGAATCTACGCAATAGACCTAGCTCATGATGCCACTGTTGGGAACATAGCAGAAATTCAAAATTTTCCTACGTGTCACCAAGATCTATCTATGGAGAAACCAGCAACGAAGGGAAGGAGAGTGCATCTACATACCCTTGTAGATCGCTAAGCGGAAGCGTTCAAGAGAACGGGGTCGAAGGAGTCGTACTCGTCGTGATCCAAATCACCGGAGATCCTAGTGCCGAACGGACGGCACCTCCGCGTTCAACACACGTACAGCCCGGTGACGTCTCCCATGCCTTGATCCAGCAAGGAGAGAGGGAGAGGTTGAGGAAGACTCCATCCAGCAGCAGCACAACGGCGTGGTGGTGGTGGAGGAGCGTGGCAATCCTGCAGGGCTTCGCCAAGCACCGCGAGAGAGGAGGAGTACTTGGGAGAGGGGGAGGGATGCGCCAGAACTTGGGGTGAGGCTGCCCTCCCACCCCCCACATATATATAGGGGCAAGGGAGAGGGAGGCCGGCCCCCTCAGATTGAGGAGGGGGCAGCGGCCAAGGGGGGGAGGAGTGCCTCCCAAGTCAAGTGGAGGCCCTCCCCCTTAGGGTTTCCCCTCTCCCATGCGCATGGGCCTTGGGGGGCTGGTCCCCCTGGCCCATTAAGGCTAGGGCACCCCCTTACAGCCCATGCTGCTGTATTGGACGTGGTGGAACAATTTCCGGACCTCCGGACCCCTCCGGAATCCTCCGGAACCTTTTGGAAGCTTCCCGGTACAATACCGGAAAAACCCGAACTTTTCCCGGAACCCGAACAACAACTTTCCATATATAAATCTTTACCTCCGGACCATTCCGGAACTCCTTGTGACGTCCGGGATCTCATCTGGGACTCCGAACAACATTCGGTAACCACATACAAACTTACTTTATAACCCTAGCGTCATCGAACCTTAAGTGTGTAGACCCTACGGGTTCGGGAACCATGCAGACATGACCGAGACGTTCTCCGGTCAATAACCAACAGCGGGATCTGGATACCCATGTTGGCTCCCACATGTTCCACGATGATCTCATCGGATGAACCACGATGTCAAGGACTCTATCGATCCCGTATACAATTCCCTTTGTCTAGCGGTATTATACTTGCCCGAGATTCGATCGTCGGTATACCGATACCTTGTTCAATCTCGTTACCGGCAAGTCTCTTTACTCTTTCTGTAACACATCATCCCGCGGTCAACTCTTTGATCACATTGTGCACATTATGATGATGTCCTACCGAGTGGGCCCAGAGATACCTCTCCGTTTACACGGAGTGACAAACCCTAGTCTCGATTCGTGCCAACCCAACAGACACTTTCAGAGATACCTGTAGTGCACCTTTATAGACACCCAGTTACGTTGTGACGTTTGGTACACCCAAAGCATTCCTACGGTATCCGGGAGTTGCACAGTCTCATGGTCTAAGGAAAAGATACTTGACATTAGAAAAGCTTTAGCATACGAACTACACGATCTCTGTGCTAGGCTTAGGATTGGGTCTTGTCCATCACATCATTCTCCTAATGATGTGATCCCGTTATCAACGACATCCAATGTCCATGGTCAGGAAACCGTAACCATCTATTGATCAACGAGCTAGTCAACTAGAGGCTTACTAGGGACATGGTGTTGTCTATGTACCCACACATGTATCTGAGTTTCCTATCAATACAATTATAGCATGGATAATAAACGATTATCATGAACAAGGTAATATAATATTAACTATTTTATTATTGCCTCTAGGGCATATTTCCAACAGTGACTACCCTAGAAGCAAAGGCACCCAAGAGACAACAAGGAGTACCAATTGAAGGCGTCGAGTGCAATCCACTCGACCAGTCATATCACTCGGGTACCCCTCCCTCCTGATGTCACTCGAGCATACAAGAAACCACTCGACCTACTGAAGACCAGGAGTCACTCAGGACAATAACGGTCAGGCGTTCACTCTGTAGTCTTTAAGAGCATTAATAACACTTTATAGCTGGCGTTATCAGTAAGGCCCTATCTTTATGTACATTGAACCCCTGTAACGGAGGTGGGCTGGGTCCTGGCGCACTCTATATAAGCCACCCCCATCTTTGGGACAAGGGTTCGCACCCCCTATAACACATACGCCCATATTCTAGTCGACCGCCTCAGGGCACCGAGACGTAGGGCTTTTACCTCCTCCGAGAGGGGCCTGAACTCGTAAACACTTGCGTACAATCTCACCGTAGCTACGACCTTACCTCCTCATATGTACCCCATATACTTATTGTCAGACTTAGTACCACGACACTCCTCTCCTTCCCCTCCCCTTGCCACTACCGAGACATTGTTGGGTGAAGCCCGTGTAGTGTTGGTGTTGGCGGGACCTCTCCTAGGCCCGACCCCCTATATCCCTGACGGTGGCATGGTTCCCTTTAGACTGAGTACTTAGCAGCGAAGCGCAGTGAAGTTCAGTGGCGACTCTACTCAATGGCAATGCAGGTGGTGCAGGCTCCATCTAATGGTGCCGCTTTGGTGGCAGTAACGGCTAGGAGTCCTGGGCCTGCCCGATCTTGATCTGGCCAACAGGGCTTGGTTCGTGGCTACCGACAGGCGTGGCGACACAACTCGGTGTGGTGGTGCTAGCAGTTTCTTATTAAAAATTGTTCATAAAAATTTGAAAAATATTTAGGAATCTTACAAAAATCATTGCAAATATTTGAAAATGATCAAGCCATTCAAAGAATGATCATGGATTATAAAATATTGCACATTTAAAAGAATGTTCACAAATAACAAAAATATCCGCTAATTTTAAAATTATTTATAGATTATATTGACATGTTCAAGAATGAAAAAAATATGAATTTGGGAAAACGAAAAAAATTTAAAACTGTTTTTTAAAATGTTTGTGCATTTTAAAATAGTTCAAAAATTTCTAAAAATGGTTGGAAAAATTAGAAAACATAGTCATGAATATACAAAATGACCAAGAAGTTTTAAAATAAAACAGAAAAATTAGGAAACTAAAAGGAAAGAGAGAAAATTTAAAGTAAAACGAAATAGAAGGGGAAAACCCCTGGGAAGGGCTACACAAGAGATAGGGAACCAAAAAAAATGATGGAAGCCTGCCGGCCCATGTACCCATTGGGAGGGTAGCATTTACTACTTAGCGCGCTAGTGTTGTCTCAAAAAAAAAAACTTAGCGCGCTAGTGAATGAGCCGACGTGCGCACCCTCCCTTTCCAAAAATCTATTTGACGCATTTTGCGTGAACAGTTGGCGAATC
>NC_041389.1:366687896-366765181 GCF_002162155.2 Triticum dicoccoides | reverse complement strand
GGACTTAGCGAGCGATTTGGGCCGTCCCAACTATAACCGTACATACAACTTTCAGGTTCCGGTTTTGGGAACATTAGGATTCCCGGACGGTTTTTCTGGCATTGGGAACATTCTAGAAGTTCCTGAACCGGTTCTTATTGTTTTGTCTATTTTTCGTTTTTCTTTTCCATGTTTTTTTATGTACCTTTTCTTGTTTTTTGTTTCCTTTTTCATCTTGTTTTATTTTCTTTCAGTTTTAATTTTCACATTTATTTCTCTTTTCAACGAATTTTCTGGAATTTAAATTTTTTCGTATTTATTAAAGTTTGTTCATTTTTCCGGATTTTTTCATGTTTTAAAATTTTCTTTAGAAATTCCAAAAAAGAATAGCGCTTCAACGTTTGTTCACTTCAAAAAAAAGTTCGAAAATTCACAAATAATTAAAATTTCTGAACATATATGCATTTTTTAGCAAATTCAAAAGATGTTTGCGGATTTCAGAAAATATTCCTGTTTTGAAAACTGTTCCAAATTAAAAAATATTCATGTTTCCGATTTTGTTCACAAATTCAGAAAATGTTTGTGAAATTACATAATTTTTTTAAAATTTCTTGTCTTGCAAACATTGTTCTTTTTTCAGAAAAATCTTCGCAAACTAATATTTTTTGTTTGCAAGCTAAAAAAAATCACGTTTTCAAAAACTTTCCGCAAACAGAAAAACTCTTTGGCAGAATATCATAAAATAATCGCATTTTGAAAAATATATTCATAATTTCGGAAAATATTAGAGTTTTTCAATTTATTTTCCACTTTTTTACAAAAATGTTCACATTTTGAAAAAGTTGTTCAAAGTTTCAAAAAATGTTCCTATTTTCTATTTCTTCCTTTTTTTATGGAAAATATTTGAGATTCCCTAATAATGTTCAAATCTTTAAAAGTCTGGGAGCAATTTTTGAAATTTTCATTTTCTTAAATATATTTTCTTTTGTGAAAAAGAAAACCACATTCGAAATTTCCAAAAGAAATCTTTCACCCCGTAAAGTTTATATAAAATGAGCTGGCATTTTAGACAAAGAAATCTGTGAACACTATGGCTAGCGATGTTGGTTCACTCACTCAAAGTCGTGTGTTCCATCTCTCTGACGGTCATTTTTGGGAAATTTTTGCGAGGCTCTATTTCTATTAAAGATTTGTGTTCGCTTCTTTAGAGTAATCTCGTCGCACTAGTTTGGTGTGCAGTTGTGTTTGCCGCTGGTTGTGGGTTCATTCCCACATTGACGTCGTTTCTTTGTTGATTTTTCACGGTGCGCTACCTTAAATCGGCCGGCCCAGGTCAGCTATGCACTTGGTGATTCATCGACTGTTTGCTGCAGTAAGCGGCGTATAGGAGGTCCCCTCCCTTCCCCAGGTGTGCCATTTGCCGGCCCATTTGCGGGGCTGGACGCCCCTGTTTTTTTGCCTTGTATTTTCGTTTTGTGTTTATTTTCTGTTTTTATTCTTCTTTAAAATAATTCAGGATTACAAAAATCTTACATCCAACAAGTGTGAACTATGAAAAATGCTCAACAACCCATAAGATGTTCGCAGATTAAGAAAATGCTCATGATTTCAAATATAATATGTACATATCCAAAACATGTTGAGGAGTTTCAAATAACGTACACGAATTCAAAAACAAAGGGATTTGTAAAACATATGAGCATATTCAAAAAATGTTCACGATGTCAATAAAAAAACTCATGAATTCAAAATTTCATTTTTGAAATTAAGAAATGTTGTGAAAAAAATGTTCACGATATAGTAAAAAAAATGTTCGCAAAAGTCAAAAAATGTTTGCGAATCTAATTTGTTTTCAATTACAAAAATATTAATAAATTCTAAAATATTCCGCATCTCTAAAATGTTTTACGAGTTTCCAAAAATATTGACAAATTCAAAACAAGTACATGAGTAGTGATAAAATTTTAACGAATGTGAAAAATCTTCATAATTTCAGGAAACTTTTTACGGATTTGACACATGTTAAAATTTTTAAATATAGTTTTTATTTCAGAAAATGTTCAAAAAAAAGAGGACAACAAAAAAAAGAAAAAAGGTAAAGAAATGAAAAGGAAAAGATAAAAGGAAAAAAGAAAAGGATAAAAAAATGAAATGAAAAAGGAGAAAAAAAATGAAAGGACAAAAAACTATTTAGGAAGGTTCTAGAACCTTTCAAATACCGGAAACAAGGTAGTTGGGCCGGCCCAAACATAAGCAGAGGGAAGCAGGGTTACGCGCACGGTCGCTAACCTGCACCCCGCATGCCAAATAGGATCCGGTTGCTCGAGATTCCAGACTTACATGTGGAATATGGTGGATTATCTTTAGAAAAACGTGTAGAATATAGATTGCGAAACCCTGAGTAGCTCGTGGGCTACCTCCCTGTTGTAGATCACAAAACAGACATCAAAACCACTAGCGACCAGTGGGAATTTATTATTAGCCGCTCTCTCTGCCAAATAGTTGAATCTTCGCATAGGAACGAGCGAGCGAGCTGGCAATGGAGTGGCCGACCCGTTTAACGGCGTACAATATGTTTTTTCTGAAACGGTTTTCTATCATTTTGGGTTTAGATGTTCTACGCCACACGCACGCTACACTGATGTATTCCACGAGTATATAGCCTTAGCCGACAAGTTCGGGTAATCTTGGGAAATTTCATCATGATGGGGATATAGCATTGCAATTGTTGGTCTTCAATGAGGAATCCCTAGTAAGCGCGAGTCATCAGCTCGCATTGACTATGTCCCTGCCCTTTATACACACTCCTACTGATTGAATGGTCCAGTGAAGTGTTTGAATTGCAGGGACAGGGGCGGTTCGTCGCCCCCGACGTCGCGAGAAGTCCATTCAACCTTATCATTTAAAGGAAGAAGAAGCCATAATAAGGTTTCCATGGGTGAACCTGCGAAAGGATCATTGCCTTCGTATTTCATTAGTCGCTGGTCGTTGTTAGTTTCAAGTAGGATTTCTAGTCTTTGTAATCAGACTTGTTTGGTTTCTTTAATGGCAATCAGAAGGGGGAGCCCTTCTTTTTATTTTAAAAAAAAGAGAACCGGTTGTGGGAGCCTTCTAAGGTTCCCTAACCGATTTTCCCATTTTCTGTTGGTTTCTTTTACTGGGTGTCTTTTTTTTCTTCAAAAAGCTAGAATTCCTGAAAAATGTTCAAAATCTTCAAAGTTGTTCCATTTAAAAAATATATCAGAATTTTCAATTTTCTGTTCGTGTTTATAAAAATATTTGGAGTTTCAAAAAAGTTTATTTCTTCAAAATGTATTCAAAAACTTCAAAATCTGTTCACAATTTAAAAAAGGGGATAAGTATATTTTTCGTCCTCGAACTCTTCCCAGAGTTTAGAAATCGTCCCTCAACTCTAAACCAGAAAATTTTCGTCCCTCAACTATCAAAACCAGATAGTTTTCGTCCCTCGTGCCGCTTCGGGCGGTCTTAGTACGGGGTGAACAGTAAAAAAAAATAGCAACAAAAATAAAAAAATCTGAAATTTTAGAGCATCGAAGATACTTTGGTGCGCAAGACACGTGCAAAATTTTGTGGTGTTTTGATATTCGAGCAGCTCGTGGCAAACAAAAAACTATAAATTTGTACGTCAGTGAACAGTAAATTCAAAATAAATAGCAAAAAAATTCAAAGCGGTATGAATTTTTTTGGCATAAAAGAGGCTTGGGTGCCCAACGTGCGTGCAAATTTTCGTGATGTTTGGGTATTGTACGAACTCGTGACAAAAAGAAACAAAATTTGGCTCAGACTTTTTTTTTTTTAAAAAGTGCGCTATTTTTTTTTGGCTAGAGCTCCTCGTATGTCATTCGATTACAAAATTTTGCATGCATCTTGCGTACCTGAGCATCTTTGATGCCAAAATGTTTCATGTTTTTTTGATTTTTTTTGCTATTTTTAAAAATTTACTGTTCACCGACGTACATATTTACAGTTTTTTGTTTGCCACGAGCTGCTTGAATGTCGAAACACCCCGAAATTTTGCACAGGTCTTGCGCACCAAATTATCTTCGATGCTGTAAAATTTCAGATTTTTTTTTGATATTTTTTCGGTTTTATTGTTCACTGATTTACTGTTCATCCCGGACTAAAACCGCCCGAAGCGGCACGAGGGACGAAAACTGTCCGGTTTTGATAGTTGAGGGACGAAAACTCTCCGGTTTAGAGTTGAGGGATGATTTATAAACTCTCGGAAGAGTTCGAGGACGAAAAATATACTTATCCCTTAAAAAAATGGTTGAAACTTCAAAAACCAAAAAAATGTTCGCACTTTTCCTGAAAAAGTTTGAAATTTCAAACATAGTTTGCAATGTTCAAAAAATGTTCGGATTTTTTCTAATTTTTTTGCACTTTTGAAAAGTTTGTAATTTCAAATTTTGTCTACATTGTTAAAAGAAATGTTTGGATTTTCGCAATTTATTTTGCCTTTTAAAAATTGTTCACAATTTCCAAGAAATGTTCAATTTGTTTCAAGAAGTGTTCGTATCTGACGTTGCAGTTAGTTCTTAAACTTTCGTACTACTCATTGGTCACTTACACTCGTCAGCTCCACAGTCATTTTCGAGCGAGAGGTCTTGAGTTAAAATCTTTGCTATGGCATAGGTATTTGTGATTTTTTACATCGTTGTGCTACAGTATCGAACAGGTGTGCTCGCCAATGGTCCGGCCTAGTCAGGGCTATGTGTTTGTGCCTTGTGAGCATATTTGATGCAAAATGCATCAAATAGGTTCTCCCCACCGAGTGCTCCTAGCCCGCGTATAGGGGATATGCAACAAATCATGCACGTCGCGCGACTTTGGGATTGTGGGATATAAAATGTCCCAGAAAATAAAAATGTTCTTATTTTTTAGCATACTTTCATGATTGTTTTCACAAAATTCAAGATTTCCACGTATTAAAAAATCTTCACCAAATTTCACAAATATATTTAATTACTTAGAAATTATTTCCCAATTTTATGAAAAAATTGGTTAAAAATATTTCTGAAATTTAAAAGACAAGCACGAATTTAAAATTAAAGAAAAAAAGAAATTTGAAAGAAGAAAAAATGGAAATGGAACAGCCGGAGGAAAAGAAACATAGGGAAAAAAAAACCAGTCGAGAGAAGGTTCCAACATTTCCAACACCGATAGGAAAGAGACGCAGAAGAACTTTGCGGGTGCGCCGTGCGCGAGTGGTCGTCCCGTCGCGTTAGGCGGGGAATAAGCGCGAGAACCACCCAGGACGCCGCTGCCTCGCTCGCATAGGTCCAGCACGGACATCACTCGGGACAGACTATAGATCAGTCAACTGAAACAAAATTTATGTCAACCGACTGAGCACAAATTTTGTTTCAGTCGATCTGCTGCCAAGCTGGAATGGGGACACAACGCTGGACGGGTCGTTCCCCTGGGTGGGACACATGCATGCACAGTCAACCGCTAATCTTATTAAGCACCGGCCATTAGCATGTAAATTAATCACAATCAAAACACCCGTCACTGCCATTACCCGAACGACAACACAATGTGTTATACGCAGTGCAATTGTACTGACTATATGTGCACTCCCACCTTTTTTTACATAGTGCATACAGTACATATATGCACATATATCATTTTTTACAATGTGTTATACGCAACGCAGTCGTTAGTGACTATATCATTTCGAAGGAAGAGAAGAGGCTATTTAAACCCATATTTCTAACATGTTTATGTCTAGTAATCATCACACAAGACAACTTATTATTATAATCATTCTGATAAATTGTAAAAATAATAGTGGAATGATATCGGTATTGCCTCTAAAGAAAGAAAATAAAAAAAATTCAAAATCAAAATAATGAAGTTTTCTATGGAAGAATGAAACCCTTTAAGAACAAAGAAAATAAAAAAAACTAAAACATAATCAAAATAATAAATTTTCTAGGGAATAATGAACCCTTTAAGGAAAAAGAAAAGGAGAAAAAAAATTGCACACAAGTTTGCACTGAAATTGCACTTTAGTAATATGCGAGCAACAAACATATAGTATTGCAATTTGGCACTCTACTATAATTTACACACATGTTGTATAGTACTTGTGTGTATACTTATTTAAACACACAAAAATATAATATTTTCTAAAAAAGAATGAAGTAGTGGCATTGGTACCACCCTTTAAGAAGAAAGGAATGAAAAAAATATGTCATGATAAAATTTGCACATAATTTACACATAAATTGCACTTTTTATAGCTATGCAAGAACTAACATATACTAGTAGAATTTACATAAAAAATAAGTTTCACAGAAGGAATAAATTAGTGTCATTGGTATTACCTTTAGATAATAGAGAAGGGGAAATAAAAACTTAAAATAAAATTTTGTCAAGATTCATACAAAAATTCACTTTTTATAATATGTAAGAAGAAACATATAGCAGTGAAATTTCCATAGTCCAACATAAAGTATACATGTAGTACTTGGGTGCATATATTTACACACACTCAACATCCAAAAAAACGCATGAAAAAAGAAAAGTCAACAAAAAAGCTAAAACACACAAAAATAACCAATAAAAGGAAATAAAAAGAAAAAAATGCATAGAAATAGAAAACCAGAATAAAAAATAAAGCAAAAATACTCACAAAATAAAGAATGAATATGTGGCATTGTTATTACCATTTAAGAACAAAGAAAATGGGAAAACAGAATGAAAGACAAACACTGACATAATTTGCACGAAATATACATAAAAATTGCGCTTTTTAAAAATATGTAAGAATAAGCATACAAAAGTGAAGCTTTTGCAAAAAACAAAATCGAAGAACAAATGAATCGTGGCATTTGTAATGAAAATGATGTAAAGACAAACAATATCAAAATAATTTTTTTCTGAAAATGAAAGGATTAGTGGCGTTGGTATTTCCTTTTAAGAAGAGAGAAATTTAAAGAAAAACTAGCGCACAAATTTGCACCGAAATTGCACTTTATCGTGATACGTAAAAGTAATCATAATCATAATATCTGTCACATATTATATAGTATTTGTATGTATATAATTACACTCAGCCAAAAACCCACAAAAACAAAAAATAACCAATAAAGAAAAGGGTAAAAGGAAAAAGGAAAAAAGTAACCCAGAAGAAAACAGCCCAAGAAGCAATTCGACTGACCCAAAATAAGGGGCAATCGATTCCACACAGCCCAACCCAACGACAGAATTAAACAGAAAAAAGTGAAACAACATGGATCTCAAAGCGTATCCAACGAACAGAAAATCGATTGACCACAAAATGAAAAGTCAGCTGACTGAAATGTAGCTAAAGTGACATCACTCTCGCGTCTCTTGCCAGTAGAAATTGTTGGCTGCCCTCTTCTCCTTCACGGCTTCACCGCTCGATTGTTGGACCAGCCCGTGCTTGACATGGTTATCGCTAGCTTCCCTTCCCTTTCATCAACCCGGGCCCTGCACGAGACGACGCTGCTTTCCGCGGCTAGTACTAATCATCGCGGGCGCGGCACGGCGCGCCTCTTGGTGGCGCACAAGAGGCACCTGTGTCCTGTAGCAATACGCCAGTTTGACGACGGATCGGCTCTCACGTCGTGTTCATGGTGGTTGATTGGTTCATCCATCATGGACGGACGTACGGTGACGGGTGTCAATTAAAGGGCCTAGCGCATGCATGCCCACCCCCTTGCTACTAGCTACCCCAAATGATATCCTACGTAACGTACGTACGTACACAAATCAAAGCTATCCCTATTCCCGTCCCTGGATTAATTTAAAAACATTATAACTGTGCACTTTTCCAGCCCTCTCAGACCATTAGCACTCATAGCAGTTGGATCATCATGTTCAGGCGTTTTCGGCCGTCAGATTAGCGCTCAATCCCACCTCCGTTCGAACCGATCGCTTGCAAACGGTGCGGGGCCGCTGCTCTGATGACAATTTCGGCCATCTGGTGTAAATTGGGCCTGGTGGGCTTTCTGTTGTACCAATCTCCTGTGTTATAGTGGGTTGCTCCTCCTTTTTCCCCCAAAACAAAGGTGATCCGTTCCCAAAAAAATAAGGTGTCGCTCCTCCATCCTTTCGTGAGAAAACCCTAGCGTGGCGGCTCCTGACCTATCGTCCCTCCACGGCAGGCTGCGGCGTCACAACCTCCCGTCGACCATCCAGCGTCTCTTTGGTTGGATCTGGAAGATGAGGGTCGAGACTCAGGACTGAGCCGAGGGAAGAGAGTGGGGCGATGGGAAAGAGGTGAAGAAGGCAGTGCCGTGCTCGATCAACGATGCAAGGAACATCTCTTTGCGTCTCAGGGATGGGGTGGGAGCCGCTGGACTCGATCTTCCAGTTCCACACGACTCAATGGTTTTGTAGGCTTGTTAATTCGATTCACCACCATGATTTGTTTCTCCAATCTAATCAGTTTGGATCCTCTTCTCTATTTTTCTTCAGCGCGTCCAACTCCCCATTTTAACCCTAGGCACCCTTCAAAGGAATGGAAGCGTGAATGGTGAGATTATAGGCTGTGTCACCAGGTAAATCTCACTCTTCAAGTGTTATATTCTCTTATATCGTTCTGATCCTGTCAGTTAACACAGATTCTGGAAGAGGGACACCATTTTTATATGCTACTCTCCAAGTGTAGCAAACACATGAATCATCGCAAGCTATGACGTGAGAATATCTAAGATGTTTGCACTGCTAATCTGTTATGCATTTTGTGGTGAGATGTTTGTCTATCTGCAATCCTTTTCTTTTTGGCCAAATAAAATATGAACTCAGACATGTTGTCTGATGCCTGACCATTCATTACCCTACAACCCTTTCTATTAAAAAATGTGAATGACAATATGCAAGCTAACTCTAAATTTCATTTATGCCGGCGAGGAACAACAGATGCTATTGCCGAGGATTTGACCTTATGAGTTATGATACATTAATGCAAATGATCCTGATTTTTTTTCCTTCCCGTGCTATTTATATACTTTTGTTCTTGTAGTTTCCCATCTAGGTAACACCTCACACGTCATGACTCATGTGTTTTTGGAATGAGCATATTTCCATGGCTTCCTACAGAAGCATGGTAAATTCTATGACTGAATAAAACATGGTAATCTTAGGTAATGTACAAGCGAAATTCATTAATTTGCATCTGTCCCAGTTGTGCCAAAACATATTTGGTTATTGTTTCCTGCAACTTCTTAGGGTTCACAATGATTCTACGAAAGAAGTGTCAAGCTTCTGAGATCCCGGTAAAAAAGAGCTTCTGTGTCACATCAGCACTCTTTGTATTTGAATTTGTTTATCATGCTATATACTCATGCAAGGGAGAACTTTTGTGATGTAGTAAAGGATGTCAAGGTGGACTCTGAACTCTGATCAAACAACATTCTTTTTATATTTCTTATTATGTGAACGGAAGCTATGCTTAGCTAGGTTTTTTAGACGTAGCCAAGGAATGTGTTATACATTTCTATCATTTGAGGCTTCATGGTTGCATTGATTATGTTATTTGAAACTCTATATGTTTATATACACCAGTTTTTTTTGTTTGATCAGTTTTTTTTGCCTTTCTCTATGGTCAGGTATTGTTCACTTACAACTGAAATATCATGGTTGTTGCTTTGTGGAGAGGATAATGCTATTTGTTTGACTAGCGAGGGTCTGTACAGACTCGGGTGATCAATGATTTTTATCATAGCAGGTATCCCAGGACCTTACACAACATTTTTGCCCTATGTCCATAAGTTCATGATATTTATCAATCGGAGCCGGCTGGCCAAAAGGACCTTACACAACATTTTTGCCCTTTCTGCCATCAATTTATTCAGTTTTCCACATCCTACACTTGTTGGCTTCACCTCAAAAGTTTCTTCATGTTTGCAGGAAAGTAAGAACACTTCGCAACAAGGCTTGTTGAAACAGGAATAAGAGTAGGCAGAGCAGCTGCAAGCCAAAACATCAAGATCTGACATTTACATGATTGAAGGTGCCATATGATCCTACTCATGATCACTTTATTTATCGCTCACTTACAAAAACTATGGCAGTTTCTCTTGGTTCTTTTTTTCAAAACCACATATGTAATGTGGTGATCACTTATTGTAATTTTTTGGCATGTCTCAAGGCAAGTGGCTAAATGCGGAAAGGTACCATACTTTATCATGGTCACGTATAAGCATGTCATGAGAGTGGATCTATATTTTATTTCCCAACTTGAAAAAAATTCAGTAAGGCTGTTCCATGGCCAGATTAGATTTCTAAATTTTGATTAGGTATGTATGGTAGGTGATGTTGTCTTAAGAATAATAAAATATATGCTATCTGAATAGCGATGCTATTGTATGCTACATCAATATACACCATAATATTATTGCTTACATTATGTTGTTGCTTTATTTTGATCGACTGAATTTTTTTTACTTGTGATACTACTTAACAACCTACAATCACTTGATTGAGCGCTTTGGAGGTGATTTTTACCTCAATAAAACATTTCTTATTGTAGATCATATGAAATTCTTCAACCAGAGGACCTCCTCAATGAGTAAGCCTACATTCAGTCATCTATGTTGACGCAACAAAGACACATTTAAACAAAAGGAAGGAATGGTTAGTGAGAATGATATTTGCGTTCCAACATTTTCTAAGAAAAGACTGTAATTTTCATCTCTATTCTATGAATAAGTCTGACATGTTTTTTGACAAATGATTCTTTTCACCATCCAGATTTTGGTGTTATATGGACTTCGATTAGTCCATGTTTTAATGCGTTGCATGTGTATGCCCAAATGCAAATGTTATAGAAATTCAAGAACACAAATGAGCAGAAGCGTTAGAATCATTTCTTCCTCTCCACCTATGTTTCAGTTTTCTCATGAACTATAGAAGTGATGAGAAGTACTCCCTCCTTCCTAAAATAAGTAACTCAAAAATGACTCAACTTTGTACTAATGTTAGTGCAAACTTGAGTAAGTTTTGAGTCACTTATTTTGGGACGGAGGGAGTAAGAGTAACACTACTTTCCGATTATGCCTTGGGGTGTTAAATGTATTTCTGGAAATTCCATCATTAAGTGCAAAAAGTTACTAAAAATTTCTATCATAATAGACGGGCGCAGCAACGCGCGCCATCATGCTCTAGTCAACTCCTAAGATGCCATAAGATCCCAGTGAACTGGCTTTCGGTGACCTGGCAACACATAATCATGTGAATTATCAAATGCCCAGTGGTTAGTGTTAGCTCCTCCTCGCTCCCTGGCACCCATCCGTGCCTGCATCAGCAGACGGGCAGCGATCTCTACTTAACCAATCCGCTCTCCTCCAGTTGCCCTAATATATTCATTCAGTCCGGTCTTATCGGCTCGATCGATCTTGCATCATGCATGCACCTTACTATAGCCGGTGGGTGCTACGCAGCAACAAATTCCGGAAAAGTTCACTCCAAAGTGCACTATTGTTTGCGCGCCACTTGGGCACATCTGGTCCCGGCTCCCAAGCGTGTGCTTCACTTGATTCCAGAAAAACGTTAGGAAATGCGCCACTTGCAAAGGTGACCTCTTTTTCGTGATCGAGCATACCACCACTTGCAACAAGGTATCACTTTGGAGTGCAAACCTAATGCTGCCTGCAGTTGCGAATAGGATGGCAGCATTCTCAAGCTTCGGCAGGGAAAACAACAACCTACCTAGCTTGTAGGAGGAGGAGTACGTACCTTGATAGACTGATGCTGACTCGGACGTGTCCCCACATGATCTACAGTACTCGTACTACTGGTAGTACAAGTCATTTTTTCTGGAGCACCAGCTAGATTAGCTAGATTGCAGATCTCCTCCTTTTCAGTGCTCTAACTGCTGCGTTTATGCGATAGGAACCTATCATGTGAATTTTCGTTTTCCAAGAGAGGGCAGGGGGGCGTAGGGGCGGCCCTGAGATGGCAAATAGACCAGAGTAGACCCGAGATGAAGTTTTGATGCCAACTTCATAACTGTTATATTGATCCTCCTTGGAAAAGTTATGCCATGTGAGTTTGACAAGACATGACCAGTTGCTGGCTTTTTTTTTGAGCATCAGTACAAACACAAGCGCTTATATACACGCGCATACACTCACCCCTATAAACGCACACGCACACCCTACCCCTATGAGCACATCCAAGAGACTGAGCCGGCATATCATCTTGAGATTTACGAAGCCACCGTAGGCGCCTCGTCGTCGACGGGAACGTCTCCTCCCACTGAAAGCGCGTCGCCGAAAATCCTGAAATAAATCCAGGAATAATGCGAGCACCAGGATTTGAACCCTGGTGAGTTGGAGATACCACTGTCCACCTAACCATCTCAACCACAGGTTGAACCTCTATAATCTGAGTGGGGTCAGAAATCCGAACTAAAATAGTTCAACCTTACTTTCTCCGGGTTTATTACCCCCTCATATTTTGGTTCAAAGTTTGACAATAGATTTGACAAGCAAAACGTAAGTGATATGTCACTAAAATTTATATTGTTGCCTTCGTATTCATTTTTTTCTAACGATATTACTTTTACGACATACAAATCATATTTTATTAGGTAACTTATGGTCAAAATTTGGCTCAAAATAAGAAAATGAGCTAATAAAGTCGGACTAAGGAAGTACTATATTTTTTTAATTCCAGCTTCGCCTACTGTTGGTCTCATGTTTTTTTTCCTTCCTTTTTTGACCCGGAGAAACTTTACTAAAAGCTCAAAAAAGATATTTAGAAACTGCATAAAGACTATACGAAGAGATCCTCAAATGAAAGGGATATATAAATGCTACAACTGAGGCTATGGTGGGCTATCAACCTATGATTGTAACTGATCACTATGCTTTTTTTTCACCCTATTCGTCGCTTGTGCATGGTGATGTCATGGTAGTTTGGTTGCGCCATGCTTTAGAAGAAGGTATATTTGCTATTGAAATATGTACCTGTTACTATTTTTCAAATGTGCCAGCAAGCAATAAACCACTTCATTGCAGAAAGGATGACCAAAATCCCTTCTAACCACCAGTGCAATTTCTCACACATTCATGTCACGTCCCTAGTAAATTCGCACATAGTCCATATGCGTCACAGATGGCCCTACGCGTCTTTTGAAATTGGAATAAAAAGAACATGTGAAACACCATTAATAAAGTACCCTTGAACTTTATAAAAGCACATTAATAAAAATTAAAGGTCAAAGTTATATTTCAGACGTTGAGTTGATGTAGGGAATGATAACTTTTAAAGTACCAAATGAAGTAAATAGTTACAACTGCTAAGGTTGACTTTCAAACATCCATATTTTGTGACATTCACATGAAATATCAGTGCCTCCTAGAGATATCGTTGGGTTAAATACCCCAACTAAGAAGTGAATCAATATGCATCTATGAGGGGTGGGGGCAACACCATTGCTTCGGGGACAATTTTTTTTTTGCACATGAATCCTCTTACTAGAAAGTTGTCCAAATTGCCTTCTAGCTCTAGGAGGTGCGTGCTGCAATTTCTAAAACCTATACCCATCAAGTTATCTTGCATCTGATTGTCCATGACATTGATTCAAGAGCTTGAACAAGTATGAAACACAAATGAGGAGAGGACAAGCCAGGATAAAATGAAAAGATTATTTTGCGCTCAATAACAAGGAGGAGAATACATGATATGCTTGGTTCCGTTGTGCCAAGAAAACTCTTGCCTTGCCAAGGTTGGGATTGTCGTCTAGATAAATCAAATTATTTTAACATAATACCAAATATTGTTTTTTATATATTGAAATAAAGGAGAAAGATCTAATAGATGATGGGAATAAGTTGTTGCAATCACACAAAACCAACATAGCCATGCATGGTGCACTCGATCAATACAACACGACCTTCCCCCTACCCCCACCCCCTGTGACGTAGGTCCTCCTTCGGTGGCCGCCACTGGCCTCCCCTGGTGCGTGCCACTCCAATCGCGTCATCCACCATATGGGTGTCACTCACTCCAACATTGTCGAAAAATTCGATTCCATGGCGCTCTCTGATCTGAAGTTTGACCCAGGGTTTGAGTTTGAGGCAAGGATTTTGAAGATTATTGGATGGTCGGTTAACTTTGTGTATGGTTTATTCTCCGGGAATTATTTTTGGTTGTTTAATTTTCTAGACCAAATATTAGACTCAATCTTAAATCTACGGGTCCCATTCTGCAATCATGTTTAGGAGGTACCCATTCTCGTTTGAAAGTTTCTATGCAGCAAAATTGTTTTTTTCTTTCTAAATTTTAGTTTCTTCAAGAGATGCGGGCTTTGCAATTTACAATGGAAGTAATATTGTGAATTACTCCTATAATTTGAACTTGATATTATGGGGCAAGGGAGGTACTATAACTCTACTCAAGACTTCCAAGAGTAAAAGAAGGAGAATAATGGATCACGGTCTCCAGAAAGAAGGACCCCAAAATTGTTGATGATCTTTGTACTCCCATATTTTTTGATGATGATTGTGTTATTTGGGATAATTAGACACCCCCCAGTGGGCGTAATTCAGCTTTTCAACATATTGACTTCTCCAAGGACATGGTAAAGGTTGATCAATTGGAAAATAAAGGTAGGGCAGGATCTTTGACAGTTCAAAATTTTAATCACGGGCCTTAGGCGTATGGGCCGAATTCAAATTCCTATGTCCTTCAGCATTTCTATGGGCGATGCTTAATGTTTGGCCATTGCATGTGCAGTTGCAGTAATAAGATTAGATGCATGGATTGAAATGTTTGGGACCATATTGTGGCTAATTGCTTTGCCAAACATGACTAGAATAATTTGGCCCCTAATCAGAATCACCGGGCGAGATTTGCTTAGTATCAAATCAAGGAACTCCTTCCAAATCAAGGTTGTCAGCATCAAATGGTGCAAAAGGCTTTTTTGGCTATATCAGACGGTTTTGAGACTTCGGCTAATGTTAGGGGCTTTGTCCCTAAATTAGCGAGGGTTGTCCCTTAAGATTCATCTCACAAATCCTCTGCCCCTCTTGATTCCACTATTCTTCAACACCACAATTCCCTAATGACCCACAAGTATAGGGGATCAATCATTGTCCTTTCAGTAAGTAAGAGTGTCGAATCCAACGAGGAGCAGAAGGAAATGACAAGTGGTTTTCAGCAAGGTATTCTCTGCAAGTGTTGTAAGTGGTAATGACAGGTAGTTTTGTAGTAAGGTAATTCGTAACAAGCAGCAAGTAGCAATAGCAACAAGAGTGCAGCAAAGTGGCCCGGTATGTCTCCAACGTATCTATAATTTTTTATTGTTTCATGCTATGCATTTTATGCTATTTTGTATCATTTTTAGGAACTAACCTATTAACCCAGTGCCTAGTGCCAGATGCAGTTTTCTACTTCTTTTTGGTTTTCCAAAAAATCAGTACCAAACGGAGTCCAAACGCTACGAAACTTTATGATGATTTTTTTCAGACATAAGAGACCCTAGAAGCTTCTGGAGGAGACCAGACACGAAGCAAGGAGAAAACAAGGCAACAAGGCGCGCCCTAGGGGCTAGGGTGCACCCTGCTACTTTGTGGGCTCCACGTGGCTCCGCCTGACCTAATTCCACTTCTATAACTTCCCAAATGTTGGGAAAACCCTAGGGAGCCAGCCGAAACACTTTTTCCGCCATTGTAAGCTTATGTTCTTCCATGATCCCATCTGGAGACCTTTTTCGGTACTCTGCCGGAGGGGAATCGATCACGGAGGGCTTCTACATCATCCTTGCTGCCTTCCTTGAGTAGTTCAGCACAGACCTATGGGTCCATATCTAGTAGCTAGATGGCTTCTTCTCTCTCTTTGATCTTCAATATAATGTTCTCCTCAATCTTCTTGGAGTTCTATCCGATGTAAGCGTCTTTTGCGGTGTGTTTATTGGGACCTGATGAATTGTGGACTTATGATCAGATTATTCATTGAGATCAATTGAGTCTTTTCTGAACTTTACTATGCATGATTATGGTAGCTTTGTATTTATCTTTGATCTATCCATTTGGTTTGGCCAACTAGATTGATTTATCTTCAGTGGGAGAGGTGCTTTGTAATGGGTTCAATCTTGCGGTGTCCTCACCAAGTGACAGTAGGGGTAGCGAGGCATGTATTGTATTGTTGCCATTAAGGATAAAACGATGGGGTTTATTCATATTGATTGAGTTTACTTTGTCTACATCATGTCATCTTGCTTAAAATGTTACTCTGTTTGTCATGAACTTAATACCATAGATGCATGCTAGATAGCGGTCGATTGGTGGAGTAATAGTAATAGATGTAGGCAGGAGTTGGTCTACTTGTCACGGACGTGATGCCTACATGTGTGATCATTGCCATGAATGACATCATACTATGTGATTTTCTATCAATTGCCTAACAGTAAATTGTTTACCCACAATATGCTATGTGTTCGAGAGAGAAGCCTCTACTGAAAACTATGGCCTGGGGTCTAAAACCAAAAATACTTTGCTACAATTATATATATATAATATTTTACTTTACTTCTTATGTATCTATCACTATAAGAATTAATACTTGCAAGTAACGAGCTCAAGGGGATTGACAATCCTCTTGCCCCATGTAGGGTGCAAGTATTTCTTTTTGTGTGTGTAGGTTCTGACGACGAGAGTTTGAGTGGTTCTCCTATTGGTTCGATAACCTTGGTTCTCACTGAGGGAAATACTTATCTCTACTGTACTGGTTCACCCATCCTCTTCGAGGAAAATCCCAACACAGTTTACAAGTAGCATGACCCAATCCTTTTTGTAGCAAAGGACAAGCCAAAAGTATTTCTTATAATGAGCAAAGCATTCTCGAGGACACATGGGAATTCTCGTCTAGTCACGCTCATCATATTTAGTTGATTCACGTTCACTACTATGATAATTTGATATGTGGGTGGACCGGTGCTGGGGTGTTGTTCTTACTTGAACAACCATTCCACTTATGATTACCCCCTCTCGCAAGCATCCGCAACTACACAAGAAAAATTAAGATAAATCTAACCATATCATGGAACATATGGATCCAAATTAGCGCCTTACGAAATAGTGCATAAACTAGGGTTCATCTACTTACTACTCCCCAGTGCCTTCCCCTAGGCCCAAACATGTTGAAGTGTCATGTAGTCGA
The DNA here is from genome assembly GCF_002162155.2 of Triticum dicoccoides. Lineage (NCBI taxonomy): Eukaryota > Viridiplantae > Streptophyta > Magnoliopsida > Poales > Poaceae > Triticum > Triticum dicoccoides. Next base: position 366,748,039 of record NC_041389.1, on the reverse strand, counting down.
TGTTCACATGACACCATTAGAGGAAGAACAACATACACCTATCAAAATATTGAACGCATACCAACTTCACATGATTAATTATAACAAGACTTCTCCCATGTCCTCAACAACAAACAAAACTACTCACAAATCATATTCATGTTCAAGATCAGAGGAGTATAATATATGATTAAGGATCTGAACATATAATCTTCCACCAAATAAACAAACTAGAATCAACTACAAGATGTAATCAACACTACTAGCAACCCACAGGTACCAATCTGAGGTTTTGGGACAAAGATTGAATACAAGAGAGAAACTAGGGTTTGAGATGAGATGCTGCTGGTGAAGATTTTGATGCAGATGAGTTCTCCCACGACCAGATGATCATTGGTGATGTCGATGGCCTCGATTTCCCCCTCCCGAAGGGAAGTATCCCTGACAGAATCGCTCAGCCGGAGAGGAAAAGTGCTCTTCCCCAGGTTCCTCCTCGAGATGGCAGCACTTCGTCCCGAAAGTCTTCATATATTTTTATAGGGAAAATGGCTTCATATAATAGAAGGAGGGCACCAGAGCACCTGCTATGGACCCCACAAGACATCCGTGTGTGCCATGTTGTCTTGTGGACAGCTGGCGGGCCTCCTTGGTAGATCTTCGTTTTAGTATTTTTTTATATATTCAATAAACAATCTCCATAAAATTTGAGGCCATTTGGAGTTCCATATAATAGCTATCTGTGTTGTAGCTCTTTTAGGTCTAGAATTCTAGCTACCGACAATCTCCCTTTTCATATAAATCTTGCACATTAATAGAGAAAAGGCATTAGAATTGCATCATAACATGAAATAATGATAAAAACACTATAAATAATAGTAGGAAAACATGATGCAAAATGGACTTATCATCCCCCAACCACCACCTTGGTTCCTCACTGTGACATCCCTTCTGCTCCCGCCTGCGCCGCTCCCTGGAGAGCTCCATGAGGGAGATGGCTAACTTTTAGTTTGACTCGGTGCCATTTCTGATGTCAGGGCTTGAGCCGATTGAAGTTGAAGGTCATCCTTCTAGGGTTCGTATGATCTCTCCGCACATTCACTTTATTAACAAAGATCTTTCCATCATCAAATTTGGGCTAATTATGAAAAGTAATGTTCATTTTATAAATATCGAAGAGATCTTCACTGAATTCCTCTGAGATGTCAAAGGTATTAGTTCTAGTCGCTTCTCTCCTTGCCCCCGTAGTCAAGCCTTTGTTAGTACTGATAGTGTATGGGCAGAGAGGAGTTATTTAATCGTAACCATCATCAGTGTGAGACATCTCTATTAGTTTTGGAAAGCACGATCAAGGATTTTACTAGCATAGATTTCATATGAACCATGAGGCTTGGTTGATTCTTGTGGGGTTTCATGCAAATCTTAGTATTATGACTGATATAGCAAATGTTGTTATGAGCTTTGATGGTAAGCTCCTTGTTGGGATAAAAATAAAGGTATTCACACATCTATTGTTATAGAAGTAAGAGTTGAGGAGCTAAAAAATATTCTTGCTAGGATTGTTTAGTCCAAGTTAGTTGACTTTTTGGGAGAATCTTGACATGTGCATCTAGTCACTTTACAACAAAAACTTTTCGGAGGTGGTCCACCTGATGAGGACCTAGTGCCCCCAAATTGAAACCCCCATCCTCTTCCTATGCATGAGCAATTTCACCCTAACTAGGACAACCATTTGATTGGTTATCTTCCTTTTGCTAAACCAGATGTTGACATCCAAAATGACAATATTTTGGTTAATCAATGCATCTTGAATGTTACTGACGATGAGCTGGATGGGGATAATTGGTCTTTACCACCTAAGAAATACAGTCATCTAATTTACCTTGAGCTACATTGGGGAATTTTTTTAGAACTGCATGATCTTATGGGTCCAATTGAGGTGGAGGCTATTGCTCATATGCATCCTAACAACATTAGCTGCCTAACTTTATCTCTTAACCCATATGCTAGTGCCAGTACCAATGGATCAGTTGGTGTACCTAGACCCAATGTTCTACCAGACTTAAACCTCTTGGAAATGCCTATGGGCCACCAAGCCTTGCAAGTTGTTCGACTAATTTTAAATGACCCATTTAATGGTGTTCATTTTGTTGTTTGGTCGGGACCTACTGTTGTTCCAGATATGGCTCTTTAGAAAAAATATTCTCAATCTCTGCACCCTTAGGGGAGGATTTGGTCAAGCAAAATTTTAATCTTCAAACCTTTAAATAGGAAGGAGGTTGGACCTCTGTTAAGTTAAAAGATGCATTTTCTTTGCTGTTGTCCCTTATAAATTCGATGTGTCACTTGTCTCTAAACGTGTGATTAAAGGAAGATCAAGATAACTTGGTTGAGCCTTTCATTTTGAGGCCCTTTGTTGGAACTTCATCTGAAACTTTAATTGGTTATGATGTTGCGAAGGACAATATTTTTTCCCTCTATATAACTTCGTTGGAAATAAGGTAGTGAATACAAGTTTGTCTACTAAATCTAGCACACTACAATAACAAGACATTGAGAAAACGTCATTAGTTAGTTCCAAACTCGAGTTGAATTTGTTAAAGTTTCATCTCTATCCCATTTAAGAACTTGTGGTATCTGTTCTTCCAAAAGGTATGATCCATATGCTAGTTGTTGAAACTTCTTCAAGATATGTTAGTAAATCCTCTAGTGATCAAGACCCTCGCTTGGTTTTCTTGAAAATGGGGAATTCCTCACCCAGAATAATATCCCCTCTAATGTTTATGAACCTATCATGCCACTAATAGTTTCACGACATTAGTTTGATCTGGACTCTTTTGATGTTAAAAATACTTGTTAGGAAGTAGTGGATATTTGGAAAGGGAATTTTTCTCTTGGAACAGACACTTTTAAAGTAGCTCAAGTGCCTCTTGGTTGGGTTAACTTCATCTCCATGGCCCTATTATCATCTGAAAGATTTGACTGGGCTAAAGGATTTCTAAACTCTCAAATGTGAGGCGTCATTTTACAAGGACCTCCAATCAAATAATATTTCCATTCTATCTCTAATTCATGTTTATCCACTCAAGGCCCTATGTTTAAAATTTAGTTATATGCTTTGGAAATAAAATTAACCTCAGTTTCTCAACTCATTTGTGCAAGAGCCTACCCATTCAGGTGTCAGAGCAGGAGGTGGAACATGCCTCTTCTAATAGTGCTATGCAAATCGAAAGGAAAAGAAAGAATAGAGCACATATTGTGGAGTATGAGGTAAGAATAAGTTGCCGAATTCAAAATTTAAATAGAGGATTTATAGTGAAAAGTGATTATGTGAATAGGAACAACATGGCATGCAACACAAGTTCCTTGAAATTGCTGCAATTTTTTAAGAATTTGAATATCACTTTCTGAAAGGTTACTCAGTAGGATACTATTGAGGAATTGTTAACCTCCTAGCAGAAGATGAAGAAGATGGGTGACAAGGAGGGGAACAAGAAGAGTCGCTCTGCTACACAAGGCCAGGGGTTGCTGATTAGTTCCCAATGATGAAGTTTGTATTAAACTAGTGTTATGCTTATGTACTTTGGCCATCAAGTTTGTCTTCTTAAGCATATTTAATCTAGGAAGTTGCTTTTTGTTTAGGCTATATTCACTGGACCTTTGCGTAGTGGTTTGATCTCACACCCATTACATTTTCATCACTTGCCTGCATCAAAGTTAAAATAATGATCAATGAATAGAGATTAGAAAATTCTCAATTAGAATATTAGAGGTATAAATGATAAGTCAAAGTGGTTGCACCCACAAATAAAATTGAAGAATATGGATGTGCAATTTTTTGTCTCTATAAGACCAAAAGGGAGAGTTTTGATTCTACATATTTGAGAAAATTTTGTCATAAAATATTTAATAGACTCTAATATTTGCCATCTTGGGGCCTCTAGTAGTTTACTGGTTGCTTGGAATGGAATCACATTTCAATGGGAAAAGGGGTTTAAAAATAAATTCCCTATTTCCATTGATTTAACACATAGGAAATTCTTCGTATCTTACCAACGTCTATCGTCCTCGCATTCCAGAAGCGAGAAATGAATTTTTAAGCTTGTTCCAAAGCATTCACATGCCTAATGATATTTATTGGATACTTTTGGGTGATTTTAACTACATTAGGTACCCAAAAAATAGAAATAGAGTTGGAGGTAACTCTCAAGACATGATGCATTTCAATGAGACTACTAGTTATCTAGGGCTAGTTGAAATCTCTTTCAAAGGTAGAAATTTCATTTGGAGTAATAAGCATGAAGCTCCCCTTCTTGAAATATTTAATGGGTGCTTCTCTTCTGAAGCCTGGATTTTGAATTACCTGAATACGTCTATTTATGCTCTTGCAAAACATGTTATTGATCATGTTCCTTGCAGCATTAAAGTGAGCACCTCAATACCCCATGTCCAATTTATTTAGATTTTAGAACTTTTGGCTTGAACATAGTGACTTTAAGGAAGTGGTTAAAGATTTGGTAACAAAATATGAAATTGGGAGATGATGCCAAGAGAATTATAGCTAAATTTATAGGGCTTGGAAAAGGGTTAAAGCTTTGGTCCAAATTCCTGTCCAACTTGCCTGAGACTATTAAGAACTCTAATACGTTCATTCATTCTTGGGATTGTCTTGAGGAATTTAGAAATCTTGGCATTGGGAATGGAATGGAAGAGAGAATCTCAAAGGTCACCTAAACAATCTCTTAGCTTATCAGAACACCTACTGGAAACATAAAGCAACAGTTAGATGGGCTAAGTTTGGTGTTGAAAATCAAATAAAAAATTATTCCATGCTAAAGCTACAACAAATACATACATAACTACATTTCCACCCTTCAAGATGAGTTCGTCAGGAACACAATGATCATCATGCTAAAGCTCGCCATATTGTGGAGAGCATTCAAGGACTGATTGGGTACTTCCAAGCCTTCAAACTCTCCTTTTTTTCTCACCGGTCTTTTGGAAAGAATGAACAACCATAAGGATCTAGAGGTTCCTTTTTCTAAATAGGATATTGATGAGGTTGTTGGGAACATGCCTTATGATAAGGTCCCTGAACCTTATTGAAACTTATAGGGGTATAATTGCACATGATTTTTATGATCATATTGAATATTTTTCTCATGGGAGACTAAGCCTAAAATCTATTAATTTCTCTTTTATTACCTTGATCCAAAACAAAGATAACCCACAAACTCCAAGTGACTACAAACCAATTTCTATATTGAACTGCACTATAAAGATCCTTACCAAGCTACATGCTAGGCTACAAAGGGTGATTCGTTCACTAGTACACACTAACCAATATGGGTTTCTAAAGGATAGATGCATTCAAGAATGCCTTGCTATGTCTTTTGAGTTTATGTTTTAATGACATTAGTCCAAAAAGGAAATTGTGGTTGTTAAGTTGGACTTTGAAAAAATGACATGATTGAGCATGCCACTATAATGGTTGAAATGGATGGATATGATCTTCCCTTTTGGCACATCATCAGTTCTTCTAAATGGAAAGCGGTATCCCTATAAGAGGGGAGTTAGGCAAGGGGACCCACTTTTTCCTCTCATTTTTGTGTTTGTTGCAGATCTTCTACAACCAGTTCCGAATGGATAACCATGGATAATGGCTTGATCAGCCATCCTCTCTCTATTATGCCCTACCCTTATTTTCCTGTCATTCAATATGTTTATGATACAGTTCTTGTATTGTTGTTGTGGAAGCCCAAATGAATTAAAAATTGTTGGGGAATGTTACATGAAAACCAAAAAATTCTACGCACATGCAAGATCTATCCATGGAGATGCATAGCTACGAGAGGGGGAGATCATCTACATAACCTTGTAGATCGCTAAGAGAAAGCGCTTATCAACGCAGTTGATGTAGTCGTACACCTTCACGACCCGTCCCGATCAAGCACCGAACGCACGATACCTCCGTGTTCAGCACATGTTCAACTTGATGACATCCTCGCCTTCTCGATCCAGCAAGAGGGGTGAAGTAGTAGATGAGTTCCGGCAGCACGATGATACGTCTCCAACAAATCTATATTTTTTGATTGTTCCATGATATTATATTATCTGTTTTGGATGTTTTATGTGCATTAATATGCTATTTTATATTATTTTTGGGACTAACCTATTAACCTAGAGCCCAGTTCCAGTTTCTATTTTTTCCTTGTTTTTGAGCTTCACAGGAAAGGAATACCAAATGGAGTCCAAACAGAATAAAACCTTCGCGATGATTTTTCTTGGACCAGAAGACACCCAGGAGACTTGAAGTGCAAGTCAGAAGAGCCACGAGGCGGCCACAAGGGTGGAGGGCGCGCCCCTACCTCGTGGGCCCCTTGGTGACCCCCTGACCTAGATCTTTCTCCTATATATTCACATATATTCCCATACATCCAGAAGCATCCACGTAAACACTTTTCCACCGCCACAACCTTCTGTTCCCGTGAGATCCCATCTTGGGGCCTTTTCCGGCATCCTACCAGAGGGGGATTCGATCCCGGAGGGCTTCTACATCAACTCTATTGCCCTTCTGATGAAGCGTGAGTAGTTTACCTCAGACCTACGGGTCCATAGCTAGTAGCTAGATGGCTTCTTCTCTCTCTTTGATTCTCAATACCATGTTCTCCTCGATGTTCTTGGAGATCTATCCGATGTAATCTTATTTTGCGGTGTGTTTGTTAAGATCCGAGGAATTGTGGATTTATGATCAATTTATCTAGAAATATTATTTGAATCTTCTCTGAATTCTTTTATGCATGATTTGATATCTTTGTAATTCTCTTTGAACTATCAGTTCAGTTAGGCCAACTAGATTGGTTTTTCTTGCAATGGGAGAAGTGCTTAGCTTTGGGTTCAATCTTGCAGTGTCCTTTACCAGTGACAGTAGGCGCAGTAAGGCACGTATTGTATTGTTGCCATCGAGGATAAAAAGATGGGGTTTACATCATACTGCTTGAGTTTATTCCTCTACATCATGTCATCTTACTTAAAGTGTTACTCTGTTCTTCATAAACTTAATACCCTAGATGCAGGCAGGAGTCGATCGAAATGTGGAGTAATAGTAGTAGATGTAGGCAGGAGTCGGTCTACTTGACACGGACGTGATGCCTATATTTCATAATCATTGCCTTAGATATCGTCATAACTTTGCGCTTTTCTATCAATTGCTCGACAGTAATTTGTTCACCCACCATATTATTTGCTATCTTGAGAGAAGCCTCTAGTGAAACCTATGGCCCTCGGGTCTATTTTCCATCATATAAGTTTCCGATCTACTATTTTGCAATCTTCTACTTTTCGATCTATAAACCAAAAAACCCAAAAATATTTACTTTATCTTTTGTTTAGTTTTATCTATCTCTATCAGATCTCACTTTTGCAAGTGAACGGAAGGGATTGACAACCCCTTTATCGCGTTGGGTGCAAGTGTTTGATTGTTTGTGCATGTATTGGGGATTTGTGCATTGTCTCCTACTGGATTGATACCTCGGTTCGCTAACTGAGGGAAATATTTATCTCTACTTTGCTGCATCACCCTTTCCTCGTCAAGGGAAAAACCAACGCAAGCTCAAGAAGTAGCACAAGACGACGTGGTGACGGTGGTGGCGAAACTTTTCTGCAGGGCTTTGCCAAGCACAACGGTTTAGGGCGGAGGAGGAACTAGAGGGAGAGGGGGCGCCGCACATGGCTTGGGAATCATGGTGTGTGTTGCCCCCTCCCGTCCTCACATATATGAAGGAAATATGCCCTAGAGGCAATAATAAAGTTGTTATTTATATTTCCTTATATCATGATAAATGTTAATTATTCATGCCAGAATTGTATTAACCAAAAACTTAGTACATGTGTGAATACATAGATAATACATAGTGTCCCTAGTATGCTTCTACTTGACTAGCTCGTTAACCAAACTTGGTTACGTTTCCTAACCATAGACATGTGTTGTCATGTGATAAACGGGATCACATCATTAGAGAATGATGTGATGGACAAGACCCATCCGTTAGCTTAACATTATGATCGTTACAGTTTTACTGCTACTACTTTCTTCATGACTTATACATGTTCCTCAGACTATGAGATTATGCAACTCCCGAATACCGGAGGAACACCTTGTGTGCTATCAAATGTCACAATGTAACTGGGTGATTATAAAGATGCTCTAGAGGTGTCTCCGAAGGTGTTTGTTGGGTTGGCATAGATCAAGATTAGGATTTGTCACTCCATGTATCGGAGAGGTATCTATGGGCCCTCTCGGTAATACTCATCACTATAAGCCTTGCAAGCAATGTGACTAATGAGTTAGTTACAGTATGAAGCATTACGGAACGAGTAAAGAGACTTGCCGGTAACAAGATTGAACTAGGTATGATGATAACGACGATCGAATCTCGGGCAAGTAACATACTGATGACAAAGGGAACAACGTATGTTGTTGTGCGGTTTGACCGATAAAGATCTTCGTAGAATATGTAGGAGCCAATATGAGCATCCAGGTTCTGCTATTGGTTATTGATCGGAAATGTGTCCCGATCATGTCTACATAGTTCTCGAACCCGTAGGGTCCGCATGCTTAACATTCGATGATGATTTGTATTATGAGTTATGTGATTTGATGACCTAAGTTTGTTTGGACTCCTGGATGGGATCACAGACATAACGAGGAGTCTTGAAATGGTTGAGACATAAAGATTGATATATTGGACTATGTTATTCGGACACCGGAAGAGTTCCGAGTGGTACTGGGTAAAAACGGAGTGCCGGAGGGGTTACCGGAACCCCGCGTGGAAGCAATGGGCCATCATGGGCCATAGGGGAGAGAGAGGAGAACCCACAAAGGGGAGGCGCGCGCCCCCCATGGGGAGTCCAAATAGGACCATGGGAGGGGGCGCGGCCCCCCTTTCCCTCTCCCTCTCCCTCTCCCTTCCTTCCTTCCCCCTTCCACCAAGTGGAATCCTACTAGGACTCGGAGTCCTAGTAGGGCTCCTCCCTCTTGGTGCGCCCTACAGGGCCAGCCGGCCTCCCCCTCTCCTCCTTTATATACGGGGGCAGGGGGCACCTCAAAGGACAACAGACAATCTCTTAGCCGTGTGCGGTGCCCCCTCCACAGTTTAACACCTCGGTCGTATTGTCATAGTGCTTAGGCGAAGCCCAGCACCGGTAAACATCATCATCACCGTCGCCATGCTGTTGTGCTGATTGAACTCTCCCTCGACCCTCTATTGGATCAAGAGCTCGAGGGACGTCAATGTGCTTAACGTGTGCTGAACACGGAGGTGCCGTACGTTCAGTACTTGGATCGGTTGGATTGTGAAGACGTTCGAGTACATCAACTGCGTTGCTAAACGCTTCCTCTTTCGGTCTACAAGGGTATGTGGACACACTCTACCGTCTCATTGCTATGCATCTCCTAGATAGATCTTGCGTGATCGTAGGAATTTTTTGAATTACTACGTTCCCCAACAGTGGCATCAGAGCCAGTTCTATGTGTGGATGATATATGCACGAGTAGAACACAAAGAGTTGTGGGCGATAATAGTCATACTGCTTACCACCAACATCTTACTTTGATTCAACGGTATTGTCGGATGAAGTGGCCCGGACCGACATTACATGACCGCTTTCATGAGACTGGTTCTACCGACGTGCTTTGTACATAGGTGGCTGGCGGGTGTCTGTTTCTCCAACTTTAGTTGAATCGAGTTTGACTACAGCCGGTCCTTGCTGAAGGTTAAAACAACACACTTGACAAAAAATCATTGTGGTTTTGATGCGTAGGTAAGAACGGTTCTTGCTAGAAGCCCATAGCAGCCACGTAAAACTTGCAACAACAAAGTAGAGAACGTCTAACTTGTTTTTACAGGGCTTGTTGTGATATGATATAGTCAAGACATGATGTGATATAAAATGTTGTATGAGATGCTCATGTTTTGTAACAGAGTTATCGGCAACTGGCTGGAGCCATATGGTTGTCGCTTTATTGTATGAAATGCAATCGCCATGTATTTGCTTTACTTTATCATTAAGCGGCAGCGATAGTCGTAGTAGCAATAGTTGGCGAGACGACAATGATGCTACGATGGAGATCAAGGTGTCAAGCCGGTGACGATGGATATCATGACGATGCTTCAGTGATGGAGATCATGAGCACAAGATGATGATGGCCATATCATGTCACATATTTTGGTTGCATTTGATGTTTATCTTTTATGTATCTTATTTTGCATAGTACACGGCGATAGCATTATAAGATGGTCCCTTACTAAATTTCAATGTATAAGTGTTCTCCCTGAGTATGCACCGTTGCTACAGTTCGTCATGCAGAGAAACCACGTGATGATTGGGTGTGCTAAGCTCTACGTTCACATACAACGGGTGCAAGCCAGTTTTGCACGTGCAGAATACTCGGGTTAAACTTGACGAGCCTAGCATATGCAGATATGGCCTCGGAACACTAAGACCGAAAGGTCGAACGTGAATCATATAATAGATATGATCAACATAGAGATGTTCACCATTGAAAACTACTCCATCTCACGTGATGATCGGACATGGTTTAGTTGATTTGGATCACATGCTCATTTAAATGACTAGAGGGATGTCTATCTAAGTGGGAGTTCTTAAGTAATACGATTAATTAAACTTTAATTTATCTTGAACTTAGTCCTGATAGTTTTTGCATGTCTATGTTGTTGTAGATCAATGGCCCATGCTACCGTTCCCTTGAATTTTAATGCGTTCCTAGAGAAAGCTAAGTTGAAAGATGATGGTAGCAATTACACAGACTGGGTCCGTAACTTGAGGATTGTTCTCATTGCTGCACAGAAGAATTACATCCTAGAAGCACCGCTAGGTGTACCACATGCGCCAGCAACTGTAGACATTGTGAATGCCTGGCAGACGCATGTTGATGACTACTCGATAGTTCAGTGTGCCATGCTTTACGGCTTAGAATCAGGACTTCAAAGATGTTTTGAAAGTCATGGAGCATATGAGTTGTTCCAAGAGTTGAAGTTAATATTTCAAGCAAATTCCCAAGTTGAGAGATATGATGTCTCCAACAAGTTCTATAGCTACAAAATGGAGGAGAATATTTCTGTCCGTGAACACATACTCACAATGTCTGGGTACCATAACCACTTGACTCAGCTGGGAGTTAATCTTCCTGATGATAGTGTCATTGACAGAGTTCTTCAATCACTGCCACCAAGCTATAAAGGCTTCGTGATGAACTATAATATGCAAGGGATGACGAAAACGATTCCCCAGCTCTTTGCAATGCTAAAGACTGCGGAGGTAGAAATCAAGGAGGAGCATCAAGTGTTGATGGTTAACAAGGCCACTAGTTTCAAGAACAAGGGCAAAGGGAAGAAGGGGAACTTCAAGAAGAATAGCAAGCAAGTTGCTACTCCCGGGAAGAAGCCCAAATCTAGACCTAAGCCTGAAACTGAGTGCTTCTACTGCAAAGGGACTGGTCACTGGAAGCGGAACTGCCCCAAGTATTTGGCGGATAAGAAGGATGGCAAAGTGAAAGGTATATTTGATATACATGTTATTGATGTGTACCTTACTAATGCTCATAGTAGCACTTGGGTATTTGATACTGGTTCTGTTGCTCATATTTGCAAATCGAAACGGAGGCTACGGATTAAATGAAGATTGGCTAAGGACGAGGTGATGATGCGTGTCAGAAATGGTTCCAAGGTCGATGTGATCGCCGTCGGCACGCTACCTCTACATCTACCTTCGGGATTAGTTTTAGACCTGAATAACTATTATTTGGTGCCAGCGTTGAGAATGAACATTATATCTGGATCTTGTTTGATGGGAGATGGTTATTCATTTAATTCAGAGAATAATGGTTGTTCTATTTATATGAGTAATATCTTTTATGGTCATGCACCCTTGTTGAGTGGTCTATTTTTGTTGAATCTCGATCGTGGTGACTGATACGTCTCCAACATATCTATAATTTTTGATTGTTCCATGCTATTATATTACCCCTTTTGGATATTTATGGGCTTTATTTCACACATTTATATCATTTTTGGGACTAACCTACTAACCGGAGGCCCAGCCCCTATTGCAGTTTTTTGCCTATTTCAGTATTTCCAAGAAAAGGAATATCAAACGGAGTCCAAACGGAATGAAACCTTCGGGAGCATGATTTCTGGAATGAACGTGATCCGGAGAACATGGAGTGCAAGTCAAGAAGCTTGCGAGGCGGCCAGGAGACAGGAGGGTGCGCCCACCCCCTCTGGGCGCGCCCCTATCTCCTGAGCCCCATAGGCGGCCACTGACGTACTTCTTCCTCCTATATATACCTACGTACCCCCAAAAACATCCAGGGAGCCAACGAAACACAATTTCCACCGCCGTAACCTTCTGTATCCGCGAGATCCCATCTTGGAGCCTTCGCCGGCGCTCCACCGGAGGGGGAATCAACCATGGAGGGCTTCTACATCAACACCATAGCCCCTCCGATGAGTTGTGAGTAGTTTACCACAGACCTTCGGGTCCATATTTATTAGCTAGATGGCTTCTTCTCTCTTTTTGGATCTCAATACAATGTTCTCCCCCTCTCTTGTGGAGATCTATTCGATGTAAACTCTTTTTGCGGTGTGTTTGTCGAGATCCGATGAATTGTGGGTTTATGATCAAGTTTATCTATGAGAAATATTTGAATCTCGTCTGAATTCTTTTATGTATGATTGAGTTATCTTTGCAAGTCTCTTCGAATTATCAGTTTGGTCTGGCCTACTAGATTGATCTTTCTTGCCATGGGAGAAGTGCTTAGCTTTGGGTTCAATCTTGCGGTGTCCTTACCCAGTGACAGAAAGGGTTGCAAGGCACATATTGTATTGTTGCCATCGAGGATAAAAAGATGGGGTTTATATCATATTGCTTGAGTTTATCCCTCTACATCATGTCATCTTTCTTAATGCATTACTCTGTTTTTATGAACTTAATACTCTAGATGCATGCTGGATAGCGGTCGATGTGTGGAGTAATAGTAGTAGATGCAGGCAGGAGTCGGTCTACTTGTTGCGGGCATGATGCCTATATACATGATCATGCCTAGATAATCTCATAATTATTCGCTTTTCTATCAATTGCTCGACATTAATTTGTTCACCCACCGTAATACTTATGCTATCTTGAGAGAAGCCACTAGTGAAACCTATGGCCCCCGGGTCTATCTTTTATCATATAAGCTTTCAATCTACTTTTATTTGCATCTTTACTTTTTCACATCTATATTATAAAATACCAAAAATATATTTATCTTATCATACTATCTCTATCAGATCTCACTTTCACAAGTGGCCGTGAAGGGATTGACAACCCCTTTATTGCTTTGGTTGCGAGTTATTTGTTTGTTTGTGTAGGTGTGTGGGACTTTTGAGGAGCCTCCTACTGGATTGATACCTTGGTTCTCAAAAACTGAGGGAAATACTTACGCTACTATTGCTGCATCACCCTTTCCTCTTCAAGGAAAACCAACGCAAGCTCAAGATGTAGCAAGAAGGATTTCTGGCGCCGTTGCCGGGGAGGTCTTCGCTCAAGTCAAGACATACCAAGTACCCATCACAAACTCATCTACCTCGCATTTACATTATTTGCCATTTGCCTGTCGTTTTCCTCTCCCCCACTTCACCCTTACCGTTTTATTCGCCCTCTCTTTCCCAATCTTCTCCTCTCGTTTTCGCTTGCCTTTTTCTGTTTGCTTGTGTGTTGGATTATTTGTTGCCATGGCGTAAGATAATACCAAATTGTGTGATTTCTCCAATACCAATAATAATGATTTCCTTAGTACTCCGATTGCTCCTCTTAATGATGTTGAGTCTTGTGAAATCAATACTGCTTTGCTGAATCTTTTTATGAAAGATCAATTCGCCGGCCTTCCTAGTGAAGATGCCGCTACTCATCTAAACAACTTTGTTGATTTGTGTGATATGCAAAAGAAGAAAGATACAGATAATGACATTGTCAAATTGAAGTTATTTCCGCTTTCACTTAGAGATCGTGCTAAAGTTTGGTTTTCGTCTTTGCCTAAAAATAGTATCGATTCTTGGAACAAGTGCAAAGATGCTTTTATCTCTAAGTATTTTCCTCCCGCTAAGATTATCACTCTTGGGAACGATATTATGAATTTTAAACAACTTGATCATGAGCATGTTGCCCAATCTTGGGAAAGAATGAAATTGATGATTCGCAATTGCCCTACTCATGGTTTGAATTTATGGATGATCATACAAAATTTTTATGCCGGTTTGAACTTTGCTTCTCGAAATCTTTTAGATTCAGCCGCGGGAGGCACATTTATGTAAATCATGTTAGGATATGCTACAAAACTTCTTGATAATATTATGGCTAATTATTCTCAATGGCACACCGAAAGATCTTCTAGTAAAAAAGTGCATGCTATAGAAGAAATCATTGTTTTGAGTGGAAAGATGGATGAACTTATGAAGTTGTTTGCTACTAGAAATACTCCTCTTGATCCCAATAATATGCCTTTGTCTACTTTGATTGAGAATACTAATGAATCTATGGATGTGAATTTTGTTGGTAGGAATAGTTTTGGAAACAATGCTTATAGAGGAAACTTTAATTCTAGACCGTTCCCTAGTAATTCCTCTAATAATTATGGAAATTCCTACAATAATTCTTATGGTAATTTTAATAAGATGCCCTCTGATTTTGAGAATAGTGTGAAAGAATTTATGATCTCTCAAAAGAATTTTAATGCTTTGCTTGAAGACAAATTGCTCAAAGTTGATGATTTGGCTAGGAACATTGATAGACTTTCGCTTGATGTTGATTCTCTTAAACTTAGATCTTCTCCTCCTAAGCATGATATCAATGAGTCTCTCAAAGCAATGAGAATTTCCATTGATGAGTGCAAGGAAAGAACCGCTAGATTGCGTGCTAAGAAAGATTGCTTTGTAAAGGCGTGTTCTTCTAGTTTCAATGAAAATAATGATGAAGATCTTAATGTTATTGATGTGTCTCCTATTAGATCTTTGTTTTTCAATATGAATCTTGATAATAATGGGACAGGAGATGAGTCAACTTTAGTTAGAAGGCTTCCCAAGAATTCGGAGTTTTTAGATCTTGATGCTAAATTTGGTAAAAGTGGGATTGGAGAGGTCATGACTCTAAATAGTATTGAACCCACTATCTCGGATTTCAAGGAATTTGATTATGATAATTGTTCTTTAGAAGGTTGTATTTCCTTGTTGCAATCCGTTGTTAATTCTCCTCATGCTTATAGCCAAAATAAAGCTTTTACCAAATATATCGTTGATGCCTTGATGCAATCTTATGATGAAAAACTTAATTTGGAAGTTTCTATACCTAGAAAACTTAATGATGAGTGGGAACCTACTATAAAGATTAGAATTAAAGATCATGAGTGTTTTGCTTTGTGTGATTTGGGTACTAGTGTTTCCACGATTCCGAGAACTTTATGTGATATTCTAGGTTTCCATGATCTTGATGATTGCTCTTTAAATTTGCACCTTGCGGATTCCACCATCAAAAGCCAATGGGAGGGATCAATGATGTTCTTATTGTTGCAAATAGAAATTTGGTGCTCGTAGATTTTATCTTTCTTGATATAGATTGCAATCTTTCTTGCCCTATTATTCTTGGTAGACCTTTCCTTAGAACGATTGGTGCGATTATTGATATGAAGGAAGGGAGTATTAAATTCCAATTTCCATTAAAGAAAGGCATGGAGCACTTTCCAAGAAAGAAAGTCAAATTACCTTATGAATCTATCATGC
The DNA here is from genome assembly GCF_002162155.2 of Triticum dicoccoides. NCBI lineage: Eukaryota > Viridiplantae > Streptophyta > Magnoliopsida > Poales > Poaceae > Triticum > Triticum dicoccoides. The sequence goes on along the minus strand of NC_041389.1, from coordinate 366,732,227 downwards.
GGGCTACTTATGAATTGAGTGCCAAAGATGTCACTACTTAGATCTATCTTCACTTTTATGCCTAGCTAGGGGCGTTAAACGATAGCGCTAGTTGGGAGGCAACCCAATTTTATTTGTGTTTTTTGCTTTTGTTCCTGTTTAGTAATAAATTTTGCATATACCTTCTGTTTAGATGTGTTTTTATCTTTTAATTAGTGTTTGTGCCAAGTAGAACCTATAGGATAACCTATGATGTTAGTTGATTTGATTCTGCTGAAAAACAGAAACTTTGCGCGCACGAATTTAGTTTTGTTAAATCCCAGAAACGTGATTTTGCGTTGATTATTTTTGTTGCTGATCAATAGACAAATTTTCCAGGACTTCCTATTTTGGTAGGAGTTTTAGTATTCTAGAAGTTTGCATTAGTTACAGATTGCTACAGACTGTTCTGTTTTTGACAGATTCTGTTTTTCGTGTGTTGTTTGCTTATTTTGATGCATCTATGGCTAGTAAAATAGTTTATAAACCATAGAGAAGTTGGAACACAGTAGGTTTAACACCAAAACAAATAAAGAATGAGTTCATTACAGTACCTTATGTGGTGGTTTTGTTTTCTTTCACTAACGGAGCTTATAAGATTTCCTGTTGAGTTTTGTGTTGTGAAGTTTTCAAGTTTTGGGTAAAGCTTTGATGGACTATGGAATAAGGAGTGGCAAGAGCCTAAGCTTGGGGATGCCCATGGCACCCCAAGATATTCAAGAATAGACAAAAGCCTAAGCTTGGGGATGCCCCGGGAAGGCATCCCCTCTTTCGTCTTCGTTCATTGGTAACTTTACTTGGAGCTATATTTTTATTCGCCACATGATATGTGTTTTGCTTGGAGCGTCATGTATTATATTAATCTTTGCTTTTTAGTTTACCACAATCATACTTGCTGTACACATCTTTTGGGAGAATCCCATTTGATTGAATTTGCTAGAATATGCTATGTGCTTCGCTTATATCTTTTGAGCTTGATAGTTTTTGCTCTAGTGCTTCACTTATATCTTTTAGAGCACGGCGGTGACTTAATTTTGTAGAAATTGCTAGTCTCTCATGCTTCACTTATATTATTTTGAGAGTCTTTTAGAACAGCATGGTATTTGCTATGGTTACAAAATTGGTCCTAGAATGGTAGGCATCCAAGTTGGGTATAATAAAAACTATCATAGGAAGTGAATTGGATGCTATGATCAATTTGATACTTGATAATTGTTTTGAGATATGGAGGTAGTGATATTAAAGTCATGCTAGTTGGGTGATTATGAATTTAAAGAATGCTTGTGTTGAAGTTAGCAAGTCCCGTAGCATGCACGTATGGTTAAAGTTGTGTAACAAATTTGAAACATGAAGTGTACCTGGCTTGTGCATCCTTATGAGTGGCGGTCGGGGACGAGCGATGGTCTTTTCCTACCAATCTATCCCTCTAGGAGCATGCGCGTAGTGCTTGATTTTTGATGACTTCTAAATTTTTGGAATAAGTATATGAGTTCTTATGACTAATGTTGAGTCCATGGACTATACACACTTTTACCTTTCCACCATTGCTAGCCTCTTCGGTACCATGCATTGCCCTTTCTCACCTTGAGAGTTGGTGCAAACTTCGCCGGTGCATCCAAACCCCGTGATATGATACGTTCTATCACACATAAACCTCCTTGGATTATATGCACCTCGCCCTTCCACCATTGCTAGCCTCTCTTGTGCCGCGCAACTTTCGCCGGTACCATACACCCACCATTACCTTCCTCAAAACAGCCACCATACCTACCTATTATGGCATTTCCATAGCCATTCCGAGATATATTTCCATGCAACTTTCCACCGTTCCGTTCATCATCATCATGACATACATTACTTTTGTCATATTGCCATTGCATGATCATGTAGTTGACATCGTATTTGTGGCAAAGCCACCATGCATAATTTTTCATACATGTCACTCTTGATTCATTGCACCATCCCGGTACACCGCCGGAGGCATTCATATAGAGTCATATCTTGTTCTAGTTTTGAGTTGTAATTCATGTGTTGTAATCAATAAAAGTGTGATGATCATCATTATTAGAGCATTGCCCAAAAAGAAAAAAAAAGAAAAAAAGAAAGGCCAAAATAAAAAAGAAAGGCCAAAGAAAAAAGAAAGAAAAAAAGAAAGAAAAAAAAGAAAATAAATAAAAAGGGCAATGTTACTATCTCTTTTTCCACACTTGTGCTTCAAAGTAGCACCATATTCTTCATGTAGTGAGTCTCATATCTTGTGCTTCAAAGTAGCACCATGTTTTTCATATAGAGAGTCTCATATGTTGTCACTTTCATATACTAGTGGGAATTTTTCATTATAGAACTTGGCTTGTATATTCCTACGATGGGCTTCCTCAAATGCCCTAGGTCTTCATGAGCAAGCAAGTTGGATGCACACCCACTAGTTTTCTTTTGTTGAGCACTAATTTATAGCTCTAGTGCATCCGTTGCATGGAAATCCCTACTCCTCATGTTGACATCAATTGATGGGCATCTCCATAGCCCGTTGATTATCCTCATCAATGTGAGACTTTCTCCTTTTTGTCTTCTCCACACAATCCCCATCATCATATTCTATTCCACCCATAGTGCTATATCCATGGCTCACGCTCATGTATTGCGTGAAGGTTGAAATTTTTTGAGATTATTGAAGTACGAAACAATTGCTTGGCTTTGAAGTACGAAACAATTGCTTGGCTTGTCATCGGGGGTATAGAATCTGGGAACATCTTTGTGTGACGAAAATGAAGCATAGCCTAACTATATGATTTTGTAGGGATGAACTTTCTTTAGCCATGTTATTTTGAGAAGACATTATATCTTTGATTAGTATGCTTGATGTGTTACTATTTCTTTTATCAATATGAACTTTTATTTTGAATCATTTGGATCTGAACATTCATGCCACAATAAAGAAAATTACATTGAGAATTATGCTAGGTAGCATTCCACATCAAAAATTCTGTTTTTATCATTTACCTACTCGAGGACGAGTAGGAATTAAGCTTGGGGATGCTTGATACGTCTCCAACATATCTATAATTTTTGATTGTTCCATGCTATTATATTACCCCTTTTGGATGTTAATGGGCTTCGTTTTACACATTTATATCGTTTTTGGGACTAACCTACTAACCGGAGGCCCAGCCCGTATTGCTGTTTTTTTGCCTATTTCAGTATTTCGAAGAAAAGGAATATCAAACGGAGTCCAAACGGAATGAAACCTTCGGGAGCGTGATTTTTGGAACGAACATGATCCGGAGAACATGGAGTGCAAGTCAAGAAGCTTGCAAGGCGGCCAGGAGACAGGAGGGCGCGCCCACCCCCTCTGGGCGCGCCCCTATCTCTTGGGCCCCATAGGCGGCCACCGACGTACTTCTTCCTCCTATATATACCTACCTACCCCGAAAACATCCAGGGAGCCAACGAAACACAATTTCCACCGCCGTAACTGTCACATCCCTAGTCTGGTATGACCTAGACTAGCTAGTCATTTGTGCATCATGTTTATATTCCATTTAAATTTGAAATGAGGATTGGTGGAACCCTCAGAATCATCCCTGAAAATGACCCAAATAAAAATTGCTCCAAAAGGGTCCAAGAAAATGTTCATGTAGCCCTCTGAAAATATTGGACAGAGATAAAAATTAAACCAATATTTTAGGAGCTCATGGATATTTAATTTTGGCCATTTGGATTAATCCGATAATTATTTGCTTTGGATATATATTGTTATATATATATAATATGGTCCAAAAATTATGCCATTTATAAAGGAGCTCTGGAATAATATAGCTAGCTCCTGCAAAAATTGGCATAAGGTAATAAAATGATTTAATATTTTAATTAAATCAAAACAAATGTCAGAAAATTAGAAAACAGAAAAAGAGGAGAAACTTACCTGGGCCTCCTCCCTGTGCGGCCTGGCCGGCCCAGCAGCCAGCGCCGGCCCAGCCCACTGGCCCTCCTCTGTCGTCTTCGTCCTCGACAGAGGGATGGGAGCGTGCCCGGCGCGCGCGCGCCACCGCGCCACGCCACCAGCCTCCCTGCCTGCCTGGCGCCCTCCTCGTCGCCCTGGAACGGCCGGACGTTGCCACGCCCCCCCGTATCCTCTCACTCTCCCCCGATTCTTCCTCTCCTCTCCCTCGCTCTCTCTCTCATGTCCAAACGCGCCGGTCGCCGCCGTTCGCCATAGCCGCCGCCACAGCCCCCCCCTCGCCTCTCCGACACGCGTAGAAGCTCCGCCACGACTTCCTCGTCTCCTCCGTCAAGCCACAAGGCGCCGGACGCCCTGGAACGTCACCGTTGCCTTCATCACCTCCGGGCACCGCAGATCGCCATCACCGTCGATTCACCGTCTCCAGTGCGTCCCCGAGCCCGTTTCGACGCCCGCTACAACCGCGGTGAGCTCCGCCACCGTTTCCCCCTCCCCGCTTGGTCACCCGCACGCCGTAGCCCTTTCCCCACCACGGCCAAAGCTTCAGGCCGCCGTCCATGCCGCCGTCGTCGTCTCGGCCCACCTCCACCCTAACCGAGCACCCCATCGTGCTCCCGGTGCCACGATGGTGCCACCGAGCCCCTCAGGTGGCCTCTCCGTGCCCCGCAGCCCGATCCCGCTCGCGCCCGAACTCCGGCCGCTGCCCAAGTGGTCGCCGCCATCGATTTAGGCCGTCCCCGGTGAAACGGAGGGCACCAGTGGATGCGCGCGAGCCCCAGCTTCCCGCGCGTGCCCTCCGCTGCTCGATTGGGCGCCGGAGTGGCAATCCCGCGCCCTCCGCCGTGTTTGCTGCCGCCGGCGGCTAAACGCCGGCGTGTTAGCCCCAGTTGACCAGGGGGTTTGACCTCCCCTGGCTCAATGACAAGTGGGGCCCGTCCCTGCTAATTCTAGTTTAGGATTAGTTTAAATTTAATTAACCTTTGTTATTTAACCATGACACTGACAGTGGGCCCCAGCGCCACTAACCGTTTTAATTAGGATTAAACTAACCCTGTTTAACCCCCTGTCACTGACGTGTGGACCCCACACGTCAGGTTTGACCCCAGTCAGTCGCAGTTGACCGCTGACGTCATGCTTACTCAATGCTGACGCAATATATATTTTCTGGAATTATAATAAATCAGGAAATTCCAGAAATTGATTTAAACTTCAAAAATTCATAGAAATTCAACCGTAGATCAGATTGAAATGATTTATATATGAAAAATTATTAGAAAAATGCAATCTATCCATCTGTACTAGTTTCATGCATGACAAACCAACTTATACATGCTGTATATGAGAAAACACATTATGGCATATATAGGAGCTTAATTTGGAGATGCATTTGAACCTTTGGTTCAAATGGACTTCAAACCAAATGGATACCAATTGCATTAGCTCAAACAACATCACAACTTCATGCCATGTTCATGCATCATATTGTTGCATATGCTTGTGTATTGATTGTTGGCACCGTTCCTTCTCGATAGGTCCTACTCCGGAGGACGTTCCAGAGTACCTGTCTGTGAAGCAGTGCCTCCCTTGTTGATTTACCAGGAAAGCAAACCCCCTTGTTCATTCCGATACAATCCTACTCTCTCGCTCCTGCTCTCAGTTATTGCATTAGGACAACAACGATTCACCTGCTACTTTGTGCTGCGGTAGTTGAACCCATTCCTCTGCATGACCTGTCATTGCCACAGTAAATAGTTGAAACCCACTAGCATGTGTAGGAGTTGATTGAGCCGTGTTGTGTTCCTACCATGCTATGCCTGCTATTGCTTAGAGTTGTGTCAGGTCTGGTTCATTGGGAATGAATTGGAGTGTTACGATATGTTCTGATGCTGAGAGTGAAGTGTGTGAACACGATTTGGTAAAGGTAGTGGTGAGAGGCCATGTAGGAGTACATGGTGGGTTGTCTCACTGGAACCGTCCTTAAGCACTGAGTTCTATGTATGTTGTCCAATGACTCGATACTACCACACATTGGGATCCTTAATTGACTCTCTCGACTTATTAACCAACTTGGTCTCTGTCCAGGAGTCGCAACTAGTTTCTGGTGTTTGTAGGTAGTGCTATTTTTCTACCGAGTGGCACCCGGCAGGGTGGGCTTGGGACAGACTAGGCACAGGTGGCACGGTGTACCAAGTGGCACCCGGATGGTGGGCTTGGGAACCCTGCTCACATCGTTTGGGGCCGTGAGCGACACCCCGGCCGGATCTCCTTGGGGATGGAACCCGAATAGGCGATAAACCTGGACTAGAGTCTTGTGTGGTTAGTCAGGTCGTGGCCGACACCCTCGCCAGGCTTCCGCTTGAAGGTTGCCAAGATACATGACGTGTACATGGCGGTAAGTGGCGAGAGCGTGTGTGAAGAAGTACACCCCTGCAGGGTTAACATGATCTATTCGAATAGCCGGGTCCACGGTTATGGACTTCTTGGATGCTTACATGGTACATAGACAACTTGAAGTGGATACTCTAAAATGCTCAAGACAAGTGTGAGTGCTATGGATGGCCTTCTCGTAGGGAGACGGGGATGAATCCATAGTAGTGTATTGTGTGGTGATTAGTGGACTCGTGTGCGCCATATCACCTCAAGAAGTTCTGGTAGTCGTAGAACAGGATAGCCACAGAGTCAAAGCTGGCTTGCTGCATCTAAACCCCACATTACCCCCTTGATACAAATGCATGTATGATAGGATCTGATGTAAGTCTTGCTGAGTACCTTTGTACTCATGTTGCTTTATTTATGTTTTTGCAGCGGAGACTTCGGTCTTACTAGTGTTCTCATGGACTTCGACTAGTAGCTAGTACCTCAGCTACGATCTTGATCGGATGTTGTAGATAGTCAGGCTTTCAGCCTTTTTCATTTATAGATGTCTGTACCCAGACATGTAATGCTTCCATTTGTTGCTTGACTGCTCTGAATGTTGGGTCATGTGACCCCTGTTTGTAATAAATGCTATGATGACTCTTCTGAGCCTTTATCTATATGAGTTGTTGAGTTATGCTGTGATGCCATGTTGTACAGCACATACTTGCATGTTATGCGTACGTGTAATGTGTATTGCTATGTGTGGGATCTGACTATCTAGTTGTTTATCCTTAGTAGTCTCTCTTACCGGGAAATGTCTCCTAGTGCTTCCACTGAGCCCTGGTAGCTTGCTACTGCTCCGGAACACTTAGGCTGGCCGGCATGTGTCCTTCTTCGATCATGTGTCTGTCCCTTCGGGCAAATGTCACGCGATGAATATCGGAGTCCTGTTAGCCCGCTACAGCCCGGTTCACCGGAGTCCTGTTAGCCCAGTGCTACAGCCTGGATTCACTCGCTGATGACCGACACATTCGATGCTGGGTCATGGATGCCTGTCCCTGTAAGTTTGTGCCACTTTGGGTTTACGACTAGCCATGTCAGCCCGGGCTCCTTATCATATGGATGCTAGCGACACTGTCATATACGTGTGCCAAAAGGCGCAAACGGTCCCGGGCAAAGGTAAGGCGACACCCGTGGGGATACCGTGCGTGAGGCCGCAAAGTGATATGAGGTGTTACATGCTAGATCGATGTGGCATTGAGTCGGGGTCCTGACAGTAACCTTTTGTATCTGCGAGATCCCATCTTGGAGCCTTCGCCGCTGCTCCGCTGGAGGGGGAATCGACCATGGAGGGCTTCTACATCAACACCATATCCCCTCCGATGAGTTGTGAGTAGTTTACCACAGACCTTCGGGTCCATAGTTATTAGCTAGATGGCTTCTTCTCTCTTTTTGGATCTCAATACAATGTTCTCCCCCTCTCTTGTGGAGATCTATTCGATGAAAACTCTTTTTGCGGTGTGTTTGTCGAGATCCGATGAATTGTGGGTTTATGATCAAGTTTATCTATGAGAAATATTTGAATCTCGTCTGAATTCTTTTATGTATGATTGAGTTATCTTTGCAAGTCTCTTCGAATTATCAGTTTGGTTTGGCCTACTAGATTGATCTTTCTTGCCATGGGAGAAGTGCTTAGCTTTGGGTTCAATCTTGCGGTGTCCTTACCCAGTGACAGTAAGGGTTGCAAGGCATGTATTGTATTGTTGCCATCAAGGATAAAAAGATGGGGTTTATATCATATTGCTTGAGTTTATCCCTCTACATCATGTCATCTTTCTTAATGCGTTACTCTATTTTTGTCAATTTGATACTCTAGATGCATTCTGGATAGCGGTCGATGTGTGGAGTAATAGTAGTAGATGCAGGCAGGAGTCGGTCTACTTGTTGCGGACGTGATGCCTATATACATGATCATGCCTAGATAATCTCATAATTATTCTCTTTTCTATCAATTGCTCGACAGTAATTTGTTCACCCACCGTAATACTTATGCTATCTTGAGAGAAGCCACTAGTGAAACCTATGGCCCCCGGGTCTATCTTTTATCATATAAGCTTTCAATCTACTTTTATTTGCATCTTTACTTTTTCGCATCTATATTATAAAATACCAAAAATATATTTATCTTATCATACTATCTCTATCAGATCTCACTTTCGCAAGTGGCCGTGAAGGGATTGACAACCCCTTTATTGCGTTGGTTGCGAGTTCTTTGTTTGTTTGTGTAGGTGTGTGGGACTTTTGAGGAGCCTCCTACTGGATTGATACCTTGGTTCTCAAGAACCGAGGGAAATACTTACGCTACTATTGCTTCATCACCCTTTCCTCTTCAAGGAAAACCAACACAAGCTCAAGACGTAGCACACATGTTCATATTATTAAAGCCAAAAGATGCAAAATTGATAATGATAGTGCAACTTATTTGTGGCACTGCCATTTAGGTCATATTGGTGTAAAGCGCATGAAGAAACTCCATGCTGATGGGCTTTTGGAATCACTTGATTATGAATCACTTGGTGCTTGCGAATCATGCCTCATGGGCAAGATGACTAAAACTCCATTCTCCGGAACAATGGAACGAGCTACTGACTTATTGGAAATAATACATACTGATGTATGCTGTCTGATGAGTGTTGAGGCTCATGGTGGGTATCGTTAATTTTTACCTTCACAGATGATTTGAGCAGATATGGGTATGTCTACTTAATGAAGCATAAGTCTGAAACATTTGAAAAGTTCAAAGAATTTCATAGTGAAGTGGAAAATCATTGTAACAAGAAAATTAAGTTTCTACGATCTGATCGTGGAGGCGAATATTTGAGTTATGAGTTTGGTCTTGAAATAATGTGGAATAGTTTCGCAACTCATGCCACCTGGAACAACACAATGTAATGGTGTGTCCGAACGTCGTAATCGTACTTTACTGGACCTGGTGCGATCTATGATGTCTCTTACTGATTTACCGCTATCGTTTTGGTGTTAATGTTTAGAGATAGCTGCATTCACTTTAAATAGGGCACCATCAAAATCCGTTGAGATGACGCCTTATGAACGGTGGTTTGGCAAGTAACTAAAGTTGTCATTTCTTAAAGTTTGGGGCTGCGATGCTTATGTGAAAAAGCTTCAACCTGATAAGCTCGAACCCAAATCAGAGAAATGCATCTTCATAGGATACCCAAAGGAAACTATTGTGTACACCTTCTATCACAGTTCCGAAGGCAAGATTTTCGTTGCTAAGAATGGATCCTTTCTAGAGAAGGAGTTTCTCTCTAAAGAAGTGAGTGGGAGGAAAGTAGAACTTGATGAGGTAATTGTACCTTCTCCCAAATTGGAAAGTAGTTCATCACATAAATCCATTCCAGTGATTCCTACACCAATTAGTGAGGAAGTTAATGACGATGATCATGAAACTTTAGATCAAGTTACTACCGAACCTCGTAGGTCTTCCAAAATACGATCCGTACCAGAGTGGTAGGGTAATCCTGTTCTAGAAGTCATGTTACTAGACCATGCTGAACCTATGAACTATGAGGAAGCGATGATGAGCTCAGATTCCGCGAAATGGCTTGAGGCCATGAAATCTGAGATGGGATCCATGTATGAGAACAAAGTATGGACTTTGGTGGATTTGCCTGATGATCGGCAAGCCATAGAAACTAAATGGATCTTCAAGAAGAAGACTGACGCTGACGGTAATGTTACTGTCTACAAAGCTTGACTTGTTGCGAAAGGTTTTCGACAAGTTCAAGGAGTTGACTACGATGAGACTTTCTCACCCGTAGCGATGCTTAAGTCTATCCAAATCATTTTAGCAATTGCCACATTTTATGATTATGAAATTTGGCAGATGGATGTCAAAACTGCATTCCTTAATGGATTTCTTAAAGAAGAGTTGTATATGATGCAACTAGAAGGTTTTGTCGATCCAAAGGGTACTAACAAAGTGTGCAAGCTCCAGTGATCCATTTATGGACTGGTGCAAGCCTCTCGGAGTTGGAATAAACGCTTTGATAGGGTGATCAAAGTATATGGTTTTATACAAAATTTGGAGAATCCTGTATTTACAGGAAAGTGAGTGGGAGCTTTGTAGCATTTCTAATATTATATGTGGATGGCATATCGTTGATTGGAAATAATACATAATTTCTGGATAGCATAAAAGGATACTTTAATAAGAGTTTTTCTATGAAAGACCTCGGTGAAGCTGCTTACGTATTGGGCATCAAGATCTATAGAGATAGATCAAGACACTTAATTGGACTTTCACAAAGCACATACCTTGATAAAGTTTTGAAGAGGTTAAAAATGGATCAGTCAAAGAAAGGGTTCTTGCCTGTGTTACAAGGTGTGAAGTTGAGTCGAACTCAATGCCCGACCACTGCAGAAGATAGAGAGAAAATGAATGTCATTCCCTATGCTTCAGCCATAGGATCTATCATGTATGCAATGCTGTGTACCAGACTTGATGTGTGCCTTGCTATATGTATAGCAGGGAGGTACCAAAGTAATCCAGGAGTGGAGCGCTGGACAGCGGTCAAGAACATCTTGAAATACCTGAAAAGGACTAAGGATATGTTTCTCGTTTATGGAGGTGACAAAGAGCTTGTCATAAATGGTTACGTCGATGCAAGCTTTGAGACTGATCCAGATGACTCTAAGTCGCAATTCGGATACGTATTTATATTGAATGGTGGAGCTGTCAGTTGGTGCAGGTGCAAGCTGAGCGTCGTGGCATGATCTACGTGTGAAGCGGAGTACATAGCTGCTTTAGAAGCAACAAATGAAGGAGTCTGGATGATGGAGTTCATATCCGATCTAGGTGTTATACCTAGTGCATCGGGTCCAATGAAAATCTTTTGTGACAATACTAGTGCAATTGCCTTGGCAAAGGAATCCAGATTTCACAAGAGAACCAAACACATCAAGAGACGCTTCAATTCCACCCGTCATCAAGTCACGGAGGGAGACAGAGATTTGCAAGGTACAAACGAATCTGAATGTTGTAGACCCGTTGACTAAGCCTCTTCCATGAGCAAAACATGATAAGCACCAAGACTCCATGGGTGTTAGAATCATTACTTTGTAATCTAGATTATTGACTCTAGTGCAAGTGGGAGACTGAAGGAAATATGCCCTAGAGGCAATAATAAAGTTGTTATTTATATTTCTTATATCATGGTAAATGTTTATCATTCATGCTAGAATTGTATTAACCAAAAACTTAGTACATGTGTGAATACATAGACAATACATAGTGTCCCTAGTATGCCTCTACTTGACTAGCTCATTAATCAAAGATGGTTATGTTTCCTAACCATAGACATGTGTTGTCATTTGATAAACGGGATCACATCATCAGTAATAAATTTTGCATATACCTTCTGTTTAGATGTGTTTTTGTCTTTTAATTAGTGTTTGTGCCAAGTAGAACCTATAGGATAACCTATGATGTTAGTTGATTTGATTCTGCTGAAAAACAGAAACTTTGCGCGCACGAATTTAGTTTTGTTAAATCCCAGAAACGTGATTTTGCGTTGATTATTTTTGTTGCTGATCAATAGACAAATTTTCCAGGACTTCCTATTTTTGTAGGAGTTTTAGTATTCCAGAAGTTTGCGTTAGTTACAGATTGCTACAGACTGTTCTGTTTTTGACAGATTCTGTTTTTCGTGTGTTGTTTGCTTATTTTGATGCATCTATGGCTAGTAAAATAGTTTATAAACCATAGAGAAGTTGGAACACAGTAGGTTTAACACCAAAACAAATAAAGAATGAGTTCATTACAGTACCTTATGTGGTGGTTTTGTTTTCTTTCACTAACGGAGCTTATAAGATTTCCTGTTGAGTTTTGTGTTGTGAAGTTTTCAAGTTTTGGGTAAAGCTTTGATGGACTATGGAATAAGGAGTGGCAAGAGCCTAAGCTTGGGGATGCCCATGGCACCCCAAGATATTCAAGAATAGACAAAAGCCTAAGCTTGGGGATGCCCCGGGAAGGCATCCCCTCTTTCGTCTTCGTTCATTGGTAACTTTACTTGGAGCTATATTTTTATTCGCCACATGATATGTGTTTTGCTTGGAGCGTCATGTATTATATTAATCTTTGCTTTTTAGTTTACCACAATCATCCTTGCTATACACATCTTTTGGGAGAATCCCGTTTGATTGAATTTGCTAGAATATGCTATGTGCTTCGCTTATATCTTTTGAGCTTGATAGTTTTTGCTCTAGTGCTTCACTTATATCTTTTAGAGCACGGCGGTGACTTAATTTTGTAGAAATTGCTAGTCTCTCATGCTTCACTTATATTATTTTGAGAGTCTTTTAGAACAGCATGGTATTTGCTATGGTTACAAAATTGGTCCTAGAATGGTAGGCATCCAAGTTGGGTATAATAAAAACTATCATAGGAAGTGAATTGGATGCTATGATCAATTTGATACTTGATAATTGTTTTGAGATATGGAGGTAGTGATATTAAAGTCATGCTAGTTGGGTGATTATGAATTTAAAGAATGCTTGTGTTGAAGTTAGCAAGTCCCGTAGCATGCACGTATGGTTAAAGTTGTGTAACAAATTTGAAACATGAAGTGTACCTGGCTTGTGCATCCTTATGAGTGGCGGTCGGGGACGAGCGATGGTCTTTTCCTACCAATCTATCCCTCTAGGAGCATGCGCGTAGTGCTTGATTTTTGATGACTTCTAAATTTTTGGAATAAGTATATGAGTTCTTATGACTAATGTTGAGTCCATGGACTATACACACTTTTACCTTTCCACCATTGCTAGCCTCTACGGTACCATGCATTGCCCTTTCTCACCTTGAGAGTTGGTGCAAACTTCGCCGGTGCATCCAAACCCCGTGATATGATACGTTCTATCACACATAAACCTCCTTGGATTATATGCACCTCGCCCTTCCACCATTGCTAGCCTCTCTTGTGCCGCGCAACTTTCGCCGGTACCATACACCCACCATTACCTTCCTCAAAACAGCCACCATACCTACCTATTATGGCATTTCCATAGCCATTCCGAGATATATTTCCATGCAACTTTCCACCGTTCCGTTCATCATCATCATGACATACATTACTTTTGTCATATTGCCATTGCATGATCATGTAGTTGACATCGTATTTGTGGCAAAGCCACCATGCATAATTTTTCATACATGTCACTCTTGATTCATTGCACCATCCCGGTACACCGCCGGAGGCATTCATATAGAGTCATATCTTGTTCTAGTTTTGAGTTGTAATTCATGTGTTGTAATCAATAAAAGTGTGATGATCATCATTATTAGAGCATTGCCCAAAAAGAAAAAAAAAGAAAAAAAGAAAGGCCAAAATAAAAAAGAAAGGCCAAAGAAAAAAGAAAGAAAAAAAGAAAGAAAAAAAAGAAAATAAATAAAAAGGGCAATGTTACTATCTCTTTTTCCACACTTGTGCTTCAAAGTAGCACCATATTCTTCATGTAGTGAGTCTCATATCTTGTGCTTCAAAGTAGCACCATGTTTTTCATATAGAGAGTCTCATATGTTGTCACTTTCATATACTAGTGGGAATTTTTCATTATAGAACTTGGCTTGTATATTCCTACGATGGGCTTCCTCAAATGCCCTAGGTCTTCATGAGCAAGCAAGTTGGATGCACACCCACTACTTATCTTTTGTTGAGCACTAATTTATAGCTCTAGTGCATCTGTTGCATGGAAATCCCTACTCCTCATGTTGACATCAATTGATGGGCATCTCCATAGCCCGTTGATTATCCTCGTCAATGTGAGACTTTCTCCTTTTTGTCTTCTCCACACAATCCCCATCATCATATTCTATTCCACCCATAGTGCTATATCCATGGCTCACGCTCATGTATTGCGTGAAGGTTGAAATTTTTTGAGATTATTGAAGTACGAAACAATTGCTTGGCTTTGAAGTACGAAACAATTGCTTGGCTTGTCATCGGGGGTATAGAATCTGGGAACATCTTTGTGTGACGAAAATGAAGCATAGCCTAACTATATGATTTTGTAGGGATGGACTTTCTTTAGCCATGTTATTTTGAGAAGACATGATTGCTTTGATTAGTATGCTTGAAGTGTTACTATTTCTTTTATCAATATGAACTTTTATTTTGAATCATTTGGATCTGAACATTCATGCCACAATAAAGAAAATTACATTGAGAATTATGCTAGGTAGCATTCCACATCAAAAATTCTGTTTTTATCATTTACCTACTCGAGGACGAGTAGGAATTAAGCTTGGGGATGCTTGATACGTCTCCAACATATCTATAATTTTTGATTGTTCCATGCTATTATATTACCCCTTTTGGATGTTAATGGGCTTCGTTTTACACATTTATATCGTTTTTGGGACTAACCTACTAACCGGAGGCCCAGCCCGTATTGCTGTTTTTTTTGCCTATTTCAGTATTTCGAAGAAAAGGAATATCAAACGGAGTCCAAACGGAATGAAACCTTCGGGAGCGTGATTTTTGGAACGAACATGATCCGGAGAACATGGAGTGCAAGTCAAGAAGCTTGCGAGGCGGCCAGGAGACAGGAGGGCGCGCCCACCCCCTCTGGGCGCGCCCCTATCTCTTGGGCCCCATAGGCGGCCACCGACGTACTTCTTCCTCCTATATATACCTACCTACCCCGAAAACATCCAGGGAGCCAACGAAACACAATTTCCACCGCCGTAACTGTCACATCCCTAGTCTGGTATGACCTAGACTAGCTAGTCATTTGTGCATCATGTTTATATTCCATTTAAATTTGAAATGAGGATTGGTGGAACCCTCAGAATCATCCCTGAAAATGACCCAAATAAAAATTGCTCCAAAAGGGTCCAAGAAAATGTTCATGTTGCCCTCTGAAAATATTGGACAGAGATAAAAATCAAACCAATATTTTAGGAGCTCATGGATATTTAATTTTGGCCATTTGGATTAATCCGATAATTATTTGCTTTGGATATATATTGTTATATATATAATATGGTCCAAAAATTATGCCATTTATAAAGGAGCTCTGGAATAATATAGCTAGCTCCTGCAAAAATTGGCATAAGGTAATAAAATGATTTAATATTTTAATTAAATCAAAACAAATGTCAGAAAATTAGAAAACAGAAAAAGAGGAGAAACTTACCTGGGCCTCCTCCCTGTGCGGCCTGGCCGGCCCAGCAGCCAGCGCCGGCCCAGCCCACTGGCCCTCCTCTGTCGTCTTCGTCCTCGACAGAGGGATGGGAGCGTGCCCGGCGCGCGCGCGCCACCGCGCCACGCCACCAGCCTCCCTGCCTGCCTGGCGCCCTCCTCGTCGCCCTGGAACGGCCGGACGTCGCCACGCCCCCCCCGTATCCTCTCACTCTCCCCCGATTCTTCCTCTCCTCTCCCTCGCTCTCTCTCTCTCATGTCCGAACGCGCCGGTCGCCGCCGTTCGCCATAGCCGCCGCCACAGCCTCCCCCTCGCCTCTCCGACACGCGTAGAAGCTCCGCCACGACTTCCTCGTCTCCTCCGTCAAGCCACAAGGCGCCGGACGCCCTGGAACGTTGCCGTCGCCTTCATCACCTCCGGCCACCGCAGATCGCCATCGCCGTCGATTCGCCGTCTCCAGTGCGTCCCCGAGCCCGTTTCGACGCCCGCTGCAACCGCGGTGAGCTCCGCCACCGTTTCCCCCTCCCCGCTTGGTCACCCGCACGCCGTAGCCCTTTCCCCACCACGGCCGAAGCTTCCCGCCGCCGTCCATGCCGCCGTCGTCGTCTCGGCCCGCCTCCACCCTAACCGAGCACCCCATCATGCTCCCGGTGCCACGATGGTGCCACCGAGCCCCTCAGGTGGCCTCTCCGTGCCCCGCAGCCCGATCCCGCTCGCGCCCGAACTCCGGCCGCCGCCCAAGTGGTCGCCGCCATCGATTTAGGCCGTCCCCGGTGAAACGGAGGGCTCCAGTGGATGCGCGCGAGCCCCAGCTTCCCGCGCGTGCCCTCCGCTGCTCGATTGGGCGCCGGAGTGGCAATCCCGCGCCCTCCGCCGTGTTTGCTGCCGGCGGCGGCTAAACGCCGGCGTGTTAGCCCCAGTTGACCAGGGGGTTTGACCTCCCCTGGCTCAATGACAAGTGGGGCCCGTCCCTGCTAATTCTAGTTTAGGATTAGTTTAAATTTAATTAACCTTTGTTATTTAACCATGACACTGACAGTGGGCCCCAGCGCCACTAACCTTTTTAATTAGGATTAAACTAACCCTGTTTAACCCCCTGTCACTGACGTGTGGACCCCACACGTCAGGTTTGACCCCAGTCAGCCGCAGTTGACCGCTGACGTCATGCTTACTCAATGCTGACGCAATATATATTTTCTGGAATTATAATAAATCAGGAAATTCCAGAAATTGATTTAAACTTCAAAAATTCATAGAAATTCAACCGTAGATCAGATTGAAATGATTTATATATGAAAAATTATTAGAAAAATGCAATCTATCCATCTGTACTAGTTTCATGCATGACAAACCAACTTATACATGCTGAATATGAGAAAACACATTATGGCATATATAGGAGCTTAATTTGGAGATGCATTTGAACCTTTGGTTCAAATGGACTTCAAACCAAATGGATACCAGTTGCATTAGCTCAAAAAACATCACAACTTCATGCCATGTTCATGCATCATATTGTTGCATATGCTTGTGTATTGATTGTTGGCACCGTTCCTTCTCGATAGGTCCTACTCCGGAGGACGTTCCAGAGTACCTGTCTGTGAAGCAGTGCCTCCCTTGTTGATTTACCAGGAAAGCAAACCCCCTTGTTCATTCCGATACAATCCTACTCTCTCGCTCCTGCTCTCAGTTATTGCATTAGGACAACAACGATTCACCTGCTACTTTGTGCTGCGGTAGTTGAACCCATTCCTCTGCATGACCTGTCATTGCCACAGTAAATAGTTGAAACCCACTAGCATGTGTAGGAGTTGATTGAGCCGTGTTGTGTTCCTACCATGCTATGCCTGCTATTGCTTAGAGTTGTGTCAGGTCTGGTTCATTGGGAATGAATTGGAGTGTTACGATATGTTCTGATGCTGAGAGTGAAGTGTGTGAACACGATTTGGTAAAGGTAGTGGTGAGAGGCCATGTAGGAGTACATGGTGGGTTGTCTCACTGGAACCGTCCTTAAGCACTGAGTTCTATGTGTGTTGTCCAATGACTCGATACTACCACACATTGGGATCCTTAATTGACTCTCTCGACTTATTAACCAACTTGGTCTCTGTCCAGGAGTCGCAACTAGTTTCTGGTGTTTGTAGGTAGTGCTATTTTTCTACCGAGTGGCACCCGGCAGGGTGGGCTTGGGACAGACTAGGCACAGGTGGCACGGTGTACCAAGTGGCACCCGGATGGTGGGCTTGGGAACCCTGCTCACATCGTTTGGGGCCGTGAGCGACACCCCGGCCGGATCTCCTTGCGGATGGAACCCGAATAGGCGATAAACCTGGACTAGAGTCTTGTGTGGTTAGTCAGGTCGTGGCCGACACCCTCGCCAGGCTTCCGCTTGAAGGTTGCCGAGATACATGACGTGTACATGGCGGTAAGTGGCGAGAGCGTGTGTGAAGAAGTACACCCCTGCAGGGTTAACATGATCTATTCGAATAGCCGGGTCCACGGTTATGGACTTCTTGGATGCTTACATGGTACATAGACAACTTGAAGTGGATACTCTAAAATGCTCAAGACAAGTGTGAGTGCTATGGATGGCCTTCTCGTAGGGAGACGGGGATGAATCCATAGTAGTGTATTGTGTGGTGATTAGTGGACACGTGTGCGCCATATCACCTCAAGAAGTTCTGGTAGTCGTAGAACAGGATAGCCACAGAGTCAAAGCTGGCTTGCTGCATCTAAACCCCACATTACCCCCTTGATACAAATGCATGTATGATAGGATCTGATGTAAGTCTTGCTGAGTACCTTTGTACTCATGTTGCTTTATTTATGTTTTTGCAGCGGAGACTTCGGTCTTACTAGTGTTCTCATGGACTTCGACTAGTAGCTAGTACCTCAGCTACGATCTTGATCGGATGTTGTAGATAGTCAGGCTTTCAGCCTTTTTCATTTATAGATGTCTGTACCCAGACATGTAATGCTTCCGTTTGTTGCTTGACTGCTCTGAATGTTGGGTCATGTGACCCCTGTTTGTAATAAATGCTATGATGACTCTTCTGAGCCTTTATCTATATGAGTTGTTGAGTTATGCTGTGATGCCATGTTGTACAGCACATACTTGCATGTTATGCGTACGTGTAATGTGTATTGCTATGTGTGGGATCTGACTATCTAGTTGTTTATCCTTAGTAGTCTCTCTTACCCGGAAATGTCTCCTAGTGCTTCCACTGAGCCCTGGTAGCTTGCTACTGCTCCGGAACACTTAGGCTGGCCGGCATGTGTCCTTCTTCGATCATGTGTCTGTCCCTTCGGGGAAATGTCACGCGATGAATATCGGAGTCCTGTTAGCCCGCTACAGCCCGGTTCACCGGAGTCCTGTTAGCCCAGTGCTACAGCCTGGATTCACTCGCTGATGACCGACACGTTCGATGCTGGGTCATGGATGCCTGTCCTTGTAAGTTTGTGCCACTTTGGGTTTACGACTAGCCATGTCAGCCCGGGCTCCTTATCATATGGATGCTAGCGACACTGTCATATACGTGTGCCAAAAGGCGCAAACGGTCCCGGGCAAAGGTAAGGCGACACCCGTGGGGATACCGTGCGTGAGGCCGCAAAGTGATATGAGGTGTTACATGCTAGATCGATGTGGCATTGAGTCGGGGTCCTGACAGTAACCTTTTGTATCTGCGAGATCCCATCTTGGAGCCTTCGCCGGTGCTCCGCTGGAGGGGGAATCGACCACGGAGGGCTTCTACATCAACACCATATCCCCTCCGATGAGTTGTGAGTAGTTTACCACAGACCTTCGGGTCCATAGTTATTAGCTAGATGGCTTCTTCTCTCTTTTTGGATCTCAATACAATGTTCTCCCCCTCTCTTGTGGAGATCTATTCGATGAAAACTCTTTTTGCGGTGTGTTTGTCGAGATTCGATGAATTGTGGGTTTATGATCAAGTTTATCTATGAGAAATATTTGAATCTCGTCTGAATTCTTTTATGTATGATTGAGTTATCTTTGCAAGTCTCTTCGAATTATCAGTTTGGTTTGGCCTACTAGATTGATCTTTCTTGCCATGGGAGAAGTGCTTAGCTTTGGGTTCAATCTTGCGGTGTCCTTACCCAGTGACAGTAAGGGTTGCAAGGCATGTATTGTATTGTTGCCATCAAGGATAAAAAGATGGGGTTTATATCATATTGCTTGAGTTTATCCCTCTACATCATGTCATCTTTCTTAATGCGTTACTCTATTTTTGTCAATTTGATACTCTAGATGCATTCTGGATAGCGGTCGATGTGTGGAGTAATAGTAGTAGATGCAGGCAGGAGTCGGTCTACTTGTTGCGGACGTGATGCCTATATACATGATCATGCCTAGATAATCTCATAATTATTCTCTTTTCTATCAATTGCTCGACAGTAATTTGTTCACCCACCGTAATACTTATGCTATCTTGAGAGAAGCCACTAGTGAAACCTATGGCCCCCGGGTCTATCTTTTATCATATAAGCTTTCAATCTACTTTTATTTGCATCTTTACTTTTTCGCATCTATATTATAAAATACCAAAAATATATTTATCTTATCATACTATCTCTATCAGATCTCACTTTCGCAAGTGGCCGTGAAGGGATTGACAACCCCTTTATTGCGTTGGTTGCGAGTTCTTTGTTTGTTTGTGTAGGTGCGTGGGACTTTTGAGGAGCCTCCTACTGGATTGATACCTTGGTTCTCAAGAACCAAGGGAAATACTTATGCTACTATTGCTTCATCACCCTTTCCTCTTCAAGGAAAACCAACACAAGCTCAAGACGTAGCACACATGTTCATATTATTGAAGCCAAAAGATGCAAAATTGATAATGATAGTGCAACTTATTTGTGGCAGTGCCGTTTAGGTCATATTGGTGTAAAGCGCATGAAGAAACTCCATGCTGATGGGCTTTTGGAATCACTTGATTATGAATCACTTGGTGCTTGCGAATCATGCCTCATGGGCAAGATGACTAAAACTCCATTCTCCGGAACAATGGAACGAGCTACTGACTTATTGGAAATAATACATACTGATGTATGCTGTCTGATGAGTGTTGAGGCTCATGGTGGGTATCGTTAATTTTTACCTTCACAGATGATTTGAGCAGATATGGGTATGTCTACTTAATGAAGCATAAGTCTGAAACATTTGAAAAGTTCAAAGAATTTCATAGTGAAGTGGAAAATCATTGTAACAAGAAAATTAAGTTTCTACGATCTGATCGTGGAGGCGAATATTTGAGTTATGAGTTTGGTCTTGAAATAATGTGGAATAGTTTCGCAACTCATGCCACCTGGAACAACACAATGTAATGGTGTGTCCGAACGTCGTAATCGTACTTTACTGGACCTGGTGCGATCTATGATGTCTCTTACTGATTTACCGCTATCGTTTTGGTGTTAATGTTTAGAGATAGCTGCATTCACTTTAAATAGGGCACCATCAAAATCCGTTGAGATGACGCCTTATGAACGGTGGTTTGGCAAGTAACTAAAGTTGTCATTTCTTAAAGTTTGGGGCTGCGATGCTTATGTGAAAAAGCTTCAACCTGATAAGCTCGAACCCAAATCAGAGAAATGCATCTTCATAGGATACCCAAAGGAAACTATTGTGTACACCTTCTATCACAGTTCCGAAGGCAAGATTTTCGTTGCTAAGAATGGATCCTTTCTAGAGAAGGAGTTTCTCTCTAAAGAAGTGAGTGGGAGGAAAGTAGAACTTGATGAGGTAATTGTACCTTCTCCCAAATTGGAAAGTAGTTCATCACATAAATCCATTCCAGTGATTCCTACACCAATTAGTGAGGAAGTTAATGATGATGATCATGAAACTTTAGATCAAGTTACTACCGAACCTCGTAGGTCTTCCAAAATACGATCCGTACCAGAGTGGTAGGGTAATCCTGTTCTGGAAGTCATGTTACTAGACCATGCTGAACCTATGAACTATGAGGAAGCGATGATGAGCTCAGATTCCGCGAAATGGCTTGAGGCCATGAAATCTGAGATGGGATCCATGTATGAGAACAAAGTATGGACTTTGGTGGATTTGCCCGATGATCGGCAAGCCATAGAAACTAAATGGATCTTCAAGAAGAAGACTGACGCTGACAGTAATGTTACTGTCTACAAAGCTCGACTTGTTGCGAAAGGTTTTCGACAAGTTCAAGGAGTTGACTACGATGAGACTTTCTCACCCGTAGCGATGCTTAAGTCTATCCAAATCATGTTAGCAATTGCCACATTTTATGATTATGAAATTTGGCAGATGGATGTCAAAACTGCATTCCTTAATGGATTTCTTAAAGAAGAGTTGTATATGATGCAACTAGAAGGTTTTGTCGATCCAAAGGGTACTAACAAAGTGTGCAAGCTCCAGTGATCCATTTATGGACTGGTGCAAGCCTCTCGGAGTTGGAATAAACGCTTTGATAGGGTGATCAAAGCATATGGTTTTATACAAAATTTGGAGAATCCTGTATTTACAGGAAAGTGAGTGGGAGCTTTGTAGCATTTCTAATATTATATGTGGATGGCATATCGTTGATTGGAAATAATACATAATTTCTGGATAGCATAAAAGGATACTTTAATAAGAGTTTTTCTATGAAAGACCTCGGTGAAGCTGCTTACGTATTGGGCATCAAGATCTATAGAGATAGATCAAGACACTTAATTGGACTTTCACAAAGCACATACCTTGATAAAGTTTTGAAGAGGTTAAAAATGGATCAGTCAAAGAAAGGGTTCTTGCCTGTGTTACAAGGTGTGAAGTTGAGTCGGACTCAATGCCCGACCACTGCAGAAGATAGAGAGAAAATGAAAGTCATTCCCTATGCTTCAGCCATAGGATCTATCATGTATGCAATGCTGTGTACCAGACTTGATGTGTGCCTTGCTATATGTATAGCAGGGAGGTACCAAAGTAATCCAGGAGTGGAGCGCTGGACAGCGGTCAAGAACATCTTGAAATACCTGAAAAGGACTAAGGATATGTTTCTCGTTTATGGAGGTGACAAAGAGCTTGTCATAAATGGTTACGTCGATGCAAGCTTTGAGACTGATCCAGATGACTCTAAGTCGCAATTCGGATACGTATTTATATTGAATGGTGGAGCTGTCAGTTGGTGCAGTTCCAAGCTGAGCGTCGTGGCATGATCTACGTGTGAAGCGGAGTACATAGCTGCTTTAGAAGCAACAAATGAAGGAGTCTGGATGATGGAGTTCATATCCGATCTAGGTGTTATACCTAGTGCATCGGGTCCAATGAAAATCTTTTGTGACAATACTGGTGCAATTGCCTTGGCAAAGGAATCCAGATTTCACAAGAGAACCAAACACATCAAGAGACGCTTCAATTCCACCCGTCATCAAGTCACGGAGGGAGACAGAGATTTGCAAGGTACAAACGAATCTGAATGTTGTAGACCCGTTGACTAAGCCTCTTCCATGAGCAAAACATGATAAGCACCAAGACTCCATGGGTGTTAGAATCATTACTTTGTAATCTAGATTATTGACTCTAGTGCAAGTGGGAGACTGAAGGAAATATGCCCTAGAGGCAATAATAAAGTTGTTATTTATATTTCTTATATCATGGTAAATGTTTATCATTCATGCTAGAATTGTATTAACCAAAAACTTAGTACATGTGTGAATACATAGACAATACATAGTGTCCCTAGTATGCCTCTACTTGACTAGCTCATTAATCAAAGATGGTTATGTTTCCTAACCATAGACATGTGTTGTCATTTGATAAACGGGATCACATCATCAGTAATAAATTTTGCATATACCTTCTGTTTAGATGTGTTTTTATCTTTTAATTAGTGTTTGTGCCAAGTAGAACCTATAGGATAACCTATGATGTTAGTTGATTTGATTCTGCTGAAAAACAGAAACTTTGCGCGCACGAATTTAGTTTTGTTAAATCCCAGAAACGTGATTTTGCGTTGATTATTTTTGTTGCTGATCAATAGACAAATTTTCCAGGACTTCCTATTTTTGTAGGAGTTTTAGTATTCCATAAGTTTGCGTTAGTTACAGATTGCTACAGACTGTTCTGTTTTTGACAGATTCTGTTTTTCGTGTGTTGTTTGCTTATTTTGATGCATCTATGGCTAGTAAAATAGTTTATAAACCATAGAGAAGTTGGAACACAGTAGGTTTAACACCAAAACAAATAAAGAATGAGTTCATTACAGTACCTTATGTGGTGGTTTTGTTTTCTTTCACTAACGGAGCTTATAAGATTTCCTGTTGAGTTTTGTGTTGTGAAGTTTTCAAGTTTTGGGTAAAGCTTTGATGGACTATGGAATAAGGAGTGGCAAGAGCCTAAGCTTGGGGATGCCCATGGCACCCCAAGATATTCAAGAATAGACAAAAGCCTAAGCTTGGGGATGCCCCGGGAAGGCATCCCCTCTTTCGTCTTCGTTCATTGGTAACTTTACTTGGAGCTATATTTTTATTCGCCACATGATATGTGTTTTGCTTGGAGCGTCATGTATTATATTAATCTTTGCTTTTTAGTTTACCACAATCATCCTTGCTGTACACATCTTTTGGGAGAATCCCGTTTGATTGAATTTGCTAGAATATGCTATGTGCTTCGCTTATATCTTTTGAGCTTGATAGTTTTTGCTCTAGTGCTTCACTTATATCTTTTAGAGCACGGCGGTGACTTAATTTTGTAGAAATTGCTAGTCTCTCATGCTTCACTTATATTATTTTGAGAGTCTTTTAGAACAGCATGGTATTTGCTATGGTTACAAAATTGGTCCTAGAATGGTAGGCATCCAAGTTGGGTATAATAAAAACTATCATAGGAAGTGAATTGGATGCTATGATCAATTTGATACTTGATAATTGTTTTGAGATATGGAGGTAGTGATATTAAAGTCATGCTAGTTGGGTGATTATGAATTTAAAGAATGCTTGTGTTGAAGTTAGCAAGTCCCGTAGCATGCACGTATGGTTAAAGTTGTGTAACAAATTTGAAACATGAAGTGTACCTGGCTTGTGCATCCTTATGAGTGGCGGTCGGGGACGAGCGATGGTCTTTTCCTACCAATCTATCCCTCTAGGAGCATGCGCGTAGTGCTTGATTTTTGATGACTTCTAAATTTTTGGAATAAGTATATGAGTTCTTATGACTAATGTTGAGTCCATGGACTATACACACTTTTACCTTTCCACCATTGCTAGCCTCTTCGGTACCATGCATTGCCCTTTCTCACCTTGAGAGTTGGTGCAAACTTCGCCGGTGCATCCAAACCCCGTGATATGATACGTTCTATCACACATAAACCTCCTTGGATTATATGCACCTCGCCCTTCCACCATTGCTAGCCTCTCTTGTGCCGCGCAACTTTCGCCGGTACCATACACCCACCATTACCTTCCTCAAAACAGCCACCATACCTACCTATTATGGCATTTCCATAGCCATTCCGAGATATATTTCCATGCAACTTTCCACCGTTCCGTTCATCATCATCATGACATACATTACTTTTGTCATATTGCCATTGCATGATCATGTAGTTGACATCGTATTTGTGGCAAAGCCACCATGCATAATTTTTCATACATGTCACTCTTGATTCATTGCACCATCCCGGTACACCGCCGGAGGCATTCATATAGAGTCATATCTTGTTCTAGTTTTGAGTTGTAATTCATGTGTTGTAATCAATAAAAGTGTGATGATCATCATTATTAGAGCATTGCCCAAAAAGAAAAAAAAGAAAAAAAGAAAGGCCAAAATAAAAAAGAAAGGCCAAAGAAAAAAGAAAGAAAAAAAGAAAGAAAAAAAGAAAATAAATAAAAAGGGCAATGTTACTATCTCTTTTTCCACACTTGTGCTTCAAAGTAGCACCATGTTCTTCATGTAGTGAGTCTCATATCTTGTGCTTCAAAGTAGCACCATGTTTTTCATATAGAGAGTCTCATATGTTGTCACTTTCATATACTAGTGGGAATTTTTCATTATAGAACTTGGCTTGTATATTCCTACGATGGGCTTCCTCAAATGCCCTAGGTCTTCATGAGCAAGCAAGTTGGATGCACACCCACTAGTTATCTTTTGTTGAGCACTAATTTATAGCTCTAGTGCATCTGTTGCATGGAAATCCCTACTCCTCATGTTGACATCAATTGATGGGCATCTCCATAGCCCGTTGATTATCCTCGTCAATGTGAGACTTTCTCCTTTTTGTCTTCTCCACACAATCCCCATCATCATATTCTATTCCACCCATAGTGCTATATCCATGGCTCACGCTCATGTATTGCGTGAAGGTTGAAATTTCTTGAGATTATTGAAGTACGAAACAATTGCTTGGCTTTGAAGTACGAAACAATTGCTTGGCTTGTCATCGGGGGTATAGAATCTGGGAACATCTTTGTGTGACGAAAATGAAGCATAGCCTAACTATATGATTTTGTAGGGATGAACTTTCTTTAGCCATGTTATTTTGAGAAGACATTATATCTTTGATTAGTATGCTTGATGTGTTACTATTTCTTTTATCAATATGAACTTTTATTTTGAATCATTTGGATCTGAACATTCATGCCACAATAAAGAAAATTACATTGAGAATTATGCTAGGTAGCATTCCACATCAAAAATTCTGTTTTTATCATTTACCTACTCGAGGACGAGTAGGAATTAAGCTTGGGGATGCTTGATACGTCTCCAACATATCTATAATTTTTGATTGTTCCATGCTATTATATTACCCCTTTTGGATGTTAATGGGCTTCGTTTTACACATTTATATCGTTTTTGGGACTAACCTACTAACCGGAGGCCCAGCCCGTATTGCTGTTTTTTTGCCTATTTCAGTATTTCGAAGAAAAGGAATATCAAACGGAGTCCAAACGGAATGAAACCTTCGGGAGCGTGATTTTTGGAACGAACATGATCCGGAGAACATGGAGTGCAAGTCAAGAAGCTTGCGAGGCGGCCAGGAGACAGGAGGGCGCGCCCACCCCCTCTGGGCGCGCCCCTATCTCTTGGGCCCCATAGGCGGCCACCGACGTACTTCTTCCTCCTATATATACCTACCTACCCCGAAAACATCCAGGGAGCCAACGAAACACAATTTCCACCGACGTAACTGTCACATCCCTAGTCTGGTATGACCTAGACTAGCTAGTCATTTGTGCATCATGTTTATATTCCATTTAAATTTGAAATGAGGATTGGTGGAACCCTCAAAATCATCCCTAAAAATGACCCAAATAAAAATTGCTCCAAAAGGGTCCAAGAAAATGTTCATGTTGCCCTCTGAAAATATTGGACAGAGATAAAAATCAAACCAATATTTTAGGAGCTCATGGATATTTAATTTTGGCCATTTGGATTAATCCGATAATTATTTGCTTTGGATATATATTGTTATATATATATAATATGGTCCAAAAATTATGCCATTTATAAAGGAGCTCTGGAATAATATAGCTAGCTCCTGCAAAAATTGGCATAAGGTAATAAAATGATTTAATATTTTAATTAAATCAAAACAAATGTCAGAAAATTAGAAAACAGAAAAAGAGGAGAAACTTACCTGGGCCTCCTCCCTGTGCGGCCTGGCCGGCCCAGCAGCCAGCGCCGGCCCAGCCCACTGGCCCTCCTCTGTCGTCTTCGTCCTCGACAGAGGGATGGGAGCGTGCCCGGCGCGCGCGCGCGCCACCGCGCCACGCCACCAGCCTCCCTGCCTGCCTGGCGCCCTCCTTGTCGCCCTGGAACAGCCGGACGTCGCGACGCCCCCCCGTATCCTCTCACTCTCCCCCGATTCTTCCTCTCCTCTCCCTCGCTCTCTCTCTCTCGTGTCCGAACGCGCCGGTCGCCGCCGTTCGCCATAGCCGCCGCCACAGCCTCCCCCTCGCCTCTCCGACACGCACAGAAGCTCCGCCACGACTTCCTCGTCTCCTCCGTCAAGCCACAAGGCGCCGGACGCCCTGGAACGTCGTCGTTGCCTTCATCACCTCCGGCCACCGCAGATCGCCATCGCCGTCGATTTGTCGTCTCCAGTGCGTCCCCGAGCCTGTTTCGACGCCCGCTGCAACCGCGGTGAGCTCCGCCACCGTTTCCCCCTCCCCGCTTGGTCACCCGCACGCCGTAGCCCTTTCCCCACCACGGCCGAAGCTTCCCGCCGCCGTCCATGCCTCCGTCGTCGTCTCGGCCCGCCTCCACCCTAACCGAGCACCCCATCGTGCTCCCGGTGCCACGAGGGTGCCACCGAGCCCCTCAGGTGGCCTCCCCGTGCCCCGCAGCCCGATCCTGCTCGCGCCCGAACTCCGGCCGCCGCCCAAGTGGTCGCCGCCGTCGATTTAGGCCGTCCCCGGTGAAACGGAGGGCACCAGTGGATGCGCGCGAGCCCCAGCTTCCCGCGCGTGCCCTCCGCTGCTCGATTGGGCGCCGGAGTGGCAATCCCGCGCCCTCCGCCGCGTTTGCTGCCGCCGGCGGCTAAACGCCGGCGTGTTAGCCCCAGTTGACCAGGGGGTTTGACCTCCCCTGGCTCAATGACAAGTGGGGCCCGTCCCTGCTAATTCTAGTTTAGGATTAGTTTAAATTTAATTAACCTCTGTTATTTAACCATGACACTGACAGTGGGCCCCAGCGCCACTAACCTTTTTAATTAGGATTAAACTAACCCTGTTTAACCCCCTGTCACTGACGTGTGGACCCCACACGTCAGGTTTGACCCCAGTCAGCCGTAGTTGACCGCTGACGTCATGCTTACTCAATGCTGACGCAATATATATTTTCTGGAATTATAATAAATCAGGAAATTCCAGAAATTGATTTAAACTTCAAAAATTCATAGAAATTCAACCGTAGCTCAGATTGAAATGATTTATATATGAAAAATTATCAGAAAAATGCAATCTATCCATCTGTACTAGTTTCATGCATGACAAACCAACTTATACATGCTGAATATGAGAAAACACATTATGGCATATATAGGAGCTTAATTTGGAGATGCATTTGAACCTTTGGTTTAAATGGACTTCAAACCAAATGGATACCAGTTGCATTAGCTCAAACAACATCACAACTTCATGCCATGTTCATGCATCATATTGTTGCATATGCTTGTGTATTGATTGTTGGCACCGTTCCTTCTCGATAGGTCCTGCTCCGGAGGACGTTCCAGAGTACCTGTCTGTGAAGCAGTGCATCCCTTGTTGATTTACCAGGCAAGCAAACCCCCTTGTTCATTCCGATACAATCCTACTCTCTCGCTCCTGCTCTCAGTTATTGCATTAGGACAACAACGATTCACCTGCTACTTTGTGCTGCGGTAGTTGAACCCATTCCTCTGCATGACCTATCATTGCCACAGTAAATAGTTGAAACCCACTAGCATGTGTAGGAGTTGATTGAGCCGTGTTGTGTTCCTACCATGCTATGCCTGCTATTTCTTAGAGTTGTGTCAGGTCTGGTTCATTGGGAATGAATTGGAGTGTTACGATATGTTCTGATGCTGAGAGTGAAGTGTGTGAACACGATTTGGTAAAGGTAGTGGTGAGAGGCCATGTAGGAGTACATGGTGGGTTGTCTCACTGGAACCGTCCTTAAGCACTGAGTTCTATGTATGTTGTCCAATGACTCGATACTACCACACATTGGGATCCTTAATTGACTCTCTCGACTTATTAACCAACTTGGTCTCTGTCCAGGAGTCGCAACTAGTTTCTGGTGTTTGTAGGTAGTGCTATTTTTCTACCGAGTGGCACCCGGCAGGGTGGGCTTGGGACAGACTAGGCACAGGTGGCACGGTGTACCAAGTGGCACCCGGATGGTGGGCTTGGGAACCCTGCTCACATCGTTTGGGGCCGTGAGCGACACCCCGGCCGGATCTCCTTGGGGATGGAACCCGAATAGGCGATAAACCTGGACTAGAGTCTTGTGTGGTTAGTCAGGTCGTGGCCGACACCCTCGCCAGGCTTCCGCTTGAAGGTTGCCAAGATACATGACGTGTACATGGCGGTAAGTGGCGAGAGCGTGTGTGAAGAAGTACACCCCTGCAGGGTTAACATGATCTATTCGAATAGCCGGGTCCACGGTTATGGACTTCTTGGATGCTTACATGGTACATAGACAACTTGAAGTGGATACTCTAAAATGCTCAAGACAAGTGTGAGTGCTATGGATGGCCTTCTCGTAGGGAGACGGGGATGAATCCATAGTAGTGTATTGTGTGGTGATTAGTGGACTCGTGTGCGCCATATCACCTCAAGAAGTTCTGGTAGTCGTAGAACAGGATAGCCACAGAGTCAAAGCTGGCTTGCTGCATCTAAACCCCACATTACCCCCTTGATACAAATGCATGTATGATAGGATCTGATGTAAGTCTTGCTGAGTACCTTTGTACTCATGTTGCTTTATTTATGTTTTTGCAGCGGAGACTTCGGTCTTACTAGTGTTCTCATGGACTTCGACTAGTAGCTAGTACCTCAGCTACGATCTTGATCGGATGTTGTAGATAGTCAGGCTTTCAGCCTTTTTCATTTATAGATGTCTGTACCCAGACATGTAATGCTTCCGTTTGTTGCTTGACTGCTCTGAATGTTGGGTCATGTGACCCCTGTTTGTAATAAATGCTATGATGACTCTTCTGAGCCTTTATCTATATGAGTTGTTGAGTTATGCTGTGATGCCATGTTGTACAGCACATACTTGCATGTTATGCGTACGTGTAATGTGTATTGCTATGTGTGGGATCTGACTATCTAGTTGTTTATCCTTAGTAGTCTCTCTTACCGGGAAATGTCTCCTAGTGCTTCCACTGAGCCCTGGTAGCTTGCTACTGCTCCGGAACACTTAGGCTGGCCGGCATGTGTCCTTCTTCGATCATGTGTCTGTCCCTTCGGGGAAATGTCACGCGATGAATATCGGAGTCCTGTTAGCCCGCTACAGCCCGGTTCACCGGAGTCCTGTTAGCCCAGTGCTACAGCCTGGATTCACTCGCTGATGACCGACACGTTCGATGCTGGGTCATGGATGCCTGTCCCTGTAAGTTTGTGCCACTTTGGGTTTACGACTAGCCATGTCAGCCCGGGCTCCTTATCATATGGATGCTAGCGACACTGTCATATACGTGTGCCAAAAGGCGCAAACGGTCCCGGGCAAAGGTAAGGCGACACCCGTGGGGATACCGTGCGTGAGGCCGCAAAGTGATATGAGGTGTTACATGCTAGATCGATGTGGCATTGAGTCGGGGTCCTGACAGTAACCTTTTGTATCTGCGAGATCCCATCTTGGAGCCTTCGCCGGTGCTCCGCTGGAGGGGGAATCGACCACGGAGGGCTTCTACATCAACACCATATCCCCTCCGATGAGTTGTGAGTAGTTTACCACAGACCTTCGGGTCCATAGTTATTAGCTAGATGGCTTCTTCTCTCTTTTTGGATCTCAATACAATGTTCTCCCCCTCTCTTGTGGAGATCTATTCGATGAGAACTCTTTTGCGGTGTGTTTGTCGAGATCCGATGAATTGTGGGTTTATGATCAAGTTTATCTATGAGAAATATTTGAATCTCGTCTGAATTCTTTTATGTATGATTGAGTTATCTTTGCAAGTCTCTTCGAATTATCAGTTTGGTTTGGCCTACTAGATTGATCTTTCTTGCCATGGGAGAAGTGCTTAGCTTTGGGTTCAATCTTGCGGTGTCCTTACCCAGTGACAGTAAGGGTTGCAAGGCATGTATTGTATTGTTGCCATCAAGGATAAAAAGATGGGGTTTATATCATATTGCTTGAGTTTATCCCTCTACATCATGTCATCTGTCTTAATGCGTTACTCTATTTTTGTCAATCTGATACTCTAGATGCATTCTGGATAGCGGTCGATGTGTGGAGTAATAGTAGTAGATGCAGGCAGGAGTCGGTCTACTTGTTGCGGACGTGATGCCTATATACATGATCATGCCTAGATAATCTCATAATTATTCTCTTTTCTATCAATTGCTCGACAGTAATTTGTTCACCCACCGTAATACTTATGCTATCTTGAGAGAAGCCACTAGTGAAACCTATGGCCCCCGGGTCTATCTTTTATCATATAAGCTTTCAATCTACTTTTATTTGCATCTTTACTTTTTCGCATCTATATTATAAAATACCAAAAATATATTTATCTTATCATACTATCTCTATCAGATCTCACTTTCGCAAGTGGCCGTGAAGGGATTGACAACCCCTTTATTGCATTGGTTGTGAGTTCTTTGTTTGTTTGTGTAGGTGCGTGGGACTTTTGAGGATCCTCCTACTGGATTGATACCTTGGTTCTCAAGAACCGAGGGAAATACTTACGCTACTATTGCTTCATCACCCTTTCCTCTTCAAGGAAAACCAACACAAGCTCAAGACGTAGCACACATGTTCATATTATTGAAGCCAAAAGATGCAAAATTGATAATGATAGTGCAACTTATTTGTGGCACTGCCGTTTAGGTCATATTGGTGTAAAGCGCATGAAGAAACTCCATGCTGATGGGCTTTTGGAATCACTTGATTATGAATCACTTGGTGCTTGCGAATCATGCCTCATGGGCAAGATGACTAAAACTCCATTCTCCGGAACAATGGAACGAGCTACTGACTTATTGGAAATAATACATACTGATGTATGCTGTCTGATGAGTGTTGAGGCTCATGGTGGGTATCGTTAATTTTTACCTTCACAGATGATTTGAGCAGATATGGGTATGTCTACTTAATGAAGCATAAGTCTGAAACATTTGAAAAGTTCAAAGAATTTCATAGTGAAGTGGAAAATCATTGTAACAAGAAAATTAAGTTTCTACGATCTGATCGTGGAGGCGAATATTTGAGTTATGAGTTTGGTCTTGAAATAATGTGGAATAGTTTCGCAACTCATGCCACCTGGAACAACACAATGTAATGGTGTGTCCGAACGTCGTAATCGTACTTTACTAGACCTGGTGCGATCTATGATGTCTCTTACTGATTTACCGCTATCGTTTTGGTGTTAATGTTTAGAGATAGCTGCATTCACTTTAAATAGGGCACCATCAAAATCCGTTGAGATGACGCCTTATGAACGGTGGTTTGGCAAGTAACTAAAGTTGTCATTTCTTAAAGTTTGGGGCTGCGATGCTTATGTGAAAAAGCTTCAACCTGATAAGCTCGAACCCAAATCAGATAAATGCATCTTCATAGGATACCCAAAGGAAACTATTGTGTACACCTTCTATCACAGTTCCGAAGGCAAGATTTTCGTTGCTAAGAATGGATCCTTTCTAGAGAAGGAGTTTCTCTCTAAAGAAGTGAGTGAGAGGAAAGTAGAACTTGATGAGGTAATTGTACCTTCTCCCGAATTGGAAAGTAGTTCATCACATAAATCCATTCCAGTGATTCCTACACCAATTAGTGAGGAAGTTAATGATGATGATCATGAAACTTTAGATCAAGTTACTACCGAACCTCGTAGGTCTTCCAAAATACGATCCGTACCAGAGTGGTAGGGTAATCCTGTTCTGGAAGTCATGTTACTAGACCATGCTGAACCTATGAACTATGAGGAAGCGATGATGAGCTCAGATTCCGCGAAATGGCTTGAGGCCATGAAATCTGAGATGGGATCCATGTATGAGAACAAAGTATGGACTTTGGTGGATTTGCCCGATGATCGGCAAGCCATAGAAACTAAATGGATCTTCAAGAAGAAGACTGACGCTGACGGTAATGTTACTGTCTACAAAGCTCGACTTGTTGCGAAAGGTTTTCGACAAGTTCAAGGAGTTGACTACGATGAGACTTTCTCACCTGTAGCGATGCTTAAGTCTATCCAAATCATGTTAGCAATTGCCACATTTTATGATTATGAAATTTGGCAGATGGATGTCAAAACTGCATTCCTTAATGGATTTCTTAAAGAAGAGTTGTATATGATGCAACTAGAAGGTTTTGTCGATCCAAAGGGTACTAACAAAGTGTGCAAGCTCCAGTGATCCATTTATGGACTGGTGCAAGCCTCTCGGAGTTGGAATAAACGCTTTGATAGGGTGATCAAAGCATATGGTTTTATACAAAATTTGGAGAATCCTGTATTTACAGGAAAGTGAGTGGGAGCTTTGTAGCATTTCTAATATTATATGTGGATGGCATATCGTTGATTGGAAATAATACATAATTTCTGGATAGCATAAAAGGATACTTTAATAAGAGTTTTTCTATGAAAGACCTCGGTGAAGCTGCTTACGTATTGGGCATCAAGATCTATAGAGATAGATCAAGACGCTTAATTGGACTTTCACAAAGCACATACCTTGATAAAGTTTTGAAGAGGTTAAAAATGGATCAGTCAAAGAAAGGGTTCTTGCCTGTGTTACAAGGTGTGAAGTTGAGTCGGACTCAATGCCCGACCACTGCAGAAGATAGAGAGAAAATGAAAGTCATTCCCTATGCTTCAGCCATAGGATCTATCATGTATGCAATGCTGTGTACCAGACTTGATGTGTGCCTTGCTATATGTATAGCAGGGAGGTACCAAAGTAATCCAGGAGTGGAGCGCTGGACAGCGGTCAAGAACATCTTGAAATACCTGAAAAGGACTAAGGATATGTTTCTCATTTATGGAGGTGACAAAGAGCTTGTCATAAATGGTTACGTCGATGCAAGCTTTGACACTGATCCAGATGACTCTAAGTCGCAATTCGGATACGTATTTATATTGAATGGTGGAGCTGTCAGTTGGTGCAGTTCCAAGCTGAGCGTCGTGGCATGATCTACGTGTGAAGCGGAGTACATAGCTGCTTTAGAAGCAACAAATGAAGGAGTCTGGATGAAGGAGTTTATATCCGATCTAGGTGTTATACCTAGTGCATCGGGTCCAATGAAAATCTTTTGTGACAATACTAGTGCAATTGCCTTGGCAAAGGAATCCAGATTTCACAAGAGAACCAAACACATCAAGAGACGCTTCAATTCCACCCGTCATCAAGTCGCGGAGGGAGACAGAGATTTGCAAGGTACAAACGAATCTGAATGTTGTAGACCCGTTGACTAAGCCTCTTCCATGAGCAAAACATGATAAGCACCAAGACTCCATGGGTGTTAGAATCATTACTTTGTAATCTAGATTATTGACTCTAGTGCAAGTGGGAGACTGAAGGAAATATGCCCTAGAGGCAATAATAAAGTTGTTATTTATATTTCTTATATCATGGTAAATGTTTATTATTCATGCTAGAATTGTATTAACCAAAAACTTAGTACATGTGTGAATACATAGACAATACATAGTGTCCCTAGTATGCCTCTACTTGACTAGCTCGTTAATCAAAGATGGTTATGTTTCCTAACCATAGACATGTGTTGTCATTTGATAAACGGGATCACATCATTAGAGAATGATGTGATGGACAAGACCCATCCGTTAGCTTAGCATTATGACCGTTACAGTTTTATTGCTACTGCTTTCTTCATGACTTATACATGTTCCTCAGACTATGGGATTATGCAACTCCCGAATACCGGAGAAACACCTTGTGTGCTATCAAACGTCACAACATAACTGGGTGATTATAAAGATGCTCTAGAGGTGTCTCCGAAGGTGTTTGTTGGGTTGGCATAGATCAAGATTAGGATTTGTCACTCCGTGTATCGGAGAGGTATCTCTGGGCCCTCTCGGTAATACTCATCACTATAAGCCTTGCAAGCAATGTGAGTAATGAGTTAGTTACGGGATGAAGCATTACAAAACGAGTAAAGAGACTTGACGGTAACGATATTGAACTAGGTATGATGATACCTATGATCGAATCTCGGGCAAGTAACATACCGATGACAAAGGGAACAACATATGTTGTTGTGCGGTTCGACCGATAAAGATCTTCATAGAATGTGTAGGAGCGAATATGAGCATCCAGGTTCCTCTATTGGTTATTGATTGGAAATGTGTCTCAATCATGTCTACATAGTTCTCGAACCCGTAGGGTCCGCACGCTTAACGTTCGATGATGATTTGTATTATGAGTTATGTGATTTCATGACCGAAGTTTGTTCGGAGTCCCGGATGAGATCACAGACATGACGAAGAGTCTTGAAATGGTCTAGACATAAAGATTGATATATTCGACTATGTTATTTGGACACCGGAAGAGTTCCGAGCTGTACCGGGTAAATATGAAGTGTCGGAGGGGTTACCGGAACCCCCGGGGAAGCAATGGGCCATCATGGGTGTCGGTGTCAAAACCGGCGGATCTCGGGTAGGGGGTCCCGAACTGTGCGTCTAGGCGGATGGTAACAGGAGACAAGGGACACGATGGTTTACCCAGGTTCGGGCCCTCTTGATGGAGGTAAAACCCTACGTCCTGCTTGATTAATATTGATGATGTGTGTTACAAGAGTAGATCTACCACGAGATCAAGGAGGCTAAACCCTAGAAGCTAGCCTATGGTATGATTGTTGTTCATCCTACGGACTAAAGCCATCCGGTTTATATAGACACCGGAGAGGGCTAGGGTTACACAGAGTCGGTTACAATGGTAGGAGATCTACATATCCGTATCACCAAGCTTGCCTTCCACGCCAAGGAGAGTCCCATCCGGACACGGGACGAAGTCTTCAATCTTGTATCTTCATAGTCTTGGAGTCCGGCCGATGATGATAGTTCGGCTATCCGGACATCCCCTAGTCCAGGACTCCCTCAGTAGCCTCTGAACCAGGCTTCAATGATGACGAGTCCGACGCGCATATTGTCTTTGACATTGCAAGGCGGGTTCCTCATCCGAATAATTTATAGAAGATTGTGAACACCAGGATAGTGTCCGGCTCTGCAAAATAAATTCCACGTACCACCGTAGAGAGGAAAACATTACACAAGTTCAATCCGCTGACGTATTTGGCGGCGTGACGTCACACCACTACCAAGCCTTTACTAGAATTGTTTTTATTGTACCACCTCAGCGCGTTTAGCGAAGCGGTTTCCTTGGCACGTCTTGTCGAAGCAGAGATCGTGTTCCCCTTATTCCGGGATTCCCATAAATACGGACGTGGGTAACCCAACCGCGCCCGTTGCCACGCCCCCTTCATCGAAGGCGGGTTCAAAACGGTCCCGGGGACGGCTCTTGGTATTCTTCCTCTTTATAATGAGACCAAGGCCCGTTCTTTTTCTTCAATCCTTAATCGAATCCGCCTCTCGCCCCAAGTTCCAACACCCAGGGCTCCAGATTCAGGTACTTTCAACATTCGACAATGTCCGGCTCCGACCTACGAGGCCAGTGGATGCCCTCTTCCGTCACGGAAGAAGACGTGCTAAAGCTGAGAGAAGCCCGGTACTTGACCTACGAGATTTCGCATAGGTTGCTTGCCCGAGGGCAAGTTATTCCTACTCCCGAGCCCGGCGAGAGCGTCGTGTTCGTGTCTCACCTCCGTCGGGGTTTAGGCTTCCCGATGGATCCCTTCGTGAGGGGGCTCATGTTTTACTATGGGCTGGAATTCCATGACTTGGCTCCAGAGTCCATCCTCCACATCTCATCATTTATTGTCGTCTGCGAAGCCTTCCTCCGCACTACCCCTTACTTCGGCTTGTGGCTCAAAACCTTCAACATGGAGCCGAAGATGATAGAAGGGCGTCAGGCAGAGTGCGGCGGGGCGGTTATAAGCAAGAGGGCCGATGCTCCATGGCCCGAGGGCTCTTTTCAGGAGGAGCTCGGCTTGTGGCAACAGGAGTGGTTCTATATTACTGCTCCTCGGGGCAGCAGGCAGAAGCCGCCGCCCGTCTTTCGCTCGGGCCCTCCACAACGGCTGACGTCATGGGTCAACAAGGGGCTTAACTGGGGGGCATCCAAAGACGTACCCCTGTTGCAGGACCGGATTCGAGGCCTCCAAGAAAGGGAGATTAATCTGGTTGTAGTGGCACAGGTTATGCTGATTCGGTGCCTTCTGCCCTGCAAATGTCGCCCCCTCCATCTGTGGGAATTTAATCCGAAGGGGCCACGATCTCTCCAACACTTCATGGGTTTGACACCCGTGGAGATGTACAAACTGTTCTTCGGATCGCAAGAGATGCGTCCGGACTTGACCGAGGATGCTGGCCTAAGCTGCAATCGCCCGGATACTCAACTAAGTAGCCCTATGTCCATACATATCGTCCATTTATTTACCATGGGTTTGCTTTTTAACCAGCTATCCCTTGGACAGGAGTGGATAGCGCAAGAAAAACTGATACGGTGTCCGGTCCCCCTCCCTAAGACCACGCCGGATCCCGTGTTAGTCAAAATGTTGGAGGTTGCGCCTCCAGAGGAGAGCGAAGGGGGGCACAGGGAAACTACCACCTCTGCCAAGGAGGCCTTCAATAAGGGGGGAATCGAGAATCCCTCCTTCCAGGGGGAGAAGAGGACCGCTTCCGAAGATCCGGAGGCCAAGGCCTCAAAGCGGGGAAAGAAATCTGCACCGGAAGGTCCTGCGCCGGGAAGAGC
The DNA here is from genome assembly GCF_002162155.2 of Triticum dicoccoides. NCBI lineage: Eukaryota > Viridiplantae > Streptophyta > Magnoliopsida > Poales > Poaceae > Triticum > Triticum dicoccoides. The sequence continues at coordinate 366,694,174 of NC_041389.1, read as the reverse complement.
CCCAGCCGTACTGTCTCCTCAGAGGAATCAGCCCTCCAGCGAGCCGTAAGTAAAAAAGGGGGGATTTTGTAATAGGGAACGCCCCTGTATTTTTTCCAAAGGTAACCGAAGTTTTCACCTTGTAGTTCGGATCTCAGCCCATCTCAGGAGAGCTCATCTTCGGGGGACCTTCGTCCAGAGATGATGGAGAGCGAGACGCCTCCATCTGCCGCCCCGTCGAGCGGGGCGGACGACCCTGAGGTCTCGTCACAGAGGGTCCTCCCGAGTCCGGCGAGGCCGGAGAGTCCGGCACCCATTGGAGTACGGCCGGTGGAGCTGCAAGATTTGCTCAAGAGGGCGTCTATTTTGGAAGACCACCGCACATTAATGAGTATGGTACTTGAGAGAATCTCATCTGCCAAAAGTGGGTTGCATGAGGCCGTCGGAAATTTGCTGACGGGGTTTGAGGTACGCAAAAAATGACATACCTTTTGATAGTTTTGCACATGGAGTGCGCCCTGTATAGATAGTAGCCCCTGAGACTTGGTATGCTGTCGAAAGCGATAGCGTGCCAAGGATCATAATCTCAGTTATAGAATGTCGCCTTTCCTATGCAGGTGGCGGGATGTTCGGTGGCCAGCCGGACTGATGGAGTTGCCGAACTGAAGAGGCAACTCGATGTTGCGGATGCGGACATCGCGCTGGTCAATAAACGACTTAACGAGTCGCAAGGTAGGTGGTTGCTCCGCGGTTGCCTAGTAAGGGAGCTGATGCCCGTTCCTTACAATTTGTATGCTTGATGCAGATGGCGCCGCTGCTATGGAAGACCTTCGAGCAGAGCTTGCTCTAGCCAAGGAGCAAGCCAGGATAAGTGATGCGGCTGCCTCGAAGGCAGCAGAAGAGCTAAAAGCCGAAAAGGCTGCTCACTGCCGAAGCAGGGAAGAGTTGGCCGGAATGGCCTTGAAATTAAAAGAAGCTACCGACCGTTGTGAGTTTCTTGAAGGAGAACGCCGAGTGGAGCAAGAGGGCCTGAAGAAGGCCGCCGCCGAAGTCAAGGATGCCCGGAGTGAGATGCGGGCTATGAAGGAGGAACTGCGTCAAGCCGGAGACATTGCGGCTGGAAAGCCCTTTCTTCTGCGTAGGAAGTTCACGGATCCGAAGTATGCTCAGCTGGGCCAGTTGTGTGGTGCGGAGGATCCTTATCTGAATTTGGCGGCGAGTGCGGCGGACGCAGTCGTGCACTTCCGAAGCCAGAGGGATCACGAAATGGAAGAGCTTTACTGGTCTCAATTCCATAGTCCGGAGCGTCCACTTCCGTTGACTGATCGGCTGGCTGAATGGGCTGAGCTGAATAGATTGTCCGGACTTGCCATGACGGATGTGGTCACTCATCTGTGGCCGAAAAGGCCCAAGCCGAAGAGTTATTTTGGCTTGTTGCAGCAATTCCTTGGGGCGGTGCCGCATATCAAGGCGATGAAGCGGTCGGCATGCATAGAAGGTGCACGGATGGCTCTCGTCCGTGTGAAGACATACTGGGCGGACATGGATGCCACCGCTGTTGCATCCCGGGGTTCGGACAAGAGCCGATTACCCGCTGAGCACTATTTTGAGGAAGTCCTGCAGGGCGCTCGTTTAATAGAGTCGCAGTGCTCGAAAGATGTCATGTTCAAATGACGTGTATGATTTGTGAGATCATGTTTATAATGCAATAGCTTTTTATACTTGTGCGTTCAAGTATTGAACTATCTCCTGTGCGGCCGTATATGTATGAATAACCTGAAAGTTGCAGTCTTTGGCTTCAGCCCCCACGCACATGGTGCAGGGGTGTTTGCAAAAAAGAAAAGCGTTTTTTCACACTTAATCCAACGTCTTGGTCCTTTGAAGGAGGTGATAGCATAGCAAACTAGGAAACCGGACTATAATGCTTTATCACTTTCACTTAGCCATAGGAGCTCGATGGTGGGGCTACTATATAGCCCCTAGAGGCACCGCGCTCTCCGAACTCGGGGCGCGTATGTGCCTGACCGGGAAGCGGTCCTTCGTCAAAGCGGAGGAATTCTAAACATTCCAATAGTCGATCGAGTGGTTGACCAGTCTCTCGCTATATCATGACAGTCAGTTTTCGGCTTTCTCTACTGAGGTGCTCGCCCGGCCGAACTGGGGCACAATCGCAGTAGTTCTCCTGGTGCCGCATTAGCCGATGGAGCAGAACGTAAGGCAGCAAAACACAGGAGCCGGGCAAACCCAACATTTGACCAAAGACATGATTCGGAGCTGATGCATATAAGGCCTAACTCGAGACGCCGAACACTCCCTGAGGTGTTCGGTCTTTATGATACCAGGCAGAACAATGCCCTAGGCCCCTAGTGTCCAGGTGCAGGCGGGAACTTCTGACGCGGACGATGCCAAAACGCCAGCCTCCTCCTCGGTTATGGTAGAAAACCGGGGGATGTATATCAACAAGAGACAGTAAGAAAGGTTTACGCAGGGTCTTAATCTGAAAAGAATCCTTGCAATGGGTCCCTGCTGCACGTCTGCGCCTGTGTCTCCATTGTGCTGTATCCTGGACGGGTGTAGCACGTGCTTCATCTGTAAAAGAGAAGGACTTAGTTTGGAAGAAATATCGTGCAAAGAATGTATTTAAAATAAAGTATAATTTGGAAGATGAATGAAGTTGAGCTTTATTGGCTCTCATCGTTTATACGCGCAGCCCCTTGTGAGGGGGTATGCGGCTGGGAAACCCCTTGTATGTTTACGCCGGACTCGCCTAACCGTGTCCGAGGTCTAAATGACCTATTTTTAGGGGCTTTGACCTGCAAGGTCGGATTAGTGTGTGGCTATCAAGGCGGCCTCACATTCTCCGTGGTCGAGGAACACTCAGAGTTACTCTTTAATGAGATTATGCGGCGTGGACCGGGCATTTTAAGCGTAAGAAATGCGTAATGTGGTATTGCGTTAAAGCGGGCGAAAGCTTCGCGTCCCAGTAGTGCTTGAGGGCTACTGTGAAATGGGGCGACATGGAGAGTGAGCTTTTCGCGACGGAGGTTGTCGGATGAACTGAACACAACCTCTAGTGTTACCGAGCCTGTACAATTGGCTTAAAGGCCTGGCGTCACTCCTTTGAAGGAAGTGCTGCTACGGCGAATTGTGGTGGGGTCTATCCCCAATCTGCGGACGGTGTCCTGGTATGGCAGGTGTCGCACTGTGTTTTTGTGTTATCACATGAAGTGAGTTCACTGTTTTGACTTCTAATGGGAAAGTCTTCTGTTTTCCGGCGTGCTGCTTGTGGGGTTCGTCGTCTTCGCTTGGTGCGTCGAGCCCCTTGCGTTCGGCATTAAGTCGGCCGGACTGCTTGAAGACCCAACAATCTCTGTGGGTATGGTTTGCAGGCTTCCCGGGGGTACTATGTATTTGACATAGCCTATCCAGAATTTTGTTTAGGTTGGATAGCTCATCACTGTTGTCCTTGAGGGGTAGTGTTTTGTTATTCGGCCGAGAGCTTTTGAATTCGGCGTTGACCACCGTGCTATTTGGGCCATTTTCCTTATTCCGGCGCTGATCTTTTCTGCGTCGTGATTTTCCATTTCCATCCCTAACTTCGGATGTACTCGGGTCGCTGGTGCTGCATCTAGCCAGCCAGCTGTCCTCCCCTGCACAAAAGCGGGTCATGAGGCTTGTTAGTGCGGCCATTGTTCTTGGTTTTTCCTGGCCGAGGTGTCTGGCGAGCCATTCGTCTCGGACGTTGTTCTTAAAGGCTGCTAAGGCTTCGGCGTCCGGACAGTCGACTATTTGGTTCTTTTTGGTGAGGAACCTGTTCCAGAATTTGCGTGCTGACTCTCCGGGCTGTTGAGTTATGTGACTTAAATCATCTGCATCCGGAGGGCGGACATAAGTCCCTTGAAAATTTGCTCGAAACGCATCCTCGAGCTCTTCCCAACTTCCAATGGTATTTTCTGGGAGGCTTTTGAGCCAATGCCGAGCTGGCCCTTTGAGCTTGAGGGGTAGGTATTTTATGGCGTGGATATCGTCTCCTCTAGCCATATGTATGTGTAGGATATAATCCTCAATCCAGACTCTGGGGTCTGTTGTTCCGTCATATGCCTCTATGTTTACGGGTTTGAATCCACTGGAAATTCATGATCCAGTACCTCGTCGGTGAAACATAGTGGGTGTGCGGCGCCCTGTATTTGGGTGTGCCGTTGTCTTCAAACGCTCGGCGGGTTGTGTTGCTTCCTGGAGTCTTCTTTTTTGGCCCATAGATAGACCTGACCGGGTCATCCTTTTTCCGAGGATCTTTATGCTGATCGTGTGCCGGCTTGTGTGCGGAGCCCCTTGCTGCTCTTAGCTTGTCACCTGGTCGTCTATCCGGCCAGGCGGCCTCTTTCTTTTTTGACCGCGGGTGCTCTAAGGCCTCCTCGTCGAATTCGGGCAACAGCTTGCGCTTTGGGTAGCTCTTTGCCTGGCGACTAGCGTCATATTTATCTGCGGTATTGAGTACTTTGCTCCATCTCATTCGGAGTGCGTCCTCTGCTGTTTTGAGCTTCCGCTTTTGCTTCTTCAAACTTCTTGCAGTAGCGATGAGCCTTTTGTGAAGGTTCTTATGCTCTGGCGATGTGTTCGGCGTGAGGTTGTCTATGCTCTTGTTTTCGCCGGGGATGGGTTGCTTGTCCAGTTCATCCTGTTCGGATGGTTGCTCAGTGGCATGTTCGCCGTCCACTGCTTCGCCCTGCTCTAGGGCCGGGTCCGTATGGGTGCCGTTTTTATCAAGGTGGGACTTCGGGCGGCGCTTGCGTCACCGTTTTGGTTGTTTATTGGGGGAGTTGTCCTTCGCCACGTCCCGTTGCTCTTCATTATCGCTTATTTTTGGTATATCCACCATACATACGTCGTGAGTTGGGGTGGCTTTCCAGTGCCTGATAGGCGCTGGTTCTTGGTTGTCTCCAGCATCGTCATCCATACCGTCGATGTCTTCGGAGTCATAGTCTAGCATGTCGGTTAGATCGTCGACAGTGGCTATAAAGTGGGTGGTGGGTGGGCTTTGAATTTCTTCGTTGTCCGCATCCCAACCGTCCTGACCACAGTCCGGCCAGGGCTCTCCTGATAACAAGAGATACTTTAGCGAACTCAGGATGTCGCCAAAAGGTGAGTGTTGAAAGATGTCCGCGGCGGTGAACTCCATGATTGGCGCCCAACCGGATTCGATTGGAGGGGGCGCGGGAGGCTCGGAGTCCGGCACCTCGGAGTCACGGGCTTCATGAGGGACAAGATCAGTGTTCGGCTCTATCGCCGCAGAGGTTGCAGCCCCCGAGGCGATGTCTAGCCATCCGTCCTCGATCTGCGCAGCCAGCTCCGAATTGAAGATCGGAGCGGACTCGAGTGCGGCCTCCAGGATACTGTCCGGCTGCAGAGCTAAATCATGCCCATCGTGACAGCGCGGCACGCTCGGCTGTGGCTCGAATCCATCAAGGATCAAGTCCCCGCGGATGTCAGCCACGAAGTTCAAACTTCCAAATCTGACCTGATGGCCAGGGGCGTAGCTTTCGATCTGCTCCAGATGGCCAAGTGAATTGGCCCGCAGTGCAAAGCCGCCGAATACGAAGATCTGTCCGGGGAGGAAGGTCTCACCATGGACTGCGTCGTTGTTGATGATCGAAGAAGCCATCGAGCCTATCGGTGACGACACAGAGGAACTCTCAATGAAAGCACCAATGTCGGTGTCAAAACCGGCGGATCTCGGGTAGGGGGTCCCGAACTGTGCGTCTAGGCGGATGGTAACAGGAGACAAGGGACACGATGTTTTACCCAGGTTCGGGCCCTCTTGATGGAGGTAAAACCCTACGTCCTACTTGATTAATATTGATGATGTGTGTTACAAGAGTAGATCTACCACGAGATCAAGGAGGCTAAACCCTAGAAGCTAGGCTATGGTATGATTGTTGTTCGTCCTACGGACTAAAGCCATCCGGTTTATATAGACACCGGAGAGGGCTAGGGTTACACAGAGTCGGTTACAATGGTAGGAGATCTACATATCCGTATCCCTCGACCCTCTACTGGATCAAGAGCTCGAGGGACGTCATCGTGCCGAACGTGTGCTGAACACGGAGGTGCGTACATTCGGTACTTTGATCGGTTGGATCATGAAGACGTTCGACTACATTAACCGCGTTACTAAATGCTTCCGCTTTCGGTCTACGAGGGTACATGGACACACTCTACCGTCTCGTTGCTATGCATCTCCTAGATAGATCTTGCGTGATCGTAGGAATTTTTTTGAATTACTACGTTCCCCAACAATA